>NC_081563.1:65228568-65286249 GCF_022355385.1 Mustela nigripes
CTTAATCTCACAAAACAAACTGAGGGTTGCTGGGGGGAGGAGGTTTGGGAGAAGGGGGTGGGATTATGGACATTGGGGAGGGTATGTGCTTTGGTGAGTGCTGTGAAGTGTGTAAACCTGGTGATTCACAGACCTGTACCCCTGGGGATAAAAATATATGTTTATAAAAAATAAAAAATTTTTAAAAAAAAGGATATACTGAGCTAACAAAAAACATACTGAATTGGTTTTATAAATTCTAATCATTTTTTTCAATTTCATACAAATTTTTTACACTAAAATTTGTGTTTGAATTACAAATATAACACGTGACTTTGGAGGAATCTCTCTTTTTTGTATGAAATGTTTTGAACTCCTGGAAAAAGATGTTGCATCAACAGATAAGAAGATTTTATAGAAAGACTAATTTCTATTTCTTTTTTTTTAAGATTTTATTTATTTATTTGACAGAGAGAGATCACAAATAGGCGGAGAGGCAGGCAGAGACAGAGGAGGAAGCAGGCTCCCTGCTGAGCGGGGCTCGATCCCAGGACCCTGAGTTCGTGACCTGAGCCGGGTAGCGGCTTAACCCACTGAGCCACCCAGGTGCCCCAACTAATTTGTATTTCTAAATCCATATATTCCCAGAAGTATTTTAGTTTTTTCTTTTCTTTTTTCCTTGGTGTGGCTGGGAGGTATTACTTTTATATGGGTCTAAATCAGGATGTTCAGGGGGAAGAAGTAGGGTCCCATTAATGCTAATGTCAATAAAGTGGGCTTATAATTGACTGAAGGTTAGTGTAGAAAGAGAGTGGGGTTAGGCTTAGGGACTGCTTTCTATCAGCTGGGTTCCTGGGAGCCCGACTATTATCTAGGAAGTCCCATCTCTGTCTCTGTTTTGCTCACAAGTTCTGTGATCTTAGAGGCTTCACATCTTTATCTCCTTTCTCAACACAGCACTCTGCAAGTTTGTCTGTTTCAAATCAACAGCCACATGAGTGGGTTGCCGGAAACCCAAGTCTAGCACTAACTACAGAGTTAGCACTCAGTCTGTCTAATCATAGTTTCCATGTTTTAAGTCCTTGCAATCCAAAGTATGGTCCATGGATCAAAAATATTAACATCACCTGAGAGCCTGTTAGAAAAAGCAGAATCTCTGGCCCTACCCTAAATTTACTGATTTTGTGAATCTGTATTTTAACAAGACCCCCACATAATTCATATGCACTTTAAAGTTTGAGAATCATTGCCTTACCATAAATTTTTATAAAGAGGAAAAACAGAGTTAGTACAAAGCAGGTGTGTTTATTTCTTGTACAATTAACTGCACCCAAAAGGTCACTTGCTAAATAAATAATAGTAAATGACTACTAACTGCTATATGGTATCTTGGATTGATCCTGGAACAGAAAAAGAACTTTAATGGAAAAATTGGTGAAATCAGAATAAAGTCTTGTGCCCACAGTTGTTATATAGCATACTCTGCATTATTTGAATATATTTTTAAGATTTTTATTCATTTATTTAACAAAGAGAGAGAGATCACAAGTAGGCGGAGAGGCAGGTAGAGAGAGAGGGAGAAGCAGGCTCCCTGCTGAGCAGAGAGCCTGATGCGGGGCTCGATCCCTGGACCCTGGGATCATGACCTGAGCCAAAGGCAGAGGCTTAACCCAATGAGCCACCCAGGCACCCCATGATTTGAATATTTTTAACTAGAGACATGCATCATGACCATAATATAATCTATCTTGGTTAAAGTTATGTTAATTTGAAAAGAATGTGTATTTTGATATTATTGAGGATGTTCTAAAAATATTTACTAGGTAAAGTTTATTTACACTTTTGTTCAAAGATTTCTATATCCCTACTTATTTTTGTCTTCTATTGAGTATGAAATCTTCTGCTTTAATTGGAAATTTGTTCATTTCTTCTTTCAATTTTACTAGTTTCTTTTCATTTATCTATAAACTGTTGTGTTATATACACAAACATTTAGGATTGTTATAACCTCTAAAACTAGTGTACCTTATCACTGGCAATATTCTTTAAACTTATTTCATCTTATATTAACATAGCCCCTCCATGTATTTTTCCCATCATTTGAGGTTTAAACAGTTGTGTCTTTATGTTTGAAGGGGGTTTACTGAATACCACATTTTTGTATCTTGTTTATTTATCCAATCTGGCACATGTGTCATTTAATGAGGTATAATGTAAATTATGTTTAATATGATTTATTAATACTTTCAGGTTTAGTTCTCCCATATTGCTTATCATTTTTTAATTTTCCCTTCTGATCTTTATATCTTTTTTCTTATTTACCTTCTTCTTTTGGAATAACTGATGATTATTTTAGTTCACTGTATCTAAAGTAACTATTCATATACAGATTCACTGTATCTTAGTAACTGTTCATCTTTCTTAGTGGTTGCTTTATCATTATTATCATTAACTTACATGTTAATTTTTATATGTTAATTTTTCTCAATCTAACTCTAAATAATGTTGTAGCACTTAAAGTATAATAGAAAAATCTTGCGACATTATTATTCCATTTTCTCTCTACTAGATCTACTAGAGTTTGTCCTGTCATTGTCACACATTTTGTTTTTCCATATGGTATAAATGTTACAATATAATATTAGTATTTTTCTTTAAACTGGGGATTTTCTTCTGTAAAGGGCAAGCCAGTAAATATTTTATTTTATTTTTTTCAGACAGTAAATATTTTAGACACTACAGGTCACAGGAGATCTCTGTTACATATTTCTTTTTTTTTTTTTTATGCTTTTGCTTATGTCTTATTACCACTAAAAATGTAAAAACTATTCTTGGCTCACAGGCCATAAAAAGCAGGTTGTAGGGGCTGATTAGGTCCACAGTCCTTATTTTGCCAACTCCTGCGTTAAATATTCCATTACCTTTCAAAGAGAATTTAAAGTAAGAAAAAAGCCTTTTATAGTTACTCACATAATTGTCTTTTCTGGTAGTATTCTACCGTGCCAGTACTGATTCCTTTGTATTTGCCTTCTGATGAAATGATTTTCTTTAACATTACTTGTAGTACTAGTCTATTGGTGGTAAGTTTTTCTAGTTTTTTATGCTTGGAAAGTCTTTGTTTGGCTTTGATACTGAAAATCTTTCTGCCAACTATCCAACTGTAAGTGGACAGATTTTTTCTTTTAATATGTTATAACTGTCCTAAAAATGTCTTTTTCATTACACTGTTTCTCACAAGAGGTCAGCTGTCAATCTTGTCTTTTCTTCTTCTGTGTATAAAATTATTTTTTCTGGCTAGTTTTGGTTTTGTTTTTGGTCTAGCTGACACATAACATAGTGTGCAACACTATTTGTTGTACATATGTTGTACATAGTGTATACATATATTGTATATAGTATACAACATAGTGATTCAACTTGTCTATATGTTATATTATTTCTAGCTAGTTTTAAGATTTTCTCTTTATCACTGGGTAAGCAATTTGACTATAATGTGCCTTGTCATAGTTTCTATCATCTTTTGTTTATCTGCTTGAGATTTATTAAGATTGCTGGCTCTGTGGGTTTACTACCTTCATCAAGTTTAGAAAAATTTCACCCATTATATCTTCAAATGCTTCCCTCCATGTACTCTTTCCTAAGACTTCAAGCACATGTATATTAGACCTCATATGTTATACCACTGTTCATCTTAATTCAGTCCATTTTCTCTCCGTTTCATTCAGAATAATACCTATCACTTTGATTTTACAAATCTGGCTTTCTGTAGTGTCTAATCTACTATTAATCCTTGTAAGTGCATTTTTCATTTTAAACATTGTACTTTTCATTTTGAAGTTCTATTGGGTCTTTTCTTTAATCTTTATGGTCTCTTATGCTTTCTTCTGCTCTCTTGAACGTGTGGAGTGCACATATAATCATTTGCCTAGCCTATCATTTCTGTCATTGTTATTCTGTTTTTACTGACATTTCTCCTAATTACAGATTGTAAATTTTTACTTTTTTTAGCTCTTTTCTCTTAATTAGCAAAAATCTGATCCTTTCAAAGACTGGTTTTAAGATTTGATCAATCCCAAACAGCTGTTACGGGTCAAGATTTAATTTGATCTCACTACTCTGGCTATGCTCTTCTGAAGACTATTCAATTTCCATATTCAGAGATTTTTTTTTTCTCTACATGGTAAGAACAAGAACTATTCTCAACCGTATGTCACTTCTGAGGATCATTCCACCTGCTTTTTTATGGTGGTTCTTTGTCTGGCCTCCCACAGTACACAATATACTGATGTCTACTCAAAGACTCAAGAATATCCCTCACAATGTGCTTCTCTTTCTCTCTCTTTCTCTATATGTGTATGCAGCTTTCTTCTCTTGCATTCTCTTCCATGAATTTTAGCCACCTTTCCCTCCCTAAACTCTGAACTCTCTCTTCTCAACTCAGAATGCTAAACTCTATTTAGATACCCCTATTATGAGCTGCAACTTGGAAATTCTCTTCAGGTAATAAGCTGGAGTGCGCAGGGCTCACTTTGTTTATTTCTTCTCTCGCAGGGATCATTGTTCTGTGCTGCCTTTTGTCCAATGGCAGAAATCCATTGTTTCATACGTTTAGGACAGGTTTTAGTTGTTTTAATGCAGGGAAGGGAATCTAATTCTTGTTACTCCATCATGGATGGAGACTTTTTCTATACAAGTTGCTTTTGAAATTCATATGTGAAAAGAATAAGCAAAGACATCTGGGAACAAATAGGCAAAACCAGAATGTGGAACATTCTAGAAAATCACTGATCAATAGCCTCTTCACAAGATTATAGCATTTAAAAAATTCCATATGGGGGTGTCTGTATGGCTCACTCAGTTAGGCATTTGCCTTTGGCTCAAGTCATGATCCTGGACCATGGTCCTGGGATCGAGCTCTGCATTGAGCTCCTGGCTCAGAGGGGAGTCTGCTTCTCCCTCTCCTCCCAGCTCATTATTTCTCTCCCTCTCAACAAATAAATAAGTAAAATCTTTTAAAAAAAATTCTGCACATGTGTGTGAGCTTTAAGGGACATCACAGCAAAATGCAATGTGTAGATTCTGAATACTGATTCAATAAACAACAATAAACTAAAGACATTTGAGGTACAATCCAGTACATTTCAATATGAGCTAGATGTTAGATAATGGAAAATAGTTGAAATTATTTTTAATGTTGGTACTATAATGTATATGTGAGAAATTTTCTCTCTTTAAATGTATATGCTAAAGCATTTAGTATGAAATTTGTGTATAACAGAAGGTTATAAAACACCAGGAGGAAAAATAAGAGTAATGAGAGTGAATAATATTTACCCAGTATTAAAACATACCATTAGCCCTCAATAACTGAAACACTATCATTTAAATTTTTAAGGCTGTTTAAGCACTAAAACAGAGCAAGGGTCCTTTTGAGAATAATAACATATAGTGTTAGTGTAAAGTTATCTTGGCTATCAGAAAAATGAAATTTATTCCTCAATCCATCACTGAGGAGATAAAACAATATTGAACATTATAGGTCAGATCTTACTGTGGAGGAGTGCGATGTCCTGGCCTGCTGATGGCTATTCAGAAGTTTAACTTTGACTCTAATTTAAAGGTTTGTATTAGAGCCTCCTGCCAACATCTAGGCAAAACTCCATTTCCCTTGCCTCATAGAGCAAGTCAGATGACAGTGAGGCTTGTGCTCTAAAGTTTGATAATGGGTATCACACTCTGGTTCCACATAATAGCAATATTAAAATCCCAAGGCAAGGTCAAACAGAGTCAATAGGTAGTCTAATGGTTGGGATTCCATCCAGAAATATCTCCAATACAAAATAATTGATACTATATACAAAGTGACATATCATTGAATTATTCAACAATTTTGGAGGCACTTTATTTCTGCTATTTAGACCCACAGACAAAAACCTGAATTAAAACCCAGTTCCCTTCAAATACAAATGGAACATAGGGAGCACAAAAGACACATAATCTTTTATATCTTTAGTCTTCAAATTCAAATAAATTGGTCTTCTAGAAGATATCTCACAAAATCATACAGTTCTGGCTAAGGTGCACATATGACAGCAGTGAAATCATGGCTCACAGAATCTATCAAGCATAAATAATAAATTTATTTCCAATACTCTGATCATCCAAGGTCATTAATTAATGGAATTCATAATAAAGACATTTCAAAAGATATACCCATTGCACTGATGTTCTGGATTATCATGTAATTTATAAATTTAGTTTTTATAATCTTTATAGTGTTTCCTCTTATTTACTCAGATTTCAACATCTGCACAATCAATTATTACAACCTACACTACTTTTTATGGCCCTCTAGACATTTGACAAAAACTAGATTCACCATTTTCAGTCACAAAGCTGTTCCTTTTTTTCCTTTCTTCTAAGATCTATACAGAGATGACATTATCTCCCTGTCACTCAGATAGAAACCCAAAAAGCTAATGCAAACTTCCCTTTCCTTCAGTCCTTACTCCTAATAGCACCAAACTGGGTTGTTTTTAGCTCATTTATATCTCAATAATCTGTCCTCTCCTGTTACTCCTTTTTCTTTAAGTCAGGTTTTCATAATCCGAAAATGCAGTAGTCTCCTTGCTGGTTACCTGTATCTTACTGCCCTCACACTCATTCTTGTGCAACATCACCCTGTCACCCCACTGACTACAGGGCGAAGCTATTTAAAATTTCTCCTTGCTGTCTCATCTCCCAAACACCTTACATATAGATCCTAAACTCCAGGGGACAAATCCATGAGCTCCTTGAATGTCCATCACCTCTCTAATCCACCTGACATACAGTAGTTTTTCTTTATTACTCAATTCCAGTATTATCTTCCTCATGAAAGACTTTCCAAACATTCCTTCTCTCTACTTTCTCTAGGTGGGAACTGGGAAGGGGGCCCCATTATTGTGAGCCAATGGCACCCTGATGCTACTTCGTTGCTGATGCTAAATTTTTGTTTCAAACATTTGTTTTCTTCCTTCAAATGTGACCTATTCTCCATGCAGTGTTGGATTTTATGTTTGTTTTTAAATCCATATTGCCTAACACAGGATTTGCTTTATATTAAGATTCAAAATTGTTACTGAATAAATTTATTTGGGTATGAAACTGAAAGTAAAAAGTAATTGTGAGATTAAAATTTACCAAAACTTGAAGTGTTTTCCCTACAGTACACATTTCTTGTTTGCAAGTCATATGCCAGTTACTTTGGAAAGGAAAATATTTTATAGAAATAGACATCAAGTAAGGACACCTGGGTGGCTCAGTTAGTTAAGTATCTGAATTTTGATTTTGGCTCAGGTCATAATCTCAGGGTCACGGAATTGAGCCCCATACAGGGATCCCTGCTCAGCCTGCAGAGTCTGCTTGTCCCTCTTCCTCCCCCTCTGCCACTCTCTACACTCCTGCACTCTAATAAATAAATAATTTTTTTTAAAAAGGAAAGAAATATACATCAAGTAGTGCCATCAAAACTTGCATATGAAAAGTAAAATTTTCAATTCAAGAGCCAGATGTTTAATCTTTTCTATGCCAAACATCTGGATGTTTATATAATCAGCAAAGATTGGTTAATTTTAATTTTTCATTTGTGTGTTCAGTATCACATAGAAACGACTTATATTTCTAATATAATCTAACATGTTTCACATATATACAAAAGAAAAATGTGCTTGTGTTTAGTAAAATATCAGCTGGTCCCATTTTCCTTTTGTATTTTTACTTCTATAATTTTTACTTTCAAGATGTTATACATACAAGATATCCACATCTTCCCCACATACCTAGAATTTGGCCATTCCCATACACAGCATATAAATGGAGAAGTTAGGTATGTTGTCTCAGAACATATAAAATTTTGAAGAGCTATGACTTGAAATCAAGTCTTTCTGATTTAAACATCCAAGGTTTTAACACCCACGTCATATGGAATTTTGGGCTGAAGACTGCAGCCCATCTCAACACAGACCACTTTTTAACACAGAATTTATCAACAAGGATGCACTGAAAGTCTCTTAGCATCATCTCATGATGATCTCCATGTTCTCCCTTTATATTTTTAAATGTTTTATTCATACATTTCCTAAATAAAATCTCCATTAAGACATTGTGGCAGATCTGAAAAGCTATTAGAATGGTTCTTTAGAATAAAAGCCCAGATAGCAAAAGCCCAGATAGCAAAAAAAAAAAAAAAAAAAAAAAGTGAAAGCGATTCCTAAGGGGGAAAGAAAATCATTATTATATTAAAACACAATGTTTCACATCAGTTATTTCTTGGATACGAATTCCAAGTGACAGTAAAAAATTAAGCCAGAAAGAGTTTTAAGTCAATAAGTTTCAAAAATCCAGGATTTGGCAAAGCTAAAGTTAAATTAGCAAAGGATTTCGTCAAGCTTTTAATATGCTGAAGTATGTTATAAATCTGCATGTGGCAGAGTATCATATGCAGCATTTCCCAAATGTTCGTGTTCATGAAATCCCCTTTTCAAGGCATATCCTGTGTGACCCATGCCAACAGAATGTACTTTTTTCAAAGAACATTGGGATCATTAACAACTGCCAACTAAATTCTGCAACCACTTTCCCTGACACCTAAATAGACTAAGGGTTTTGGCTACCAAAGCCTTGGAGCAGCACGAAGGACTTATAACAAAGTTCTGTCATGAAAATTTATGGATGATGTCACATATACTATAAAAGAGCAAAAGGTCCTTGCACAGAAGGAGAGAAGTCAATCAAAGCTATGTTCATATTAACCTATAGACTCTTCGGAACACTGTGCTAGGTCTCCTACATACTGATGGTCTCAGGGCAGAGAGATTGTTTTATAGACTAATATAAAGGTTTTTAGAGAACGAACCCAATAATGTAGTAACATACCAGGTATTTTCAGCAAAGTAAGAACCTTAAAAAAATAAAAAAAAGTATATGGAAAGAACTTTTAGTTTGAAACTGAAGGTATTTTACTTAATCACCCATCAGATCCTACACTATTCTTTGTCTCACATTTGTCTATGCAAATTCCAGGTCCCCTAAAAAAAATTTTAGAGCATATATGCTGGTCTTAATCTATGTTCCACAACCCCATATTTCTTTCTTCCAATTTGTGGCTAACTCTAATATTTCTGTTAATACAACAGACTAGATGAGATTAAACGGTTTTTCAAGAATTTTAATTAATTGCATTTTCCCTAAAGCATTTTCCTATATTCACACTATTTTGAGTCTCTACAGAAAACATTACTATTAATTTTTCTGTAAGTTATTCTTTACAAAATATTCAAGAGTAAAGCTCTACAGTCACACAGAAGAGGGGCTGGATTCTGTCCCTACCAGTAGTACTTGTGACCTTGGGAAAGTTCCTCAGTTCTCTAGGCCTTTTTCCTTTTATCTATAATAGTTTATATAATCCTTATTTATAAGACTGTTGTGAAGATTAAAGAAAATAAAGCATGGAAAGTACAGTGCCCTGCAGAGTAAATTCTCAATAAATACCAGCTTTATAATGCTGATGATAGTGATGATGATGTAACTAAGTTAATTCAATTTTCCTAGAAGGAATATTTGATTAGAATCAGTGATTTACAAACCTTAGTATGTATTGAAAATCATTTGGTGTGCTTGTACCCTGGACCCACAACTCCATGAAGCCTGACTCATTAGGGGCAAGTGGTGGCTCTGCCAGGCAGGCCTGAGACAATAATTTGAGAAATACTGGACTACTATAAATTCTAACCCTCTTGCATATCTGTCCCATTGTGATTCTGAATGTTTTTACCCTCCTGTGTGTTTACATAAACGCTATCCCTTCCACAACTTGCTTTTGCTCTCATGGCCTGGCAGACAGGGGACTTGCAGCTTCAGAGGGGAAAGTAGAAGAGCCAGTATCTCTAATGTCTGCCCTGGGACTTGGAGGTTCTCAAAACCCCACTCCTTGTTGCCCTCATTTTTTTGCATGGATTTATCTTATCTGTAATCAGAGTGGCTCTGGTTGCTTATTAAAGAATATATTCCTTTGTGCCTGCCTTACAAAAGGAGTACAAAAAAGAAATGAACAAGAACTACTTTCCAACTGGTAACAGAGCAGTTGCAAATAACGTGATAGGAGAAACCCAAACCAGAAGTGAGTTAAAATAACAGCTCATCTTAATTATTCAAAAGACCAAAATTAAATTATTGATCTAAATGGAAATAAAGTAGGTATAGATAAATAATCATAGCTACATATATATATTATATAGGAATACATTTTAGAAATCCATTTTAGAAAAACAAAATAGTTTATGTATGTGTTATAAAACTCTAATTGATATAACTGTCTATAATATTTAAAGAATTGTTTGAATTCTCCATTTTTGATTTAGGTATGCTGTACCAGTTAAAAACAAAACAAAACAGCACTTCAAAATTTTCCTGGAAAGAGAAACCCAGAGTACTTTTTTACTTTACAAATAAACTCTTATCCTCACTTCCCCCCTTTTTTTTCTTTTTTGACAAGCTACTCTTCCTGAAGACTACCTTTGAATTTTGATGAACTCATATAGGACCAACTGTATTTCTCCCTCCTATGTATTCAACAGAGGTAAAATGCAGAGTTTGACAAAATGGCTGCCTCAGGCAAAGGCCAATTCATGGAGTGCAAGACCTGCTTGTTGTTTACCTCCTGCAATTTGTTCTGTGAATCTCAAGCTGGGGTCCAACTGTGAAAAGAATGGGAGAAAATATGGCCTCACTTCTAACAGCTATAAGCCAAAAGAATGCAAGGCTAAGAGAGCTCACGGTCCGCACCAGTTCTTATCTCTTCATATTAGTTCTCCAGCCTAGAGGACCATTACAGCCTAGACTGGGAGGAAACTACCACTTTGCCAAGGAGAAACCCAAAGCCTAAAGGGGAAAAATCATCTTTAAAATATATCCCCCTGGGGCGCCTGGGTGGCTCAGTGGGTTAAAGCCTCTGCCTTCGGCTCAGGTCATGATCCCAGGGTCCTGGGATCGAGCCCCGCATCAGTCTCTCTCTACTCAGCAGGGAGCCTGCTTCCTCCTCTCTCTGCCTGCCTCTCTGTATACTCATGATCTCTGTCTGTCAAATAAATAAAAAATAAAATCTTAAAAAAAAAAATATATATATATATCCCCCTGAAGAATTAATAATGATATATTAATATTAGCATTTGTTATTATAAGTTATGATTTTTTAATGCTTTGTCTCAGGATCTGCTGTAAGTAGTTCCGAGGGATTAAATGCTTTGTACAAGAAAACACTAAATGAACATATCTTGAAGGCCTACTTATTTCACTGATAATTCCAAGGGGATGAGCTATCATGGCTGTACAAACATGGAACATAGGAGGCTTATCAAATAATTTTTTGTGTGGCAGAAATTATTTTTTATCAAAGCCAGCTCCCAGAATAAAGTCAAATTATACAGCTGCTCCTATGGATTATGTAAAGCAGCCTGGCAATGAGAGCCAGAGGGTCTTTGTACTAATATTAGCTCAAATTGGGCCCATGTTTGACTCTAAAAGCTGGTTGCAACTAATGTTTAAGAATTTCAGTACTAATGGTGTTTTTCTCCTAAATGAAACAGCTGTCAAGCTCTGCCCCCAGTGAATACATACATCAAAGAAAGTAAGTCTTTCTGGTACAGTGGTTACTTTTTTCAATAGATCATCATTGTGTGGCAAAACAATGTTTCCCTTTGCACTTACAGAAATCATATTTTTCACATTCACATACTAACTTTAAATCTGTCAGATCTCAATGTTCACTGCTGAGGTGTCAAATAAAAATGATTTCTTAGCAGAAACCCTTTCTTTCTAAGTTTATTAAATTTCAGGCACATATTCTGAGAGATTGCTCAGTATACTCACAACATCCCAGACTGTCTCTATGACTCAAATCAAGAGGTCTATATCTAGGATTAAGTAAAAAAGTGGATTTTATAATCACTGCAAAACACATTTTAATTAATACTTTAAAAAGGACTTTGTTTTTATTTTACTCTGCATCTTAGCTAAATATTTTCAGACTACTCCATATTTTTTTTAATTTTTTTAATTAATTTATTTTCAGAAAAACAGTATTCATTATTTTTTTTACCACACCCAGTGCTCCATGCAATCCATGCCCTCTATAATACCCACCATCTGGTACCCCAACCTTCCACCCCTCCCAAGACTACTCCACATTTTGAACAATAAGCAAAGCCTATTTTTACTAGTAAAAAAAAATCTATTTCCCTAATTGACTACGTGGTTTGAGGCTTGGTCAAGGCATCCTGAAAAATGCTATCCAGGGCCGAGGCAGACTGCTGATGTGCTTAAAGAAATATTTTTAAACAAGGAAGGCTACTTTACACTCTTTATTGCAGACTTTTATTTTTTAATTTAATTTATTTTAATTTTCAGTGTTCCAAAATTCATTGTTTATGCAACTCACCCAGTGTTCCACGTAATACATGCCCTCCTTAATACTCAACACCAGGCTTACCCAAACCCCATCCTCTTTCCCTCCAAAACCCTTAGTTTGTTTCTCAGAGTCCATAGTCTCTCATGGTTTGTCTTCCCCACTGATGCAGACTTTTAAATGAACTCAGAAAACTGTTATATCTAATGGGCACATTTTATATAGAATATCTGAAAATTAAAGCCTTCTAAATTAAGAAAAGAACTTAAGCAGCCTTTTTTTTTTTTTTTTTTAACACAGGTGTTAATTCAAAAATGACAGCATTCTTTCAGGAAGAGACCTAAAAAGATATTATGTTTCTACTCCACATGACAAATTTTCCTCTCAAGATACTCTTTACACTTCCATCAACCATTAACTTGGGACGAAGTTATAAGTGAACGCAACAGCTTATCTCATATTCCTCAGTGACCAATAGAGGGACAAAAGCAGTGGGAGGGATGGGACTTCAAGAACGAACAGCACAGGGCACATGGAGAATGCTGAATCATGACCTCCTCAATCAGTAAGTGGAGTTCATATGCAGAAACTCCAGAAAGAAACAAGTGGAGACTGCCTGAATGATCCTGGCAACCTCTACCTGAGGGAACAGAAAGAAATTGTAGTTTTTTACAGTTTTTCAAATACAATAAACTTTTCCTAGATAAATCTTGACCTTCATTGGGAAGAACAGCCTAGGGAACATACAAGAGAGTCAGAAACAATCCTGAATTTTGAAATGCATTTACTGGGCAGACATATCTGAGGTAAAGAAAAGTCAATAAATATTAATCCATCTCTAATGAAAGTCGAGATCCACTTTAGTAAGGCCATTTTTTTCTCTTCATGATGTTGACATTTGGATGTCATTTTGTAAGAGAGAATAAAGTCATAGCATTTTTTTAAAAAAGGTAATTCCAACTCAAACCATGAGAAAATCTTTTGGAAAACTTCATAGACAATAGTTTATTTTTAAAAATTCAGCTAGAGACAAAGTTAATGCAACCATATTTTAGAATGATGTCAGGTATTTTTTTTTTTTTTTTTTTTTTTTACCTAAAGGAAATGCCTGGATCTACACTTATATGGTTAATAATTTAGCCTGTTCAATGTCAATAGCTGCTACCCAATTTCTCAGTGCTTTTAACACTTAAAGAAATGGGTCCTTGCTTTGTTACTGGGAAAGTCACTGACATTCATAAAAGAGCCTATGTCATTGACAGCCTTAATTATTTTCCGAAGATGTGCTATTATAATGAATTCAAACTGATGATAATTCAAAAACATATTTTTGACCAACACTGAGAATTTTTGATGCTTGAAGGAAAAAACAGATCTTTTATGGCTGATGAAATTGAGCGAGATAAACTGACTTACCCAAGAACCCACCATCAGTGAGTAAAAAAAATAGAATTAAAATGCATGTGTCTTGATTATCAGGCCCAGATAGTGACAGACATCCAATTCAAGATGAACAAGAAATTTTTTAAGTATAAAAGAATTTGATACCTGCCAAGCAATTATTCTGTTGCAGAAGTGTGTCAAAATTTCCATTTGTACTTCAAGATTCTGTCTGCTAAAATGGCTCTAAAAGATTGTATAAGCTACATTATAAATTATTTGAAATATCACAAATGAAACATTTAAAAAATAGAAATATGTTCAGGGGCACCTGGGTGGCTCAGTGGGTTAAGGCCTCTGCCTTCAGGTCAGGTCATGATCCCAGGGTCCTGAGATTGAGCCCCGCATCAGGCTCTCCGTTCAGCAGGGAGCCTGCTTCCTCCTCTCTCTCTGCCTGCTTCTCTGCCTACTTGTGATCTCTGTCAAATAAATAAATTTTAAAAAAATCTTTAAAAAAATAAATATGTTCATAAAAATATAAACATTGATTAAGTAATGGTAAATGATGGGTTTATTTCTTGATGAATGTATCTGCAAAAATAATGGATTTTGTTTTAACTGTCTTGATCTTTCCAAGTTTTCTCTCAGATCATTCCTGCCTCTTATATGCTACCCATCTAGGTTATTAAGCAGCACTTTCTGAGTAATCCAAGCAAATTCAGTTTATCTTAGATGTTTTACCATCCCAAGCTATAAAAATAAAGGGCTACACTACAGAATTTCTGAAAGCCCTTTAGTTTCATATAAATGTGAATAGGTCAATCAGTGGACTAAGTACTTTATAAGCATTATCTCATGTAATTCACAAAAGAATTCCATGTTTTAGGACTAGATATTATCTACTTTTTATCTAATGGAAAACTAAGGCCAAGGGAGGCTTAACAATTAAGTCACAGCTAAATGAAAGTAAAAGCGGGACATCAAATTCAGGTCACCTGACACTAGAGCCCATGCTCTTACTCATTATACTTCACCATCACTATTGTAAAGATTAGGGTTTTGAAATAGGAAGAACAAATATCTTAGTATAATAGCTACATAAATAATAGCTATGACATAACAGACTAATGCCTCAGTACTAGAAGTACAGTCTTCAGACCAGCAACATCAGCATTACACGGATGCTTACTAGAAATACAGAATTCAGGCTCAACCCCAGATCTATTATTAGATGTATACATGACTAACATGCACATTAAAATTTGGAAAACTTTCTAATGTCCCAAAGAACATTCAAGAAAGGACACAGGCATGCAGGAAGAAAATGGCCACATTTTACCTGATTTTAAGAAATGAACAATGTTATTCTTTAATTTTTTTTTTCTTAGGCCTTTAACCTAATTATATACTGGGCAAACAATAAAACTGCCAAATATGTGTACAAATAAAATGAAAGCAGCCTTCAAAACTTGAAGCATATAATCAGGACTACTGTCAAATTATACTATTTATCTCAGTGCCTGGGACTTATTGTTATCTTTAAGCTGTATGTGCTATTCAAATCATTGAAAATAGGGCCAACTTTTTATAAATTTCTATCCCTGTTCATATAGTATCCAATATAGAAAAAGGTGAAAGTAAAAGCAGTAATTGTCAATGAATATGTTTTTTGTTAATACACCACTTAGGTAGTATTCTTCCCTTCCCACATTCAAATACTGATGGAATAGGTCATTAAGTTTAGAAAGTCTGGAATATCTATTAGTTTCTTTTTCATATGTCATGGAAAATCTATCCAGGGAAACTACAGAGATATTTCTAAATGTTGCAATGTTTAGAAACAGACTCATAAATACAGAAGAAAAAAAAACTTGTGGTTGCCTAACTGGTAGGGGAATGGGCAAAATATATGAAGGATTATTTATAACACAGATGAGTCATGGGGATATAAAGCATACCATATACAGGAATATAGTCAATAACATTGTCATAACTTTGCATGGTGACAAATGGTAACTAGACTTACCATGGTGATCATTTCATAATGTATATAAATGTCAAATCACTATGTTGTACACCTGAAACTAATATGATAGGGTATGTCAACTATACCTCAATAAAAATATGTTGCAATGTTTAGTTTTAGCACTATAGTGTTAATCTAATGAAACACAGATTAAAATAGCCATATTTATTTTATATTCATTAAAACACCTAGAAGCCAAGTACATTTTTATATCACTATCTGGAAAAAGGTCAATCAGATGCAATAAAAATAAAGTGTCTCAAGTAAATCATTCATCTGCCAGTTCATCCATTTTTCCTTCTTTGGGGAGTAACTGATTTAACCTAAATTAATTCTTATGAAATTTAGAAATCCTTGCACCTTAGACATGTTTTGGTTTGTGTTTTTAAGGAATCTCCCTAGTTCTAAGGCTGTTGGTTTTCAACCGAATACCAAAAGTGCACTTTTCAGCCAGCTTCAATCCCGCAATTCTCCCTGATCAATACGCCTCAAGCTGGTTTATTTGTGCCCTTGGCTGTTAAAACTCACTCTTTAATAGGAATCAACCCTGCAAAATACAGTTCTTCTTAGTTCAGGTAATGTGATTTTTTGTGCTTGGCATAAATAATATACTTCATATTCTTAAAGGTCAGTGAAGAAAATAATCAGACCAAAATTCCAGAAACAGACCACTTATCTTTTCTTTCCTTATTACCAGAGTAGGGTATTTACATGACAATGGAATCATGTGAGATAATATAATGAATAGCAAAGTAGCTCATATGATTTCATCACCTATTATAAATATATATGAGTCTGCTGTAATTCTTGGCCAAGATAAGAAACCTGAACAATCAGCAGAAGTATTAATTTACAACTAAATCATTGTTCTCACAATATATTGAACCATTGCTAAGATTTGTGTTCCAAATTCAGGTTCTTCTCAGTTACTTTAAAATGTCACAAACCATAAAAATTAGCTTGATTTGCACTACAGTTATTGATTCCATATGAAGGTACTTCTCTAACTATTGGCTACATGCACAATGCATGTATTTTCCATCCAGTCTGAAAGCAAGATATAGGTCTTGGGTATATCTGGGAATGTAAAGATCAGACTGGAACTGGTTAACTTGGGCAGCAGCTTAACTCTTTTTAACTCATAAAGCTTAATGGAAGTTAGGATGGAAAATTGTTCACGGTAAAAGAATGATTTACATATCAATTTTGCTCCAGAAAACAGTAATGTCAAGGATAGTTACAACCAGAAGAACAATATTTAAGACCAATATTTCTTCAAGAATAGGTATATTGAACCTTCAATGCAGAAAAGTCAGTAGTACAATATCAGAACCGTGGATAGCTCCCTCAAGAGCCTTGTATTCAAAATTCACCACCTAATTAATTCATTGGCTATACCCTGTGAGAGAATGTTCTCTCTTACAAAATTTCATCCTCCTTATAGTTAAACTATTGTTACTGAGGCCTTTATACTTTATGGTACACATCACAGAGGAATTCCTTTTATATAGCCTGACCGGAGTCTCCATAAACATGTCCAAATGCTCATGGGGTTTACAAGATTACCACTCAGTCTCTCAGCCTTTTTGTTTCCAAGTAAATCAGAATCCTTGTATCTAGTGGACAGTATACCAATATCTGACTCAATCACCGATATCACACCCTAACCTGTAATAAGTAGTGCAATATAAACATAATACCTTCGAGTTACCTAGAATGGAGAATTTTTCAAATAAAGATATAAACATAAGTCTTATTTTAATTCCCTGTAAGGAAGTTAAGAGAAATGGTTTTATACCTATTTTACACATGCAGAACAAGCATGCTGGGAAGTTCAATGACTTCCACAAATTATAAGCCAGTAAAAGCAGAGTCAAAATCAAAAATCAGATTTCTTCTTCTAAACCTACCATATTGTATAAATTTGGTTTAAACGAATCTATAGCCTAGTAAATATTTAAATTTCTCAAATATTTAAATTTCTTAAAAACACTTTAGTGTTATTTTGGAACTATAAAGTATATAGGTTTCTGAGATTTCTTTTCCTTCTCTTCAAGGAAAATACCTAAAAATATCTTCTGTTCACTGGTACCTCAGTTTAGTTACTCTCCCAAACCTCTCCAGCAGTCCAAATTCAAAGGGTACTTGGGGTAGAAAAAACTATTCCAAATTTATGCATCAAATAAAAGAAAGTGACACCCCATTTCTAACCCCCAAAGACACATTTTGATCTTTTTCTTTAGGGGGAATTATTGCTTGGAAATGGCTGCCTTTAATTTAGGACCAGGTTTCCTAGTTTATGTTAATCATGTGATGCCAAAGTGTACTTTTCTCAATGAAATGTAAACAGATCTAATATACATATCAATTCCTATCCAAAGTAATTAAGAATTGGGCAGATTTTTTTCCCATTCTCTTTTTCCATCTGCTGGATGGGGAGGACTCAAAGCACCTTAAAGAAGGTAGATCTGTGAAACACAGTGTTTTATGTTCCTTAATTATATTACAGAAGGCCATTTGAACAGGAATATCTGCTCATAACTATAAAGTGAGGAAAAAATAAACTTATTGTGTCAAGCAACCAAGATTTGAGAAGAGTAGCTAGTATAACATATTTTAATGCAGAATCTATAATTTTTCTTTTAGTACAGTGGTTCTTAACAAGAGAGATCCTGTCCCCTAAGGAACATTTGGTAAGGTCAAAAGACATTTTTTGGTTGTCACAACAGGTGGAGGAGAGTTGTGTTACTGCAATCTGGTAAATAAAAATCAGAGATGTTGCTAAACAGTTAATAAGGCAAAAGACAGTTCAACTCAGCCTCTACTCCCCCAGAAAAGAATAAATCTACCCCCAAATGTCAACAGTGCTACTTTTGAGAAGCCCATTTTCATATAAAGGTAGAAATGGCAGAACGGGGAGTGCAGGGGATATACTAGAGAAAAGGATTTTTAAAAGTCCATAAATAAGCACATTAAATATTAATGTTTTTTATTTGGTTTCATTTATCTGTGAAATGGGTGAGGTGGTCAATATTAAACCTAAGATCAGAAGTAGCATGTTCTTAGGTGTATGCTTCTTCTCTTTTTGCCTATGAACTTTACCAGCTCAACCCCCAAGTCCTCTTCCTCTCATTTCACCACTAGTATCAGATCCGAGCATAAGAGCACTGATGCTTAGAAGCAAGCCAACCAATTCCAAAGCTTTTTTTACTGTTTGTCATGCACTTCCCTTCTGAGGACTAATCTGTCCTAGAAGCCCAAAGAAGCCTTGTATCTACAAAACAATGTAAAAATAGGATAATATTAGGTCATGTTTGGTAAGTAGATTACTTTAACAAACAATTTTTATTCACCGACGTCAAGTGTCTTACTGTTTTGGCATTTGAGAGCATGGGAAATGCCGACAAAAAATTCTGCAAGACTATATGTAACTATGACATTTGTTTTCCTAAACTCATACGGCCCCTTTTAAAATTGTTTTAATGAATAAAGTGATCATATTCATTAACTTTCTGTCTCATCTATTTATATTTCCTTTGTTTAAAGTATAACAATTAGAAACTTCCAGTGACAAATCAGCTTAAAAGTCTGAAGTAAATAGCTATAATTTCATAAAAAAAAAAAAAGAAGATCACTTCTCTTTGACAATATGGAGACTGCCCACACTCTCCTAGAGTTGTTTTATGACATTTTACATCAAGCTGAGAAAAAGAAATATTAGGTACCTTGACAGGAACTGAGAAATCTCTTAAAGGCATGATAAAGAAAGAATATAATAGAGACTTCAAGATCTTTAATCCACTCCAAATAAATGTTTTGGACAAACAGAGTGCAGATATTTTCCAGGATGCATTATCTCAAAGTACAGTCCTTTAAAAAAGAACTAAATTAAGCAATCTGGATAAATCACAGAGGTAAACTGAACAAACAAGGAATGATTTTCTCCCTTTATTCTCACCCATAAATAATATACTTAGGTCAGACATAATTTCAATAGGGAATAATTACATGCTAATTGTGTATTTTCAATTGGATACAAAATTATCACTGTATACTTTCTGGACACTTATAATAATATAATAAGTGGTAACTGTTTTCTGGAACACAGAAACCTAAGTTCTTGTACCTTTGAAGCATCCAAGACTTGGTGCCTTTTTTGGTGATTTTGGAAGCAAAAGCCTGAGGGCTAAATTTGAAAGTAAGCTGAGTGATGAGAAGCAAAATACGCCAATAACTGAGAAAGCTCTGGATGTGGGCACACATTTTTCTCACTCTGGGAATTATATAATGACTGGTCTTGGACTAGCAAGTAGCCTGTAGCATAGAAATGAGAGCTGACACTATCAATCAGAACAATAACAATTATACTAGGTTATTATGGAGGTTTGAAGCAGATAGGTATGTTAGAGAGAGATCTGCAAATAAATTAATACATTGCTCAGGAATCCAGGATTGACTTGAAGTTCTAAGTCTTTCAGCTGTAAATGAAATTTCTTTATTTTCATCTCAATTACTGGGGAAAATGATGCCATTTCTCAGACTTGTTATATCAAGTTTAAGCACTGCAGTAAGACTATTATAACAACAAAATCTCTGTCAGAACCAAAACACATTGGACCCAAACAAAGAAGCAATATAAGCTTACTTTCTAGCTAAAATAATAAAAGTTATCTCTCCAAAGATTATAGTGCTTTGACTGTGAATAAGTAGCCTCATGTTCTATTGGTTTATCAATGACACTTGCCTGTTTTCTTTCTCATTCTCAAATGGATATTACACATTGACCATAGGTAGGCAATTGGTAGGAGATAAATAGCTAGACAGATAAAATGGAAAGGTAAATAAAAATTGTTGGATGCTTAATATATGTATATAATTATATAACAAGTGCTTATGTAGTATAAATCTTCAATTCTTAAGACACTTCCTTGCAGTCCCACAAACAAATAAACTAAAACATGGTCCTAATACTACATTTCAATTAACTCATTAATTTATCATATACTACATTCAAAAGACCATTCATATATTGGGAATCCAAAGAAGCATAAGACATGGCTCTCAAAGAGTTCGTGGCTTAATCAGTAATACAAACCACTGTAGAACATTATGATAAATACAATAATAGATACATGTGCTAGGAAATTCACAGTAACAAAGTAGAGAAAATGATTAATTCTGCTTAAGTGGATCAAACTTTATAAAACACAGTTAACTAAAATTTGAAGAATGATCAGGAGTTTCCCACCAAGATATGGAAAAACAAAAAATCAGCACAGATATAAGAAGTAGATACATATCTCTGGGGTATGTAGTATATTGGCTTAATATTTCTAAAAACAAAGCTTATGCCAAAAATTTATATGTTAATACTTTAATGATAAGAGAAATTCCAGGGAAGCAGGAGGGAAAAAAATGAAGAATGAGGTATAAATAGGAAAGAAAGTTTTATAGAATTGATCATTGCCTGAAATCCAGCACAAATGATTTTGCTTGATCTAGCAGATCATCTACTAAGAGGGCATATTTAGCACTGCATTTTAATAGAGTCTGTCTATGTGGAAACAGATTAAGAATATACGTACTATCTCCTACTTCTCATTAGTCAAAACTTCAGCTTCACGGTTGCATATGCAGAGGTGCCCAGTGTATCCTACAACATCTCATACATCAATGGAAACCAGGACACCCCAGGAAAGAAGTAAGCTATGCAGGTTACAGGTAAGAGACAAGATGCTATTATGTGAAGCTAGTCATCACAGTATGTGAGGTAAAAAGCAGCCATGGACCAGGCGCAAGTGAGGTCAAAAGCAGTTGAAGCGATACTTAGAAGGTATATGAAAGGTATATGAAAGGACTCATTCACATCCACTCGTACCCTTCCATTTTACCCAGCTCCCATGCAGCAAAATGACCCTGCATTTTTATGAGAATAAGATGTCCTCACTACTCCAAAGGATGAAGTAAAAGTCACAAAAACAGTATTTGAAAAGACTTTAGGCAAGGGAGTTAATGAAACAAACTATGGTACTCATTACTACAACTGGTCAACCATAAGCCCTGTAAATGGAAGACCATGGTCCTATTTCCAATATCTTGCATCAATGTTAGTTCAGACTCCACACTGAAAAATTTCTCAGGGCACCATCACCCTGGCAAAGACATAGATCTTCTTGGGAACAAAACAATGGACCATTCACCATAGATATTTGTGATGATGTTGAGGACTTAGGATCCCCTTCAATCAATGGACCCTGGGTCTGTAAGAGAATTTAGATCTAGAAATTGACAGGACATGAATTTCCATGTCCTGATATCACTTTCTTTATTCTGATATCACTTTCTTTATTCCTACAAAACAAGAAATGTTTTAACCTACTGTCAATATGTCTCACACCTATGACTATCATGATCTCGTAGCCCTTATAATGGATCCTTATGGTCTGGGCATCCTAACTGCCATTCTGGCCTTCAATGCCTATCATGGCAGTTACATCTACCCTACATCTGGTGTACTGTCAGCTAGTCTTGCAATTCTGGAATTCATCAGCCCTTTATACTAAAGAATCTAGTTTCAAAAAGGGAATCTAATTTCACAAGAGCCTTTTCCACCATTCTGGTCTATAGATAATAAACACACTAAACCTTCTCAAAGATTCCACGATCTCTCCTACCTACTACCGACCAGTGTATTTCCTGTTATCTTAGAGGGAGAAGTGTGTCCTTTAGGAACTTCTGGAAACCTATAAGATGGCAGCTTCTCTGATCTTTCCAAGTAACTCCATTCTGACTTTTTTAATTCACTTCTCTGAATCATCTGAATCTCCCTCAGCAATATATCTAATTTATTTTAGATAATCAACAGGCCTAAGCCTTTAAGAGTCAAACCAGTAAAGCCACTTTATTGCCAGGACATTTAAAATAAGCCAGAGGGGAGAACCACCATGTAAATAAGTTGTATTTTCCAGTCTAACATCCTGCTTGCCAGGTGCAACATCCTCAAGAATTACTTCTACACTTATTCTCTATGGTTCCTGACAATGGACATGGTTAGATCCTGCAATTCCTTTGATTGATATGATACTTCCTCAAAGAGCAGCGATCTTTTTTCTCTTCTGAGCACCTACTAGAAACCTGTCCCAAAAGGCTCCCTGCTCAGCAGGGAGTCTACTTCTCCCTTTCCCTCTGCCCCTCCTTCCTCTTCCCCCGATCTCCCTGTTCCCGTGCTCACTCACTCTCCTCTCAAATAAATAAATAAAATCTTAAAAAAAGAAAGAAGAAAGAAAAATCAAACTAGTGAACAGTTATAGTAAAATATATTCCATTCTCTTGCCCTGATAAATTTATGTTCCAATACCCAGCTAACCTATGTATAAGTTTAAAATTATTTTACTCCTCACTCTATCAAAAATGGTAGCAGGAGAGACCCAGCCTCTAAAACCTTGCCTGCTTCATTCTCTTCACAGTCATAGCTCTGTTCCACAGAGGAAGAGCCCTAGCATGCACGCATGCATGCATACATACAAAAATCTGAGCCTGTTCAGCCAGGTTCTGTCCACAATACCCATTAACTCCTTAATCATCTCTCAGCCTTGGAGTTGTTCATACCATCTATCCTAAAGGGAACATACTTGGGAAAGAGACCCATCCAGACCCTGAACTGGGGAAGCAGATTCCAGGGTTCCAGTTAACAAGAGAATGGCCAAGAAAGGGAAGTATAAGCCATGGAGAGGAGCATGGCTAGGGAAAATCAAGAAGAGTGTCCTTAAGAGCATAGAGACCATGGCAGAGAGTCTCTCTTGCTTGGACCTAAGGATATTATTGTTTGAAAGCAAAATATTATTTATATAACTTTATATCCATGGATTCTGAACAAGGTGATTTAGCACCCCAATGTGTATTTCTTTAAAAGCATGATGATAAGATAATAACCACAAGAATGTTAGAATATAGGAAAAGAGAGACTGAGCACAGATTTGAACTCTTAACACAGGCATTTATATTATTCTGATTCTTTTGTTAAATTAATTTGAGACACCACAGCCTTCCCAATTTCAAAGGTCCATTCTGGTTCTAAAATTCCACAGCTTGTTTCTACTCTTCTCTACCATTAAAAAAGCAACTCAAAGTAATACTATATATATCCTTGTCTTTTTATATAAAAGGTGATAATAATACAAAGCCCATGAAAATAGATGCCCAAACTCATAATCAAATATTTTTATTGGGTTTGGGTAGATATGGTCCCTAAAAAAGTGTCAGGTTTCATTTGAAATTATAAACTGAAAGATCTTCAATAAAGGTATATAAATTTTAAAAAACTATAAATTTCTTCCTGGTCAGAAACTAACACTTCAAATATGTTAAGAACAGAGAGGCCCCCAGTAAAACCAGCATAGGGAACAAAGACTAGAAACCATGATGATGAGTGTGGACAGTGTCGACTACAGAAGCACTCTAGAACATGTCCTACTACTAAAATAGTTACCCTTCCATGTGCTAGTCTTATGAAAGGCCATTCCCATTAATCACAGAGATCCCAAAAGTGTAGGACAAGGTAGACATTCCTAATATACTCAGTATGCTAAATAGAGTTAAAGCCACACAAATATGCTAATAGTCAAAGTTTCTGTTTAAATTTTTGTTTTGGACAGACTTGAATTGCCAATTTTGTACTTTTCTATGTAAAAACACTTTTAAAAGCTCTTTCATTTAACTTTATAATCATCTCATATGGGATAGATCACTTAGCATCCAATATTTAAGAAGGACACAACTGCAGAGTAAAGTTCAGTCCTTTAATAAATCTGGCCTATGGAAAACTTAATAAATCATTAAGTTCTCATTTCCTTCATTTATACATTAGTATTTGGAAATATTTTTAGCACCCTACAAAGGAATTATGTTTAAAAAGCATTTCCATAGATGTTACTATTTTTTTTTTAGAGCTAACATACTCTCCAGTCTAGTCTTCTCAAAGATTTTCATGAGGGCCTTAGGATGTCTATCAATTTAAACTGCAAACTGAAATTCTTTTATTTCCATGACTGACCTCATAGCTGGGGGAAAGCAAGGCAGTCAATGTGTTCAACACCTTTGCCAATGACATAGGTGACTTAAGCTTCTAAATCTTTTAAAATGTATTTCCTTTTTTTAAGATTTTATTTATGTATGAGAGAGAGAGAGAAAGAACACAGAGAGAGAGGGAGAGGGAGAAGCAGACTCCTCACCAAGCAGAGAGCCTGACGTGGGGTTCAATCCCAGGAATACAGGATCATGACCTGAGATGAAGGCAGACCTTCAACCGACTGAGCCACTTAGGCACCCCTAAAATGTATTTTTAGATATTCAAATAATTATTTTTAAATGATACCATAAACCAACCAAAGACTGACTCAGGAACAAACATAATGTCTTATCAAAAATGTCAGAAACTTTTATCCTACCAGCAGTGTATATAAGGAAGGGTTCCAATTTTTCCACATATTCTCCAAGCTTGTTTCTTTTTTTGCATAGTAGCCATCCTAATAGTTACTTTGGGTTTTTTTAAAAAGATTTATTTTTGAGAGAAAGGAGAAAGAGTGGGGGCGGGCAAAGGGAAAGGGAAAAGCAGATTCCCCGCTAAGCAGGGAGCCCAAAATGGGGCTCAGGCTCAATTTCAGGATCCCAAGATCATGACCTGAGCCAAAGGCAGACATTTAACTGATTGAGCCACCCAGGTGCCACCATCTTAATAGTTGTAAGGTGATATTACATTGTAGTTTTGATTTATATTTCCCTGATTAGTGATTTTGAACATTCACACATACTTGTTGATCATTTGTATGTTCTCTTTAGAGAACTGTCTGTTTACATCTGTTGCCCACTTTTTTTTTCTTTAAAGATTTTATTTATTTGACAGAGATAACAAGTAGGCAGAGAGGCAGGCAGAGAGAGAGAGAGGAAGGGAAGCAGGCTCCCCGCTGGGCATAGAGTCCAATGCGGGGCTCGATCCCAGGACCCTGAGATCATGACCTGAGTGGAAGGCAGAGACCTTAATGCACTGAGCCACCCAGGTTCCCCTGTTGCCCACTTTTTAAAGATTTTGTTTTATTGTTGTTGTTGTTTTGGTTGGGTTGTTTAGGTTTGGGTTGGGTTGGGGTATTTTTTTTTATTGTTTTCTTTTGTTTTGTTATTAACTTTTATAAGCTCCTTCTGTATTTTGGAAATCAACTCCTTAACAGATATATGGTTTATAAATATTTCTCCGATTCTGGAGGTTACCTTTTAAGTCTAATGATTGTTTGATTTGCTATACAGAAGCTTGTTTTTTGTCTTATGTAATCTCACTTGCCTATTATACCCAAGAAAATCATTACCATGACCATGATCAAGAAGCTTTTCCCCTATTTTATCTTCTAGGAGTTTTACAGTTTTAGGTCTTACATTTAACTCTAGACCATTTTAAGGTAATTTTTTGTGTGTGGTATAAGACTTTGTTTTGTTTTGTTTTTTGGGTTATAGCGTAGTTTTTTGTTGTTATTGGTTCGTTTTGTTCTTGTGCAGTATTCCCAACACCATTTCTTGAATTTCCCCAATGTGGGGGCACCTAGGTGGCTCAGTCAGTTAAGCATCTGCCTTTGGCTCAGGGAGTGATCTCCAGGTCCTGGGATTGAGTCCTGTGTCGAGTCCTGTGTCAGGTTCCCTGTTCAGCAGAGAGCCTGCTTCTCCCTCTGCCTCTGCCTCTCCCTCGTGTGTATTCGTTCTCTCTCTCTCTCTCTTTCTCTCAAATATATAATAAAATCTTTAAGGAGCCTGAGTGGCTCAGTTGGTTAAGCAACTGCCTTTGGCTCAGGTGATGATCCTGAAGTCCCATGATGGGGTCCCACATCGGGCTCCCTGTTTGGTGAGGAGTTTGCTTCTCCCTCTGACCCTCTCCCCTCTCATGCTCTCACTCTCTCCCTCATTCTCTCTCAGATAAATATATAAATTCTTTAAAAAAATTTCCCCCTTCTGTGTACTTAGCACTCTTGATGAAAATCAAGAGTGTGTTTATTTTCTAAGCTATTTTATTCCATTGGTCTACATGACTGTATTTATGTGAGTACTATACTGTTTTAATTACTGCAGCTTTGTAATATATTTTGAAATCAGGAAATATGAAGCCTCCAAGTTTGTTCTTCTTTTTCAAGATCACTTGGGTTATTCTGTATCTTCTGTGGTTCCCTGTGAACTTTAGGGTTATTTTTTCTATTTCTGCAAAAAATGCCATTGGAATTTTGATGGGGATAACAATGAGTCTGTAGACTGCTTTGGGTAGTATGGACATTTTAAAAGATGAAGTCCTCCAATCCATAAACACAGGATATCTTTCTATTTATTTGTGTCTCCTTTCATTTCTTTCATCAATGTTTTACATTTTCAGTGTAGACATCTTTTACCTTTCTGGTAAAGTTTATTCCTAAATATTTTATTCTTTTTGATGTTATTGTACATGGGATTTTTTTTCCTCAATGTTCTTTTCAGATATGAGTGTATAGAAACACAACTGATTTACATATTGATTTTATATCCTGCAACTTTAATTTGCGTATTAGTCCTAAAAGGAATGTAAAATGGTATAACAGTTATGGAAAACAGTATGGAGGTCCATAAATACTGAAAATAGTACTACCATATGATCCAGCAATCCCACCTCCGGGTATAAATCCAAAATAAATGAAATCAGAAACTCGAAGAAATATCTGTACTCCCATGTTCATTGCAGCATTATTCACAATAGCCAAGAAGTGGAAACAAACCAACTGCCCATTGACAGATGAATGAATTTTAAAATGTGGTACATACACAGTGGAATATTATTCAGCTTTAAAAAAAAGAAGGAAATTCTGCCATTTGTAACAACATGGATAAACCTTGAGGGCATTATGCTAAGTGAAATAAGTCAGTCACAGAAGGACAGATACTGAATAATTCATTTACATGAAGTATCTAATACAACAGTGGTTGCCAGGGATGGCAGATAGGGGAAATGGGGAGGTATTTTTCAATGGGAAAAGTTTCAGTTATCCTAGATAAATGAGTTCTAGATATCTGCTGACAAAATCCTGTCTATAGCTAATAATATAGTATTATGCATTTCAAAATTTGTTGCAAGGGTAGGTTTTATATAAAATGTTCTTTAAAAAAAAGATTTACTTATTAATCTATTTGAGAGAAAGAGAGAGAGAAAACATGCAGAGAGGGAGAAGCAGACCACTGAGTACAGAGTCCTACACAAGGCTCAATCCCAGAACCCTGAGATCATTACCTGAGCAGAAGGCAGATGCTTAACCAACTGAGCCACCCAGGTGCCCTTCATATTAAATGTTCTTAACACCAAAAAAGTGGGGGGAGGGGAAATGAAGGGACACAAGGAAACTTTAGTAAGTGCTGGAAATGTTTATTCCTTTATTGTCATGATAATATTATGGGTATATTTGCATGGTATATTTGCAAATATGCATAGTCATCAAACTATACACATTAAACTGTGCAGTTTTTGTATATCAATTATACCTCAATAAAGCTTTAAAAGGAAAAAAAGACACCAGAGAATAAGATCTATGGAGGATCTTATTTTCTAGGTTCTTATTTTTTACTCCCCTCTAAGTCTCACTCTTTAAGTATCCTCTTCTTTCTTGAAATCCATCCCAGATACTACATGTCAAATTTGATGTCCTTGATTGACCATATGACTCACACTCTCCACTAAGTGCTACATTGAGGCCAGTTTATTTACCAGCCAACCCTGCCTCCAAGTACCACTTGTACTTCATTTGAACCAAAAAGACAAAAACAGCTTCAACAACTACTTGATTGAAATTTGACTTTCTAATTTTTGCTTTATATGATTTCCTTTAATGACTACTCATACAAAGTTTTCATTGTCCACTTGTATTTTTAGTTAAATACAACATACTGCCAAATTTTACTATTTCTCTCCAGATTATGTTTTAAAATTAAGGTTTCCACTAAGAATTTTTTTTAGCAAGGACTATAGCCAAACATACTCTCATCCTCTGTTCAATGAAAAAAATTTTTTTCAAGACATATTTAATTAATTTAAGATTGTTTTCTGTTTGATGTGATCAGTTCTAAACATAGTAATGGTAGAATGGAAAGGCAAATGTTCTGGTGGGGTAAGACAAAGTGAAAATGAGTTAGGTTAGAAGAAGCAGTAAACAAGGAATTGCCTGAATGACAGGAGCAAACAGTTAAAGCCACTGAAAAATTTCTAGAAAAAGCTGATGCAAACACATCAATTCCAACCTGGTAATAAACATATTGTCTTCTGGTATTTTCCCTTAACATAATAATATATTAAAATATAATATGTTAAATATAATAAATTAATATATTAAATATAATTAAAAAATATGTACTCCTTATATATCACTATACTTTATAGATGTTGAGTTTGCTGAAACTTTTTCTTCTTCCCAAGAGAAAACGACCATGATTTTTAAATATTCTATAGGAGATATGAAATATAATACATCATCTGATATTAGTCTTTGCCAAGTGAGATTAACTTCTATAGAATTTACTTTTTAATGCATATTTGCAACATTTAAATTTATAACTTGATTTTCTTTCTGCATGTCCAGAACTATGGTGCAATGGACTGTTGGTGATGAGGATATCCAAAAACAAAACAAATTTAGTTAGGCATCCTGCTCAAGAATTATGGCAAAATGACTTTGGAACTTCAAAGACTCTATGAGAAAATAAAAGGAGAGTTCACATTACAGAAACACACTTAATTAGTTTATGAAAGTATAGATCATACATTGAATTACACATGTTCACTGAGAGCAGAGATTTTAACAACCAAACAACCACCGTATCTCAAGCAATAATTGAAATAACTGAAACTACCTCAATTACCACATAATTACCCAACACTGGAGTGAATGCCACAAGACTGAAGGTCCCAGTTTTAAAGTCAATTTAGTTTTTTTAACTGTTAAGAAGTATTTTTTTTCTTTTTTAAGGAATATTTATTGGATGTATGTGGAGAATGTTGACTTACAAGAATGCAAAGAGGATACTTCATTCATTTATCCAATTGAGAAATACTGATTGATCACTGAATTTGCATTTGCATTTCATTTTTTATTGTTGCATAACAAATTATCATAAATTTGGAAGGCTTAATACACATACATTTATTATCTCACAATTATCTCAGGAATCCCAGTATGGCTTAGGTGGATCCTCTGTTTCACAAGATTGCAATCAAGATCTAGTGCTAGAGTCTCATCTGAAGCTTGATTGGGGAAGGATCTGCTTGCTAGCTCATGTGGTCATCAACAGAAATAAAGTCCTTAAACTGTCTGATGAAGGCCTTAGCAATGTGTTAACTATCACTCAGAGATCACCCTTATTTCCTTCTCAGATGGATCTATCCATATGGCAATGTGATTCATCAAAACCAGCAAAGAAATCAACAGAGCCAGCCAGCAAGATGAAAGTTATAACCTTCTATAATAATCATGGAAACATCATCATATCACCCTTATCATATTCTGTTGATTAGAAGCAAGTCATAGGTCCTATCTACAACCAAGGCGAGTGATCAAAACACTGTAAGGCAGGACAGCCCTCTTAGGGTCTGTCTATGACATCACTGTTCCAGGTGCTAGGAAAGAGTATTGAATAAGAAAGCCAAGATACCTATGCTGCTTTTTTTTTTCCTTTTCAGCATAACAGAATTCATTGTTTTTTTGCACCACACCCAGTGCTCCATGCAATACATGCCCTTCTTAATAACCTCCACTTAATAACCTCCACTTTGCTCCCCCAATCTCCCACCCTTCAAAACCCTCAGATTGTTTTTCAAAGTCCATAGTCTCTCTCATGGTTCACCTCCCCTTCCAATTTCCCTCAACTCCCTTCTCCTCTCCATCTCTCTATGTCCTCCATGTTATTTGTTATGCTCCACAAATAAGTGAAACCATATTATACTTGCCTCTCTCTGCTTGACTTATTTTGCTCAGCATAGTCTCCTCCAGTCCCATCCATGTTGCTATAAAAGTTGGGTATTCATCCTTTCTGATGGAGGCATAATACTCCATAGTGTATATGGACCACGTCTTCCTTATCCATTCATCCATTAAAGGGCATCTTGGTTCTTTCCACAGTTTGGCAACCATGGCCATTGCTGCTATAAACATTGGGGTACAGATGACCCTTCTTTTGACTACATCTGCAAGATACCTATTCTCATGGCAAATATAAGATATGACAAAAAATGCAAGTAACACATTAATAGCCTTTACTTATCCCATATCACTTTGGGTTGATAATAATTTTGTGTATATAGTGACTTTGCTGTTTGTGTTTATATGATGAACTGAAAGCAAGGGAGAAAATTAACTATGAGATTATTAAGTTATGCAAACATGAAACAATGAGATTCCATTCTGGCCTAGCATCAGTGGAGTGAAAAGGAACCTACAAATGCAGAAGATACTGGGTGAGTGGCTGCCCTTAAAAAAGGTGAATAAAAGAGAAGAAGGCAATAAGGGTGGCTTCAAAGCTTTCAGCCTTAGTAACTAGGAGAATAATGATGTTTCTATAAACACACCCTGAAAGGAAATTTATTTGGGAAAAAAAAATAATGAATTCATTTTAGACATAATAGATTGAAGGTAAAATAAAAACTTCAGGTGCAAATGTTCTGCAAAAATAAGAGAGGCAGAACTAAGTTTCAGAGATATCAGAGTTCAAGAAATAGAAAACTGCCCTCCAAAAATAGTTACGCTTTAGCTGAGTGGAAATATCCATTCCATCAAGCTTTAAGAGTACGTAATGGGAATGCTATTTGTTTAAAAAAGAATAATATATTTTGGTATTAGAAGAGTCTTCAAGAATTATCTTGGTTTTATCTGCTTCAAATCTGAAACGTGAAAAACATAAGTCTTGAGACCTCTTTTCATACCCTGTATCTTTCCAATTCTGTGCCTTTATCACTGACAGCACTCTTGGTACACATTTCTCTCCCTTTACGCTGCCTTAATATTGAGGAGGGGTTCAATACTTGGTACTAGCTCTGGTACTAAGCAGTCACAAAACATAGGCATGTCACATTACCCTCTGAGTCACATATCCTTTCTACATATGGGAATCATCACATGTGTGCTACCAACTTTACTGAGCTTTCATTAATACAAATGGCCTACTGATATGAATAGTTGTGATAAATTAAAATGGGACTTGTATTAATAATATTATTATTAAAGATTCTGGTGATTATATTATTTTTCCTTTTATATTTGTTATAAATGTTACGAACTATTATTTTCAAACTGTTTCAAATTTAGCTCTTTTGAGTTAAGAGGACTTTAAATTTTAAGGGAAAAGATAATAAAGATACCAACTTTTAAGTGTCATAGCACTTTTCAACATTGGGATTCTCTCTCTCCCTCTTCTTGTACCCCCCCCTCACTCTCTCTCTATATATAAAGTAAATAATCTTTAAAAAAATAAAAATAAATAAATAATAAAATTTAAAAAATATTTAACAGCCAAAGCAAACATGTACTTAATTATCTTGATGATTCAGGAAAATTTTTAATTTTTTCTGGATTTTTTTTTTTTGTTGTTCTTGTTATCTAGAATATTTCGTACATAAGGACTCAGCCTAAGATGAGTTAGTAGGATTCAGAAACCAACAATAAGAGAGTTAGCAGGAAGTCTTTGGGCTCACAAGTGGTAATATTTTTCCTTTTATTTTTCTAATTTTGCTGTTACAATTTGCTTTAATTTTTCCTTTAAGATAATTTGAAGCTGCAGCATACTGTAACAGATAGATGATTTCTACAGAGCACCAGTTACCAGTGGGCATGAACTGTAACTCAAACTCCTCGTACCTGGCTAAAGGAGATTTATATCCAGATCCAAGAGGAGTATACATACCAAAGTGGAGCTCAAGAAAAGCTGAACCAGCTGGGGAGAGAGGGAAAACTGGGAGGGAGAGAGAACTCCGAGTTACATCAGCTGTGCCCTCCAACTATAGGTATAAGCCTACACACACAGCAAGCTAAAACCAGAGAGGACGGGGCACCTGGGTGGCTTAGTGGGTTAGGCCGCTGCCTTCGGCTCAGGTCATGATCTCGGGGTCCTGGGATCGAGTCCCGCATTGGGCTCTCTGCTCAGCAGGGAGCCTGCTTCCTCCTCTCTCTCTCTCTGCCTGCCTCTCTGCCTGCTTGTGATTTCTCTCTGTCAAATAAATAAATAAAATCTTAAAAAAAAAAAAAAATCACCATCTTGGGAGAGAACCTGCAGTTATAAGGAAGAACTAAAATCCCAAAGCCTGAGCATTCTTTCCTAAGAGTGCTGAACAAAATCAAAATTTGTAGGGACTGTATGTCTAAATTGTAGGAAGAGATGATATGTGAAACAGAAAATGATTACAAGACCCACCTCAGCCCCCACCAGCTTCCAATTAAATAATGGGTTGAGAGAGAAAGTAAAGTAGTTATTGATACACAAAAGAAGCTACAGTTTTTCCAAACATCTTAACTCTGGTAAAAGTCAACTTTGGGTTTTAGCCACCAAAATAAAGCATGTCAAGAGGTTGCCTATTTCTTTTCAATCCAGATACATTTTAAGATAGTAAAGGAAAGAAAAATTGGCTTTCTGAATCTTTCACTAACAGAACAGAGCTTAACCCAAACTGAAATTTAAGGTCACAGCTGATTTGGTTTGAAGAGCCTCAGAAAGTTCCTTCCACTTTTCTTTCTTTTCCTTCTCTTTCCCTTGAGCCAAATTTGTACCTACTTTTTTCAGTTACAGGGACAAATTCCATGCCTAGCTTCATGTCTTGGATTAAAGGGAAGAGAAATGAAATAAGAATTATAGTGATTTTAATGTATTCTAAGCTCTGTTCTGGGTGATTAAAATAGAAGAGCACAGCAGCTTGGGTTATTTATGGAGCCCTTACTTGGTGCTGTACATCATGTATGGTATATACATTATCTCATTTAATCTTCATATTTCACACCAACCCAGAAGGTATTTATCTCCATTTTACAGATGAAGACACTCAGGATTAGAGAAGATAAAAGACTTACCAAAAACCACAAGTATATTAAGTGGTAAAGAAGAAATAAAAATCCATGTCTCTCATTCCAAAACTAATGTCCTTCCCATCAATCCAGTTAATCTTCTAGAAACACTTAAATTGCAAATACTCTTAAGAGGTATTTCTCCATAACCTCTTACCAATAATAAATTAGAAAATTCTGGATGAACACAACAAAATCAGAATTCCTGAAGAAAGCCATCTGAAGAAAGGTACCTATGAAGGGAGAACTGAGCACTAAAGAAGAACCGTTGTTATTACAAAATTTCCTATAGCACAAGCTCAATCTATACTGCCTACAACAGTGCCAGAATATAGTGAATGCTGAATAAATTCTTGTTAATTAAATGGTTGTCATTTCTCTGATGTTCTTGTTCTCACTTGCTCAACACCACTTCTTCCACACAATTAACCTAACTAGACTTCAAACATGGTGCTGCTCTCTTCCCAGGAATGATTTTAAGGGAACTGACACCAGTGCCAACACCAATTTATATAAATGAAAATGGGTTCTGGAATTTACATTTCACTTCCAACTCTTGGACCCTTGATTATTTGGTTCTGTATTTTACGAGGTGTGTATCTCCTGGGAGATAGAACTCTCATCTACCCTCCGCTGCTATGATAAAAATTAGGATAATTAGATGCATGTTCACCTTGAACAGACACTGTGAAAATTCTTCCCTTGGAAGAGCTTAACTTTAAACCATTTTATTCTGTTGAAAAATGCACATGTAAACGTTTTTGCAAGATACTTACAAGACTGCAAGGCAAGTTCAAACTCTAGCCTCAGGCAACTAAACTGATAAAAAGAGGCACAGAAACTGGAAACAGTTAAAAGAATAGAGGAAAAGTAAAGCAAGAAATTATACTAAACCTGTAACAAGAGCCTGTAAGTTTTCTTGGTGGAAGAATTCGATTGGACATAGGCAGGAGAGGAGTTGTTCTATAAGTAATGAAGTGCCAGTGGCTTGTGATGGATTTTTCTAGTTTCCTTTATGATGACTCTCTCCCTCACTGAGCCAAATGCATACTCATAATCACACATCCTTAGTTACTTTGCCTTATCTCACTGTCCCAAGGCACAGTTCAAACATTATCCTCCTATACTTTTGGCCAAGATAGGCTTAAGGGGTTAGCCTCTCAGGAACAACTGCTTACTGAAGAGTTTGTTTCAAGAGAGTCTAGTGTTTTAGTGATCAAAATGGGTGGATCAGTCTTAGTAGGATTCTTAAATTCTAGTAGAAATTCTAAACTTAGTAAAATTCTTAAATTCAGGAAAAGATATCATGAAGAAAATGGTACAAATCAATGTAAAGTCAGGCAGTACTGGGTAAGAAATACTAGAGCACAGGCTGTGCAGCTAAACAAAATGGTGATTAAACCTTGTCCCAAGCACTTACTGACTGCACAGCTTTGGGCAACATCAATAAATGAGCAAAAATCTTCAGGCACAAAGGTGGCAATTATACATTGCAATTACAGTTATTATCCCTTGTCATTAAACAATATCATTAGGATATACAGCAGTGTCTGGCAGGCTGTTCTTGTTCAGTGAATGTTAGTTTAGTCAGAATCTGCATTCCACAGAACCAGCTCATAAGAGCATCCCTGGTGCCTGATTTTTTAGAATGAGAAAATATACCATTCGTGTAACATAACAGAGTAAGACGTTGCTCTTTTTCCTCTGTGAAAGAAATCTGATTAAATTTTTCATAACTTGTCCCTTTTAGTGTTAGAGTGATGGAATTTTTTGTGAAACTCAAGTCTGGAAAAAGATGAATATCAAAACTCAACCACTGGACCCTCTTCTACTATTTTAGAAAAGTGTCAACATAAGAAACTAAAAACATTAATTTTGCATAAACACATAAGTAGGCAGGTGGAATGAAGGAAAACAGAGCATTTTCCCCCTAGTTCTGATTTCACTAAATCCAGTGACTTTTTATCTTTTAAAGATAGAGTAGTGCACCCTGGGAGTCATATCATTTATTCTGCCAATTTGTGAAGAGAAAGACTGTATTCTTGGTAGTGGGAACAGCCGATAAATCTGTTACAGATCTTGATATCTCTACCAATTCTGAAGAAATAAAGATGTGAAAAGAGGATAGGAAAAACATTCAATAAAAAGGACTTCTTTAGCCTAGGGGTAAAGATAATAAAGATAATAACAACCCGCAATATTGCATTGGGATAGATAACTAAATATGTTTCAGGTAAATTTATATCGATGCTATCAGAGCTGTTAGTTTTACACAAGGTGGAAAGACTGTAGTGTTTGAAAAAAATGACTATAAATAATACCTGGAGTCCAAGAGAGGAGAGGGATGACCCTGAGAGAGAAAAAGAGGCACCACAGCTCCTGTAGATGCAATGGAAGCCAACAAGGCTGAAGCCAAGAACAAATGATTTCATAATTCAACCTTAGATGGGCTGTCTTTGTGCTGGGATAAAGACACATATACACAAGATTGCTGCAGGGCCTCTATACCCAGAGACATGGCTTGAATGTTTCTATATATGTATCCGTGAGGTGTGCATGTGTGTGTGTGTGTGTGTGTGTGTGTGTGCATATGTGTGTGGTATGTATGTATGTGTGAAAGAAAGAGAGAAAAGAGAGAAGGAGGAGAGCATCAATCTATCAGGCTGGAGATAATCCTCTCTGTACCTTTAGTGACCTCCTAGTTACATTCCAATCATAGTCTGTATTCCAATTTGACAATGATAACCTGACTTCTTTGTCTTCAAAATTCTCAGTCTTCACACCTAACAGGACTGCTGTTGTTCTTGGAGCTCTTTGGGCTTCCCTGTCTTTCTCATCCACATAAGTAAGATTTGCCATTTCAAGCACCTTTTTTTAAATTAATGGGTTGGTGAAATTATTAAAAAAATATATTCTCTACCACTCTAGTCTCTTAAAAATAATATACTTAAATATAAATATAAGGGGCACCTGGGTGGCTCAGTGGGTTAAGCCTCTGCCTTCGGCTCAGGTCATGATCCCAGGGTCCTGGGATCAAGCCCCACATCGGGCTCTCTGCGCTGCAGGGAGCCTGCTTCCTCCTCTCTCTCTGCCTGCCTCTCTGCATACTTGTGACTCTGTCAGATAAATAAAGAAAAAATCTTAAAAAAATATATATATAAATATAATATACTCTTAAATATAATATGCTCTTAAGTATAATATATAAATCTAGTCTTTTAAATAAATATATATTATAATATACTTAAATATACTATAACATAATCTAAGTCTTTTCTGATGACTGAGTCATTATAATGAGCACTCATTATACTGCAGATTGCTGAGGGATGTAGAGCTATTAGTCCCTGCAGTAAATGGCTCCTGTCTGTTGCACACTGCTTTTTTTTTTTTTTTGGTATCTATTTAATAACTGCCTTTTCTTGTCAATATTAGGCTATAACTTGTCATTGTGTCACCCATATGAATCATTGCAACCAGTTACTTAAATGCCTTGTAACCTGAGAAAAAAGACTTCTAAAAGTATATGTTGAAAAGAGGCAATAAAAATCTAATGAGAATCTGAAGATCTCTTCTTACAATAAGTGCTAGAAATTTGATGTATAAATTTTGTGGCATGATGGATAAAGTGTGATACACTTTATCTGATATAGTGTGATACACTTTATCTGATATAATGCTTAAGGTTGAAGAAATTTTAAGAAAATAAATTTGACATTAGTTCAACAATATATTGATCAAATCAGTCTGTTTAAATATAGCAGGAAAAAGCCCCAAGTATTCACAAAGATGTGATTATTACACTGTGATCCACAGATGCTTTTTACTCTTATTCCTTTTAGAATACTTTAATTTGATAGAGGGGTGGCAGAATCTAGAGACCACTTGGGATTGGGGTGGGAGTGACCAAGTCAATTCCATGGTTTTGCTCCTCCTAGGGTAGTGGTAACCGGCATTCAGGAAGAATGGTAATTTGATTCACTCAAGAAGAATGGTAATTTTTAACATTACCAAGATTAGCACAAACACTGAAAGTGGATATGGCAGGAGAAAGCAAAGTTAAGCAATGTCCAGGGGAAGGACCCAGTAGCAAGAATACTAATTAATTAATTAAATGAAATGTTTATATAAAACCTAATATGTACTGGGCACTCTTCTAGATGCTGGAAATATAGTGGAAAACAAACTAGACAAATATCCCTTCCCTCGGGGAAATTACAGCTGAACAGACAAAATTCAAGATAAACTGATTAAATCCCATCTGTCTTACAGGAGGACTCTAGTTAACAGTTGGAGATAGAATGAAAAGGGTCTAGCACCCTTGAAATCCAGATTGGATATCCAAGTGATATCCAACCCACACATACATACACGAAGTTTTCCAGGGCTCTCATAACAAAGTAGCACAAACTCGACAGCATAAACAAACCTAAATATATTAGCTCACAATTCTGGAAGCCAGAAGTCTGAAAACAAAGTGTGGGCAGGGTCATGCCCTTTCCAAATGTTCTAGCAAGAATCCATCCTTGCCTTTTCTAGCTGCTGGTGGCTCCAGGCATTTCTTGACTTGGGGCTACATAACACTAATCCCTTTGTCCATTTTCAAATTACTTCCTCCTGCCTCCCTATATCTCTCCTCTGGGTATCTTTTATAAGGACACTTGCCATTGGATCTAGGGTCCAATCTAAATCTAGGATAATCCCACCTCAAAATCCTTAATTTAATTACATGCAAACATACTATTTCCATTAAAGGTCATATTCACAGGTTCCAGATGGACTTATCTTTTGAGGAAACTACCATGCAACATACTGAATCATATTAATGAAAGTTCCTGAGACCACAAAAATCTTTATCAATACCTGATTTTGTCATTGCATTATTATTATTTCTATTTTTATCATCTTCATTAGTCTCAGTTCCTGAAAGGCAAATATGATATCCATTTCCACCTTTTCATCCCCAAATCCTCCTCAGTCTTTCACACATATAGAAACTTAGTTTATTATAAATATATCAATAAATTAGAGTTAACTCTAATTAACTCTTTATTAGAGTTAAAAGTTTTGGGATATAAGCAAACAAAATTGATTCTAGCTAACAGGAAACAGAGAAAATAACAACAAATTGGACAGGGATAGTTCCCAGAGTCAAAGCAATAGCTAAATAATCAGGCTTAAAAAGCGAAAGAGCCAAGGCAGCCCGGGGAATCCAGATAGTACAGTGCCAGTGCTCAATTTCCTCTGGGAACTTTGCTACCACTATGCTGTCCAAAAAAGGAAATACTACAAAAAGTTGGCTATTTAAATTTTCATTAATTAAAATTAAATAAAACTAAAACTCAGTTATTTGGTTATAGTAGCCACACTTCAAGTGCTCAGCCAGTAGTCTCATGTGACTAGCGGCTATTATGTTTGATAGCACAGATCTATAATATTTCCATGATTGCAGAAATATCTGTTGGAAAGCACTGTGCTAGAAAGAGTCAGCCTCTCACATGAATCAGCTCCATCCATTTTTGCATCCCATGTCATGCCACTGAAAATTAAAATTTTGGAGAGAGATTCTTTGGCTGAGCCTGAGTTATGCATCAACCATTTTATAAGGATTGTACAGAACACATCAATGGAAAGCAATAACCAGACTACACATGATATAGAAGACATAATTTCTCCAAAGGAAACTGCAGCTCTAATATTAGAAGAAGCAGGAATGGAATCTGGATGGACAAGGAAATTAAAATGTGTACTATAAATACCTATTCTTGCATGTTCATATATTCACTGTAATTTTAATATGAGAATGATGATGGCATTGCCAAATACTCTTCATTTGTCAGTCAGCTAATTACCACAGAAGGCAACCTCTTTAAAACACCCGTTCCCTAAACAGGCATCTGGGTTGGGGTACACAGATCTATTTGATGCCATGCCAAAAATCTTGGCAGGTAGGGCAGAAACAGAAAGAGCTCTGGAACCATTTGTCTGGTCTTTTTATGTATGAATTACACTTTCCTTTAAGACCAGTCTGGTGATAAAGGAATTGAATATTCTTATCAAGTTTGGGAATGCTGGCTTCCAAGGGTCACTTTTTATTATGCAACAGTCTTCAGCTTCAGTAGGGAAGGAGGAGGGAAAAAGAGGTTTTTTCTATCAGTGCATAGCACTACCAATACATTCATTTTCACTACACAAACTGCCTTTGTTCAATATTTCTAGCTTGTTTATGATTGCAGATCATATCTCATGGTTCCTTGTGGTCTGATGGTCACATGCAAGCAGGAAACAATATCTAAAGTGTAAAATGGTTGCAGCATGAATTTCACAATCTACCAAGAATTCAGCACATCTCTCTCTACCAAGGTTTGGACAAGAAAAAAAAACAGTCATCTAAGGCATGAAAATACTAATCAGAAATGGGGCTGGTAACCAAGAGCCTGGACTTCGGGAATAAATGAAACAATAAATGAACAGCTATTTTTCACTGTCATGAAGGTCACCAAGTTAGATGCTACCTCTCAGTTTTTGCTTTCTATACTAATTTTGGAGCCTTTCTGTTGAGGAGAGGTTCACATTTGCTGACTGTTTCCAGCTATTATAATGTACTCTGTCAATGTTACCGAGTGGAAATAATGTCTACTCTATATTTGGCTCTATGAGCCTTCAGCTCCAAGGGATGGGCCTAAAATTAGCATTGGAAAATCACCCCTGGATTCAGTAGAACCGATGAAGATGTCTGTTTTTAGGGAACACCACAGCTAGAGGAAAGCTTTCTTATGTAAAGAAATAAATAGCAGTCCACTGCGGAGTATAACTTAAGGACAAAATAAAAAAGTCAAAGAAAAAGGGACTCACATCTGAGCCACAGAAAACCAGAGTAGGATGTTTCTGAAAAGAAATCATTACACTTCCCAGTCCCCCACACACCACAATCTCACATTATCCCACTTCAGGATGAGGGAGTTTTACAGAAAGTTATTTAGCATAGATTTACTGAACAAAGGACTATAAGGTCCAAAATCCCTGGTCAGGTTTGCAGAGGAGTGATTTGCAACTCAGTCCTTAAATGGGCTGCACAACCAGTCTCCTTCTTCATGGTCTCTAAGACCCAGGTATGGCATAAAGAGAACACAGGCATATTTCTTACATCTCAGAATAAGCTGGTTATGGGCCACATCTGGGAATACAGAATTGACTCCAGAAGGAGATAGGTTTTCAGCCCCAGCCCTCCTTGGAAGTTGTACAGTAGAAAAGCTTTTACTTTCTAACATTTTCATTATCTTGTATTTATTCTTATTATTTTGATTTTGCATCATTATACCGATTGTGGTGGCTGCCTTTGTCTATTATGACTGTTATCTAGCTCAACTTTCCCAAAGACTCATAAAGAGCCTCTTCTTCATTATATATACCCCAAAGGTAAATCCACTTAAAAATGAGTTTTAACAAGCAATCCTTACCCTGACAAATAGTTCTCTCCTCTTGTTACTGGGATAGACTAGAGTAGAGCAAATCTAAATAGGATGTTAAAATGGGATGTTTCTGATTGCCTGCTCTGGGGACCTGCTCAAGGTACATTTTAAAAATGTGCCTTTCATCATGAAAAGTGGCAGTCAGTACTGCTGATGAAAGTCCTTTAGCTTTCACTCTCTGGCACATGCTAATTCCTGGGATCATGACTTTCAGACTGTTGGCTCAGTGCTCTCTATTTCTAACGCACCCCACAAAAAGTTACTAGCACAATTATAGGTGTGGTAGTTTATTTCATCAGAATTTTGCTGGCTATCTTAAGAAACAACTAAATAAAATATTTTAGTTTAAAAAATATATTTTCCCAATATATAAGTGGAAAGAGAAAGGAAGAGGAGAAAGGAAAATCAAAAGCAACTGCCTACTAGGTCAGGAATTTGACATGCATTGTCTCTTTCATCCTCCTAGAAACTATTAAACAAACCCCTTTTACAAATGAGAAATCTGAGTTTCTGCAAGGTTAAGAACTGGTATGATTACTAACAAGAAGCTTTTCACAGTTTTTCCTGTCTAAAATTCTGGAAAGAACTCTGGACTTTCTGGCAGGTTGAATGTGGGGACTGAGAAGGAGGACATTAAAGAAGAAGAACTTGGGGGTGGGGATAGCTGGGTGGCTCAGTTGGTTAAGTGTCTGCCTTCAGCTCAGGTGATGATTTCAGGGTCCTGGGACTGAGCCCCACATCAGGCTCCCTGCTCATCAGGGAGTCTGCTTCTCCCTCTCTCTCCCTCTGCCCCTCCCCACTTCAGTCTCTCTCTCTCTCTCGCCTTCGCTCTTGCTCTCTCTCTCACTCTGTCTAAAATAAATAAAGAAAATCTTAAAAAAGAAGAACAACAACGACAATGACAACTCAGGGAAGCATTTCCAAAGGACCTTGTGTTATCAGGATGCAAGTGGATGTCATGCACACATACAAGAAGAGTTGTCTTCAAATAAGTTTGTACTTTATCAAGTATTCTCGGGCTTGAAATGCTAATGTAACTGTGACTTTCCAAGAAAGTGACGGTGTATGTAGGGTTCCAAAATGTATACTAACTGCCTTAGATCACAGAGGACCTCAAAGGCTCGGTGTTATATAATTCCACTCTGAAAACCACTGTATTCAGTTGCCCAGGAATTGTGTTCATTAAAACACACAAACAAAACAATTTAAATGTTATCTTTGGGTAAAAGGCAAACTTACTGTCTTCTTTAATGAAAAAATATAGTCTGCCTAAGTTTTTATTAAGTTTTCAACTGTGAGTTTTAACAGCTATGATAATAATTAGGAAGTTTCTAAATATCCCCGATCTCCCTCTTTCTGGATATATGGAGGAATAGACAACTCTGTTCACTTGAAGCTAGGTACAATTGTGTAATTTACTTTTATTCATGGTGTGGAGGCATTAGCAGTGTATCCTACTCAAGTCAGGAGCTTTCAAAATCTGTATGGGCTTTGTCATATTCTCTTTCCCTGTCATAATGACTGGCCATGAGCCATAACAAAGCTTCCTTCTTGCCTTGTTGTTCCAGATTGAAGAAAACACAGAGCAGAGCCCCAGCCAACACTTTGATGGACACGTATTAGATAGATAGATAGATAGATCTGAGTCACTGAAATTTAGTCTAGCTGATGAATCTAATAACTTAGATAGCATGCCATAGAATCCAAAATGTCACACAGAAAATAAGAAATGATGGTATCAAGTTTTCATTGTTATTTGCCAACTTGGTAAATAGTTGCAAAATTCATTCAACTCTCTTCAGTGTCTGTGTCTCGGAAAATAATAAGTGCCTTACTCACAGAATTGTTCTGAGCATCAAATGAGAATATCCAAGGGTGTTATTTATAAGGTATAAAGCACATTACTTATAAAAGGTCTTAATCTTTTTAAAATTTTAGATGTGATGAAAAAAATCTATTAACAGGGGCGCCTGGGTGGCTCAGTGGGTTAAGCCGCTGCCTTCGGCTCAGGTCATGATCTCAGGGTCCTAGGATCGAGTCCCATATTGGGCTCTCTGCTCAGCAGGGAGCCTGTTTCCCTCTCTCTCTCTCTGCCTGCCTGCCTCTCTACCTACTTGTGATCTCTCTCTCTCTCTCTCTGTCAAATAAATAAATATCTATAAACAACAATTAATAGCATATTCTATTTATATTCTTGTGGTTCCTATCAATTTCAATACTAGTGGCCAGAGGACATAATTTGCATCCTTAGTTTACCTATGTTCTATTTGTCTTAGACCTTATTAGGAATCAATCATATTATTTAGTTACCTTTAACTATAATAAATATAAATGCCATTTATACTTATTTAACCTTATCTGGCTGCTAACTATTAAATTGTAAAGGCACAAAGTGATCATAAAAAGAAGTTGTATGTTCCAAATACATCTTTATCTTTATTCTAAGTTCAATTTATTTTCCTAATTCCCACTATATACTAATTATAAGTCAGTTTCCCCTGATAGATGTATTCACTAAGAAACAGAGCCAGAGACAAGGATTGGTAGGAAGTAGGAAATGCATGGCTCTGACTGTTCAGAAGAGCCACAAGACTATCTAATCAACACTTTATTAAAGTGGAAGGAACATCCACAGAGAGTGCTTTACTGTCAGGAAGAACCCAATGTCTTGTTCACTTCAGAACTGCCTCTTTCATAGTCTCTCCATCACTTCTCTATTCTGGGCCTCCTGCATCACTCGGCCTGGACCACTGTAATGTACCCTAATGAGGCTTCCTATCTTCAAGCACTTACTTCCAAATATGCCCACATTTGTTCCAATTATCTTTATGTTCCATTAAAATATGAAGATAGCCATGTTACTTTCTTTCTCAAAATAATTTAATGGCCCCCAAAGCATTTAACTGCAGAAGGACTAGCACCTACCTAATCAGCCTAGCACTTTGGATCTTACCTGTCTGGGTAAATAGGGTGAAAAGTCATTCAAATCCTATCTCACTGATGTATGGACAGTTCCTTAATCAATCCCTGAATTCAGTAGCACTGTTGAAAATTTAATTTTAATGCACACCTCTAATCCACAAGAATTGAGGCTATCGTGTGCATAGCGGGACCATGTCTCTCTGCCAAGGAGGTTGACAGGAACTGGCTAGATGGACAGTGTTTGCTGCACATTCCTGCCACTAACATTCGTTTGAATATTCTTAGAACTATAAATCTCTTAATTTGATACATAATATAGAATAGCTGAAAGAAGGGGGCATCGTGGCACAGTTGATTGAGCATCTGACTTGGTTTCAGCTCAAGTCCTGATAGAGTCCCACATCAGGTTCTGTACTTGAACACAGAGTCTGCTTGAGATTCTTTCTCCCTCTCCCTCTTGCCCTCCCACTCGTGCTCTCTCTCAAATAAATAAACTTTAAAAAAATAGTTGAAAGATATGTATATTCCACGAAGAGTAAATGATAAGCTCACCAACCTAGATTTCACTCCAGCTTCACTTAATCTAAGTCAGAACATTAGGAGGGGGAAGAGCACTACAGAACATTGGGGTTTTTAAATATTTTGTTTTTTATTTTTTTAATTTTTATTTTATTTAAATTTGATTAAGATATAGTGTATTATTAGTTCCAGAGGTTGAGTTCAGTGATTCATCAGTTGTATATAACAGCAGAGCTCATTACATCATGTACCTTCCTTAATGCAGTTATCCCATGCCCCCACCCACCTCCTCTATAGCAACCCTCACTCAGTTAGTTTGCTATAGGTAAGAGTCTTTTTATGGGGTGCTTGGGTGGCTCAGTGGTTTAAGCCGCTGCCTTCGGCTCAGGTCATGATCTCAGGGTCCTGGAATCGAGTCCCACATCAGGCTCTCTGCTCAGCAGGGAGTCTGCTTCCCTCTCTCTCTCTTCCTGCTTCTCTGCCTACTTGTGATCTCCATCAAATAAACAAAATATTAAAAGAAAAAGTCTCTTTATGGTTTGTCTCCCTCTCTAATTTCATCTTACTTTATATTCCCTCCCTTCCCCTATGATCCTCTGTTTTGTTTCTTAAACTTCACATATGAGTGAAATCATATGATAAGTATCTTTCTCTGATTGACTTATTTTGCTTAGCATAATACCTTCTAATTCCATCCACATTGTGGCAAATTGTAAGATTTTATTTTTTGATGGCTCAGTAATATTCCAGTGTGTGTGTATGCATGTGTGTGTGTATGCGTGTGTATATACACTCACATATACCACATCCTCTTTATACATTCATCTGTCAATGGACCTCTGGACTTTTCCCATATTTTAGTTATTGTGGACATTGGTGTTATAAATGCCGGGTAAAGATGCCCCTCCAAATCACTACATTTTTATCTGGGTAAATACCTAGTAAGTAGTTTCTGGGTCATAAGGTAGCTTTGATTTTTAACTTTTTGATGAACTTCCATACTGCTTTCCAGAGTGGCTGTACCAGTTTACATTCCCACCAACAGTGTAAGAGGGTTCCCCTTTGGGGTGCCTGGGTGGCTCAGTTGGTTAAACATCTGCTTTCAGCTCAGGTCATGATTCTAGAGTTCTGGGATCACGTCCCGCATCAACTCTGGCTCAGCAGAGAGGCTGCTTCTCCCTCTGCCCCTCCCCCTGCTTGTGCTTGCTCTCTCTCTCTCAAATAAAATCTTTAAAAAGAAAAAAAAAAGAAAAAAGAGTTTCTCTTTCTCTGCATCCTCACCAACATCTGCCATTTCCTGACTTGTTAATTTTAGCCATTCTGACTGTTGTGAGGTGGTATCTCATTGTGGTTTTGATTTGTATTTCCTTGATGCCAAGTGATATTAAGGATTTTTTCATGTGTCTGTTGGCCATTTGTGTGTCTTCTTTGGAGAAGTGTCTGTTCATGTCTTCTGCACAATTACTTGACTAGATTATTTGTTCTTTGGGTGCTAAGTCAAAGTTAGAATACTATTTGCAATATTAGGCTAGTAGTATTTTTTTTAAAGGAAGAATATATTAAATATAAGAAGAACTATATATTAAAGTCCAGTTTGGCCTCCTACAGAATATAAATGACTTAGGGTAGTACATGGACATATAAAACTTGCTATTAAGTTTCCTTAGAGAATAAAGAATTTTATGGGGAAAAAAACTATAAATAGAAAAAATATATAAATCCATATCAATTAATTACAAAGCTACAAATATTTATTGGTTACTTCAAATACCTGATAAGCAACCAGAAACAGAAATGCTAAGTGTACTTTCAAGGAATTCAGTATAATAAGGAAAATAAATATATATATATATATAAATAAATAAGGAAAATAAATTTTGCCATTCTACGGCAAAATGAGAAGGGCAATAATAAAAAATAAGTGCAAGTTATAGGAGGACAGAAAAGTAAATGATTACATTTTTTCGGATTTCAAGTAAGATCTTCAGAGGAGATAAAGTAAGATCTTCAAAGGAGATAATGCCAGATAATGCCCTGATTTAATGAACTGACTAGGTTTCTCAGGTAGATGGATAGTAGAGAAGAAAGGGAGAATTCTACATAGAGGGAAAAAGGTATACAAAGGCATAAAAGTATAAAATCACATGGTACTTTCAGGGAATTATAAGTAGATCCATATATGGGGAACAGAGTTCGCATATATAGTATCACCAGAAGGGGAATGAGCAAGACAGGGAGGTTGAAGGGGCACAACATGGGTGGCTGAACATACAAAGCTAGTAAACTTTTGCCTTTTACATTTAGGCAATCAGATGCCACAAGGTTCTATATGATGGAGCATTATAACCAGATCAGTGTGTTAAAAAGTGACTTTAGTGACTATGTAGAGAATGGATTGGGGTGAAAAGTAATAAGGGGCAACATAACTAGTTACACATATCCAGTGAATCTGTAAAATACACACATAAAGCTTTTACTCCTAGTAGAACACTCACAATCTCAAACAACTGGGCACCCAAAGAGGGACCACAGGTTACAGAGTAGAAATTCTGCCTCCCTGGCATTGTCCTGCATGTCTGAATTCTAAGCCTCTTCCTTCCTACTTTGCTGTATCTGACATTAAACTAGATCCATTTTCATTTCTCTTAGTCAAAAGCAATGCCATAATCTACCTAATTATCATGTCCAGACATGAAATGGGATAAACCCAACCAGGCACACCCAGGACTTTAGTGTACCTCGCTGCCAAGCATATGGAGAGGCAGGAGACAGAGGGAGCACAGAAGTGATGTTGGAAAAAGTAATGAATGAAGAAAGCTGCTTCATTCATGGATAAGATTGAATAGTAAGAGGTTAATGTGAGTCCCTCTTGGCAAGAACATGTGCATCCTACTTACATCCATGGTATGCAGCACATAATAGCATTTCAATAAATGTGGAAAGGAAGAGAAGACTTTAAAAAGGAGCATGAGAGAGTGAGAAGGAGGGGAAGGAAAGAGAATAGGAAAAGGGAGAGGGAGGGAATAAAAAAGGAAGAACAGGAGTAAGGGAGAGAAAAAAGAGGGAAAGAAGTGAAACAAAAGAAAAATTTCATTAATTCTAGAAAAATACATTACCTAAATTCATAATGGGACAAATTCTGAAAACTAAAAAATCTAAACAGGCTCTATTCTCCATATAAAATCATGATTAAAATCAGATTATTTTTCTCAACTCTAAGGTTTCCATGATAAACACAGATGTTGACAGTTAAGCCCTCAGGGAAATTCAGAAAGCCAGGAATTGCTCACTCGGCTGTGACACCACTGACAAAGATCTAAAAAGACTAGTACATTTGGTGAAGGAAAAAAAAAAAAAAAACGGATTCATGAACACTTTGATTTGATCAACAGTATTTTCTGATATGCAGAGAACACGTGTCAGAAAGATGGACAAGATCAGCTCCCAAGAGGCTGAAGATACCAGTTCTGAAACCTTCCAGCCACTTCACCTTGGCTTGTCTTGGCTGCTTGTTAGTGATCCCTGAGGGATATATATGCAGTAATGTTGATAGAAGCATAATTTGTACAGTGTGTACGTTAAGGAAAATATCAAACTGAATCACTTCCTCTTCACCTCAGGTTGCTGTATCAGCAGTAGAACCCTTCCTCAGCTGCCTGAAGTTTGAAAGAGTAATTTTAGTTTTGTTTGTGTTTCTAATGAGCTTAGGGCCTTTGTGAAGAAAGTAAAAAGCATTTGAGTAAATGTTCTTAAATCTTTTTGTCATTTTAAAATTCAATACATTGGGAAATCTCAGTTGTACAACATGTCAACTTCAGAGGAGCTAAATTTACAGCTCTCTACTCAGTCAGTACATTTTCTTTACAAGTCTACTGTATCAAGCTCATTAACCTGTAGATAGTTTTAAAGTCTTCTGCAAAAAACTAATTTACAATGATGAATGCATTAGGTACTGAATGCCCTGATCTTGTATGTCTGTCCATTGTCTGAAGCTTATTTTAGAAAAGGAAAGTGTTGTACTCAGTCCTCTCTAAAAATAAATTTGAAGCAGGCAATTCTTATTTCTCTTTTTGTTTCAATCCCATTTAACCAGAGAAGCAATTTTCTATAGTATTTAAGAGCATAGCCTTATACTTGGGAGAGCCTACATTTGAATCCCAGAGTTGTCACTCACTAAGATGAATAATGCTGGTCTAAGTTACTAAGTTTATCTATACTTAGTTGTCCAAACAGTAAAATGAAAACAGTAATAATATCTATATAATGTAAACCATCACTGGGAACATTAAATGAGTTAACCCATGGAAATTTCTTATAACAGTGCCTGGCACACAGTGAGCACTCAATAAACATCAGGTATAATAATAATCCTATCACTATAAATATTAATACTCAATACCACTTTTGCCAAGCCTCAGCTGCTAATGTTCCTACCTTCTCATACCCTGTTATCTGTTTACTTCCAAATTCTGACTCTCCCCTCCCTCAGCTCTAACCTAATTTGACCTTAATAAAAATTATTATATTTTATTGCAGTACACATATATGTAACTCCTCTCTCTCAATCTCTTTTACACACATATACAAACAAAAATCTTTTCACAAAACAATATTTACCTTTTATGCATATGATGGAATCAATACATTCTATTTTATTCTATTCTCTTTTTTTTTTAAAAGAAACACTAATCATGATCCATTAAATTGATTTCATAACCTAGAAATAGATCATGACCCATAATCTGAAAAACAGTACTTTAGAGAACAAATGCTAAACAGAAAAACTCCTATATTGTTAAAAGATGATGTTAAGAAATGTTAGTCCTAGGAAAATAAGCATTAGCAGAGGCCTAAAATGACTTAACCTATAAAAGAAATGTGTAGGAGTGATGGGTAGGTAGGAGAGATACTGAACTGAAACAGATTCACGTCCATTCCCTACATCCATGTTAATTTTGTCCCATTCCTGAATCTAGTAAGATCCTCTACCAACAACTATGTATGAAATATCTGTTTATGATTCTGGAAAGGGCATTAAAATAAGAGACACATTCATGTCCATGAACAGTCCACCAATAATTTAAAAGAAACACGTAATTTGTATGGTGTGTAGTCTTTGAAAATGCTGACCAGAAATCAACCACTTAAAAAAGAACTGACAATGCCAGAATGGGCTTGTGACTGAAAGCTAATGGCTTATTGATGGAGGTTTCTGAATATTCTGCTAGGGCAATACAAAATAATACTGTATCTACAAGATAAAATTAGACAATTGCTTAGTCAATCCTACTTAGAAAGTAAGATAATGTATTATTTGCTTCTATGACAGTAAAAAAGTATTTCTAACTTTGCCACCAGTATATGTTAACAAACTTTTCTTGTTCAATGAACTTCTTTGGCACCTAGAGAAGTCTATGAATCCCAATTCAGAATAATGTTTTTAAATATATGAAATAAAAAATGGGATTAAAACATAAGCTGATTATATTAAAATACTAAACTATTTATGGGGCCCTTGAAGGTCTCTGAAACCCAGGCTGAAATTTACATGGCTATGCCAAATATTGATATATATTGATTTATTTTCCTACCCTGCTCAAGCACTTCCTTGAAGAGATAGATGAAAGAACTTACTCTTCAATAAAGCAGATGTTGTCTACTAAAATTTAAAGTAATCAAAATTGCATTCTTTGTTATTCTTTTTTCCTTTTTTATGTTGGAGCAATGTGCTCAAATTTGAAGGTAAAGTCACATTTCTGCAGAATGCATTCCACTAATGACCCTATAAACTGCTCATGTTATTTGGATAAATCTATTTACTATGTCAATACAAAATGATCTTTAAATAAGTAAGCTTTATATTTCTCCTGTTAATAGACTATCATCTTTAAAATATTAAATTAAATAAAATATTTTAATCAATCCAAAAAGAGATAGAGAAGAGGAGGGGAAAGGAAGGAAGGGGGAGAGGGGTGCAGAGGGAGGGAGGAAGTTCTGAGGCAGACATCAGCCCAGATTCCAAAAAGTGAAAGAGGATGCAGGCTTGGACTGAGCCATGACTAAGAAACAACTAGAACTGCATTTGGAAGTACACCTGAATTCAGTTGAAACAAACCCGACTATTCTTAGAGGTATTGCCAAAAAACACCTAATAATCCAGGAGATTCCAAGGCTTTTGAATTAATCTCCTGGTTTTCTATGTTCAAATAAGCTTTTTTTCCTCCTCCAGGGTATTTTTATTTAATCTTTATTTTACATTTATCTTTCATTGCTAGAAAATTTCATAACACTATGACTTATATACTGAGGTCATCTTGTTTCCAAAATATCAATCACAAACGTTGCTCAAATGAGCTTCTCTCTGCTACTGATGAATTTTCCTACATTCTCGGTAACTAGAAACAGATGAATGACAGTTCTAAATGATGGAATCAATACATATGATGGAACTGAGATAAAGAGAAGCAAATATTAAAATATAAAAATAATAAAAATTTAAAACATTATCTAATTGGAGCTTCCAGTCACTGTATGTACCAATCTAACTCATTCATTTCCATGATATTCCTAAGGGAAGTTATATAGTCTGAAAGCACAGATTCATTTCAAAATGAGAAAAAAATATCAGCCCAACAATTCTTCCTACTTTCATATTTAGTCAATTACATGAAATATTCAAGCAGGAAATTACCCCAGAATCTAAATCATCCATAAATAATTCAAATTGTCATCTTTTGGCAGATCCTCTGAAAGCACTGCTTTTATTTGTGAAACAATTGAGAAGATTAATATAGGAGAACATATGTATATAGAGACTATACCCACAGCATTTTACAATAAAGCCTATCATGCTCCCATATTCCTAAATGATGCTCCTGATGTACAGATTCAGAAACTGACATTCTATTTAGAGCTAGTTATTAGCAGGTCAGAGGGCTTGACTTACTTAGTATAAAGACATCTAACAGAGTTTCAAATGTTAGATGGCATTTACAGTAATAATTTTATGATACTGTTCAAAAAAAGAAAGTAGTTCATTTTGAACATTAGGCTAACTGGTTAATGTCCACTTATGAAAGTGACTCACTGAGTGTCTAATACCCAACTGTCACTCTATTTGGTGCTTTTTAGAGAAAAAGGTAAGATAAAACAGTCCTTACCACAAAGAAGCCCTATTATACTTAGGGAGAGACCTATGCAAATTAAAAAATGAGCCTTACATAAAACCATATTATCTGTGACAGCTTGCATTAAAAATTATATTACAATTAAATGCCAGATTTCAAAAAACTCACCATATCTCTGCTTAAACTACCTGTGTTGTAATAAAACCTTCCATTTGATAGTTTTTAATCTTTTTTGACTATCATCAAAGGTAGGAGAAAGAATGGGAACATTAGTTCAGTTGTCTTCATGTCAAATATTTGTCATAGCTTAAATCAGCTATCTGTATAGCTTTAAGGTTTTAGCTGAAAGGAGTACAGATATCCAAATGAATAAAACTGCCTCATGCCATACTGGATTATGGTTAAACCAAAAATCATGGAGGAGCTGGTTTTGTAACCATGGAGGGGCAAACAAAATAAAGCTTTATAATTCCCAATGGTTTATCTATTAAATATTGATTGAAAAAGGAAACTATGTATTGGCATGTGTCCTAATACTTGAGATACAGAGATGAATTAAAACCCACAGGGCACAGTGAAAGATAAAACTTGTATCTTAGTAAAAATAAGTACTATAACACTTGTATTCTAATATTGTATATATTCTAGGAGCCACAGGAAAAAACAACTAACCCCTCTATGGTGGAGGGTGGACAGGAAAATTTAGGAGATTTCACTGAGTTGATTCTATTAGAGGTGAGTTCTAAAAGGTGATTTAGAAACTGCATTCTAGGATAAGTGGGAAAATACATCTAAAGATACAGATGAGAAATGACATGACAGGACATCAAGTTTCAGCCCCAGTATGTAAAATGCTTGGAAATCATCACTCCCACACTAATAACAGAAAAAGGTAGAGAACTGAAAATCAGTGACTTTTCTTGCACTCAACAGAGATCTGAGGTCTCAAGGCAAACTGCCAGCACCCCCTCCACCCCATCCAGAGAGATAGGAACACCCAGAGTCAGAGCTGAGATTTGTTTCCCTGGAGAAGAAGCCACTATTGGAACCAGAATTTGGTAGGAACAATTAAATGTTAATTTTGATGAACTGTTGGATGCTGAGCATAAATTAGCTTTAGAGTACAATCTTGGTGCTGCAATCTTAGGAGGGCCTCACACTTTTGTGTCCTTTACCTCCAGGAATCCATCTAGGTTCTCAAAGTGGAAATGAAAGAAGGATTCCCTTGTGGCTCTAGCAGCAGGGAGAAGAAGAGAATATTTGTGAAATAAACCCAGAACCTCCTTTTGGCAAAGGCCTGCTCTCTGAGTGAAAAGATTTAACATGAGCCTTATTTCAGTTGGAAAGAGGGAATGCCTCCCAATTCAGCCCCCTCCTGCCTCTACGTCAACTAAGGGTTTTTTGTTTTTTTTTTTTAAAGAAAAAAAGAAAAAAAATGGTCAACTAGGGTCAGAGCTCCAAGGAAACAGAGTGGTTCTTATGCAAACCAAAAGAATGTTGCTGCCATGGAAAGGAATAGGGAGTCAGGGGTAAGAGGAGCTAAAATTCTTCATAAACATTTGTGAAGCCCATAGTCCCATGAGGCCACTAAAGTCCTGAGATATAATGAAAAGATTACAGAACATTTCCCATCGCCAGCACCTTATTACTATCATCATCAGAAATCCAGTATAACAACAGTAGATTATAGCTCAAAAAGCAGAAAAGTAAAGAATCTCTCTGAGGAGGAATACTTAGCAAAGCCCAAAGTCAAGAGGATATAAAAACAAGGACAGGGTGCCTGGGTGGCTCAGTGGGTTAAGCCGCTGCCTTCGGCTCAGGTCATGATCTCAGGGTCCTGGGATTGAGTCCCGCATCGGGCTCTCTGCTCAGCAGGGAGCCTGCTTCCCTTCCTCTCTCTCTGCCTGCCTCCCTGCCTACTTGTGATCTCGCTCTGTCAAATAAATAAATAAAATCTTTAAAAAAAAAAAAAAAAAAGGACATAAGAAAAGCCAAACCTTCTAGCACCTATACCTATAACAAACATTAAATACAGTGCAATTCCTACATCAACACAAATCCTCACACTAAAGGCCCATTTACTCAGGTACTACTATCTGATACAATATGTTCAAGTGGTAACAAAAAAAATTACAAGTTATGCCAAAAGGCAAAGAAAAAATGAAATCTAAATAAACTAAGCAATCTAAAGAACTAGCACCAGAAGTGACTTAGATATTGAAATTATTAGAGAGAAAATTTAAAATAAGTCTTATTAAAGTATTAAGGGATCTAATAGGAAAAATGGATAAAATACAAAAACAGGTAAGATAAAAAGAGAAACAGAAACTCTAAAAATCAAAAGGAAATGTTAGAAATAAAAACAGTGTAGCAAATATAAAAAATGTTTTGATTGGCTCATGATTAGACTTGAGAGGAACAAGAAACAAGAAAAAAAAATAGAACAAAGTATCCAAGAACTCTGACATAACATTAAAGGTATAACATATGTATTATAAAATGCCAGAAGGAGAATAAAGAGAAAATTTAGCAGAAAAAAAAAAAAACACTTAACATGATAATGACCAAGCATTTTTCAAAGTTACAGACAGAAACCAAACCAAAAAGATTAAGAAGCTCAAAGAATACAAGGTAGAATTAAAAAAAGAAAGAAAAAATCACTTGGGCATATCATATTTAAATTAGAAAAAAAGATACAAACAGAAAATCATGAAAGAAGCAAGGGAGGAGAACCTTATCTATAGAGGAACAAGGATAACAACTATAGTGAATAAAAATATCTCATCAGCAACTATACAAGCAAGAGAGTATTGAAAAAAAAATCCACAACCTAGAATTATATATCCAGTAAGACAGTCCTTCAAAAATGAAGAAATCAAGACTTTCTCAAACAGAAATTGAAGCAATTTATTAATAGTAATCTTGCATTGCAAGAATGTTAAAGAAGTTCTTCAACAAAAGAAAAATAACAGATCAGAGAGTTGGATCTAAATAATGAGATGAAGAAATAAATAAGACCTTATATTTTTGTTATTCATAATTGACTTAAAAGATAATTGTTTAGAGAGGAGGAGTCAAGATGGCGGAGAAGTAGCAAGCTGAGACTACTTCAGCTAGCAGGAGATCAGCTAGATACCTTATCTAAAGATTGCAAACACCTGAAAATCAATCGGCAGATCGAAGAGAAGAAAAACAGCAATTCTGGAAACAGAAAAACAACAACTTTCTGAAAGGTAGGACCGGCGGAGAAGTGAATCCAAAGCGACGGGAAGATAGACCCCGGGGGGAAAGGCTGGCTCCCTGCAAGCAGCGGAGCAACGGAGCACAAAATCAGGACTTTAAAAAGTCTGTTACACTGAGGGACATCGCTCCAGAGGCTAAACCGGGGCGAAGCCCACGCAGGATCAGTGTGGCCTCAGGTCCCGCAGGGTAACAGAAGGATCGGGGGTGTCTGAGTGTCGCAGAGCTTGCGGGTACTGGAACGGGAAAGCCGCTACAGAGACAGAGCCGACAGTAAGCTCACAGCTGGGTGTTACCTTGAACTGGTCGCAGGCTCCGTGACCTCGGAGCGCGGCCGGAGGTCAGGCAGACAGGAGTAACTGGGCGCTGTTCTCTGAGGACGCACTAAGAAGTGGGGCCCTGGGCTCTCAGCTCCTCCTGGCCAGAGCCAGGAGGCTGCCATTTGTATTCCCATCCTCCGGAACTCTATGGAAAGCGCTCAGGGAACAAAAGCTCCTGAAAGCAAACCCGAGCGGATTACTCACCCTGGCCCCTGGTAAGGGCGGTGCAATTCCGCCTGGGGCAAAGACACTTGAGAATCACTACACCAGGCCCCTCCCCCAGAAGATCAACAAGAAATCCAGCCGAGACCAAGTTCACCTACCAAGGAGTGCGGTTTCAATACCAAGGAAGGCAGCAGAATTCCAGAGGAGGAGAAAGCAAAGAACAGAACTCATGGCTTTTTTGCTGTGAATTTTTTTTAGTCTTGCAGTTAATTTAATTTTTTTAATTTTCATTTTTTGTTTTTTTTTCTCACTTTTTTAACTCTTACCTTTTTCTTTTTTAACGTTTTTTGACTAGTTTATCTAATATATATATTTTTTCTTTTTTATATTTCTCTTATTTGTTTTCTTTTTTTTAATTCTTTTCTTTTCTTTTTTTTCTTTTTTTTTTCTCTTTCTTCCTTTTTGAACCACTTTTTATCCCCTTTCTCCACCCTCACGATTTGGGATCTCTTCTAATTTGGTTAAAGCATATTTTCCTGGGGTTGTTGCCACCCTTTTAGTATTTTACTTGCTCCTTCATATTCTCTTATCTGGACAAAATGACAAGACAGAAAAATTCAACACAAAAAAAAAAAAAAGAACAAGAGGCAGTACCGAAGGCTAGGGACCTAATCAATACAGACATTGGTAATATGTCAGATCTAGAGTTCAGAATGACAATTCTCAAGGTTCTAGCCGGGCTCGAAAAAGGCATGGAAGATATTAGAGAAACCCTCTCAAGAGATATAAAAGCCCTTTCTGGAGAAATAAAAGAACTAAAATCTAACCAAGTTGAAATCAAAAAAGCTATTAATGAGGTACAATCAAAAATGGAGGCTCTCACTGCTAGGATAAATGAGGGAGAAGAAAGAATTAGTGCTATAGAAGACCCAATGACAGAGAATAAAGAAACTGAGCAAAAGAGGGACAAACAGCTATTGGACCACGAGGGGAGAATTCGAGAGATAAGTGGCACCATAAGATGAAACAACATTAGAATAATTGGGATTCCAGAAGAAGAAGAAAGAGAGAGGGAAGCAGAACGTATACTGGAGAGAATTATTGGGGAGAATTTCCCCAATATGGCAAAAGGAAAGAGCATCAAAATTCAGGAGGTTCAGAGAACGCCCCTCAAAATCAATAAGAATAGGCACACACCCCGTCACCTAATAGTAAAATTTACAAGTCTTAAGACAAAGAGAAAATCCTGAAAGCAGCCCGGGGAAAAGAAGTCTTTAACATACAATGGTAAAAATATTAGATTGGCAGTTGACTTATCCACAGAGACCTGGCAGGCCAGAAAGAGCTGGCATGATATTTTCAGAGCACTAAACGAGAAAAACATGGGGCCAAGAATACTATATCCAGCTAGGCTATCATTGAAAATAGAAGGAGAGATAAAAAGCTTCCAGGACAAACAAAAACTGAAAGAATTTGCAAACACCAAACCAGCTCTACAGGAAATATTGAAAGGGGTCCTCTAAGCAAAGAGAGAGCCGACAAGTGGTAGATCAGAAAGGAACAGAGACCATATACAGTAACAGTCACCTTACAGGCAATACAATAGCACTAAATTCATATCTCTCAATAGTTACTCTGAATGTTAATGGGCTAAATGCCTCTGTCAAAAGACACAGGGTATCAGAATGGATAAAAAAACAAAACCCATCTATATGTTGCCTCCAAGAAACTCATTTTAAGCCCGAAGACACCTCCAGATTTAAAGTGAGGGGGTGGAAAAGAATTTACCATGCTAATGGACATCAGAAGAAAGCAGGAGAGGCAATCCTTATATCAGATCAATTAGATTTGAAGCCAAAGACTATAATAAGAGATGAGGAAGGACACTATATCATACTCAAAGGGTCTGTCCAACAAAAAGATTTAACAATTTTTTTTTTACATTTTATTTATTTATTTGACAGAGATCACAAGTAGGCAGAGAGGCAGGCAGAGAG
>NC_081563.1:65286349-65288969 GCF_022355385.1 Mustela nigripes
GGGGGGGGGGAAGCAGGCTTCCTGCAGAGCAGAGAGCCCAATGCGGGGCTCGATCCCAGGACCCTGAGATCATGACCCGAGCCGAAGGCAGCAGCACAAACCACTGAGCCACCCAGGCGCCCCATGATTTAACAATTTTAAATATCTATGCCCCCAACGTGGGAGCAGCCAACTATAAAAACCAATTAATAACAAAATCAAAGAAACACATCAACAACAATACAATAATAGTAGGGGACTTTAACACTCCCCTCACTGAAATGGACAGATCATCCAAGCAAAAGATCAGCAAGGAAATAAAGGCCTTAAACGACACACTGGACCAGATGGACATCACAGATATATTCAGAACATTTCATCCCAAAGCAACAGAATACACATTCTTTTCTAGTGCACATGGAACATTCTCCAGGATAGATCACATCCTCGGTCAAAATCAGGACTCAACCGGTATCAAAAGATTGGGATCATTCCCTGCATATTTTCAGACCGCAATGCTCTGAAGCTAGAACTCAACCACAGAAGGAAGTTTGGAAAGAATCCAAATACATGGAGACCAAACAGCATGCTTCTAAAGAATGAATGGGCCAACCGGAAATTAAAGAAGAATTGAAAAAAAAATCATGGAAACAAATGATAATGAAAATACAACGGTCCAAACTCTGTGGGTCAGAACAAAGGCAGTCCTGAGAGGAAAATATATAGCGGTACAAGCCTTTCTCAAGAAACAAGAAAGGTCCAGGTACACAACCTAACCCTACACCTAAAGGAGCTGGAGAAAGAACAAGAAAGAAACCCTAAGCCCAGCAGGAGAAGAGAAATCATAAAGATCAGACCAGAAATCAATTAAATAGAAACCAAAAAAAACAATAGAACAAATCAACGAAACTAGGAGCTGGTTCTTTGATAGAATTAATAAAATTGATAAACCCCTGGCCCGACTTATCAAAAAGAAAAGAGAAAGGACCCAAATAAATAAAATCATGAATGAAAGAGGAGAGATCACAACTAACACCAAAGAAATACAAACTATTATAAGAACATACTATGAGCAACTCTACACCAATAAATTTGACAATCTGGAAGAAATGGATGCATTCCTAGAAACAAATAAACTACCACAACTGAACCAGAAAGAAATAGAAAGCCTGAACAGACCCATAACCAATAAAGAGATTGAAACAGTCATTAAAAATCTCCAAACAAACAAAAGCCCAGGGCCAGACGGCTTCCCCGGGGGAATTCTACCAAACATTTAAAGAAGAACTAATTCCTATTCTCCTGAAACTGTTCCAAAAAATAGAAATGGAAGGAAAACTTCGAAACTCATTTTATGAGGCCAGCATCACCTTGATCTCAAAACCAGAAAAGGACCCCATCAAAAAAGAGAGCTATAGACCAATATCCTTGATGAACACAGATGCGAAAATACTCAACAAAATACTAGCCAATAGGATTCAACAGTACATTAAAAAGATTATTCACCATGACCAAGTGGGATTTATTCCAGGGCAGCAAGGTTGGTTCAACAACCGCAAATCAGTCAATGTGATACAACACATCAATAAAAGAAGAACAAGAACCATATGATACTCTCAATAGATGCTGAAAAAGCATTTGACAAAGTACAGCATCCCTTCCTGATCAAAACTCTTCAAAGTGTAGGGATAGAAGGCACATACCTCAATATCATCAAAGCCATCTATGAAAAACCCACCACAAATATCATACTCAATGGAGAAAAACTGAAAGCTTTTCCGCTAAGGTCAGGAACACGGCAGGGATGTCCATTATCACCACTGCTATTCAACATAGTACTAGAGGTCCTAGCCTCAGCAATCAGACAACAAAGGAAATTAAAGGCATCCAAATTGGCAAAGAAGAAGTCAAATTATCACTCTTCACAGATGATATGATACTATATGTGGAAAACCCAAAAGACTCCACTCCAAAACTGCTAGAACTTGTACAGGAATTCAGTAAAGTGTCAGGATATAAAATCAATGCACAGAAATCAGTTGCATTTCTCTACACCAACAGCAAGACAGAAGAAAGGGAAATTAAGGAGTCAATCCCATTTACAATTGCACCCAAAACCATAAGATACCTAGGAATAAACCTAACCAAAGAGGCACAGAATCTATACTCAGAAAACTATAAAGTACTCATGAAAGAAATTGAGGAAGACACAAAGAAATGGAAAAATGTTCCATGCTCCTGGATTGGAAGAATAAATATTGTGAAAATGTCTATGCTACCTAAAGCAATCTACACTGTTAATGCAATCCCTATCAAAGTACCACCCATCTTTTTCAAAGAAATGGAACAAATAATTCTAAAATTCACATGGAACCAGAAAAGACCTCGAATAGCCAAAGGGATATTGAAAAAGAAAGCCAACGTTGGTGGCATCACAATTCCGGACTTCAAGCTCTATTACAAAGCTGTCATCATCAAGACAGCATGGTACTGGCACAAAAACAGACACATAGATCAATGGAACAGAATAGAGAGCCCAGAAATAGACCCTCAACTCTATGGTCAACTAATCTTCGACAAAGCAGGAAAGAATGTCCAATGGAAAAAAGACAGCCTCTTCAATAAATGGTGCTGGGAAAAC
>NC_081563.1:65289069-65342042 GCF_022355385.1 Mustela nigripes
TGGCATCACAATTCCGGACTTCAAGCTCTATTACAAAGCTGTCATCATCAAGACAGCATGGTACTGGCACAAAAACAGACACATAGATCAATGGAACAGAATAGAGATCCCAGAAATAGACCCTCAACTCTATGGTCTACTAATCTTCGACAAAGCAGGAAAGAATGTCCAATGGAAAAAAGACAGCCTCTTCAATAAATGGTGCTGGGAAAATTGGACAGCCACATGCAGAAAAATGAAATTGGACCATTTCCTTATACCACACACAAAAATAGACTCAAAATTGATGAAGGACCTCAACGTGTGAAAGGAATCCACCAAAATCATTGAGGAGAACAAAGGCAGCAACCTCTTCGACCTCAGCCGCAGCAACATCTTCCTAGGAACAACGCAAAAGGCAAGGGAAGCAAGGAAAAAATGAACTATTGGGATTTCATCAAGATCAAAAGCTTTTGCACAGCAAAGGAAACAGTTAACAAAATCAAAAGACAACTGACAGAATGGGAGAACATATTTGCAAACGACATATCAGATAAAGGACTAGTGTCCAGAATCTATAAAGAACTTAGCAAACTCAACACCCAAAGAACAAATAATCCAATCAAGAAATGGGCAGAGGACATGAACAGACATTTCTGCAAAGAAGACATCCAGATGGCCAACAGACACATGAAAAAGTGCTCCATATCACCCGGCATCAGGGAAATACAAATCAAAACCACAATGAGATATCACCTCACACCAGTCAGAATGGCTAAAATCAACAAGTCAGGAAATGACAGATGCTGGCGAGGATGCGGAGAAAGGGGAACCCTCCTACACTGTTGGTGGGAATGCAAGCTGGTGCAACCACTCTGGAAAACAGCATGGAGGTTCCTCAAAATGTTGAAAATAGAACTGCCCTATGACCCAGCAATTGCACTATTGGGTATTTACCCTAAAGATACAAACGTAGTGATCCAAAGGGGCACGTGCACCCGAATGTTTATAGCAGCAATGTCCACAATAGCCAAACTATGGAAAGAACCTAGATGTCCATCAACAGATGAATAGATCAAGAATAAGTGGTATATATACACAATGGAATACTATGCAGACATCAAAAGACATGAAATCTTGCCATTTGCGACAACATGGATGGAACTAGAGTGTATCATGCTTAGCGAAATAAGTCAAGCAGAGAAAGACAACTATCATATGATCTCCCTGATATGAGCAAGTGGTGATGTAACATGGGGGCTTAAGTGGGTAGGAGAAGAATCAATGAAACAAGATGGGATTGGGAGGGAGACAAACCATAAGTGACTCTTAATCTCACAAAACAAACTGAGGGTTGCTGGGGGGAGGGGGTTTGGGAGAAGGGGGTGGGATTATGGACATTGGGGAGGGTATGTGCTTTGGTGAGTGCTGTGAAGTGTGTAAACCTGGTGATTCACAGACCTGTACCCCTGGGGATAAAAATATATTTTTAAAAAAATTAAAAAAATAAAAAAGATAATTGTTTATATAAAGATAATAATACCAATGTTTTGGGTCATGAAAGCATATGGATATGTGAAATGAATTACAGCAAGTTCACAGGAACAGAAAGGAGGAACTCGAAGACTCGATTATGAGGAGGAACAGATTATAAAGTTCCTCCACTAAATGTAAAGTGGTACAGTGTTATTTCAAAGTAGACTTAGGTTTTAGTTAAAATTATATACAATTAAAGCCACTAAGCATTTATACAAAAGTGTCATGAATGTAGATGCACAAATACTCAACAAAATATGAGCAAATCAAATCCAACAATGTATAAAAAATAACTATATACCACAATCACATGAGATTTACTCCAGGTGTATGCAAAAGTAGTTTGACATTTCAAAATCAATGTAATCTATTATAGTAGCAGGCTATAAAAGAAACAATTTATCAAGAGATTCAGAAAAATGCATTTGACAAAATCTAACATCCAATCATGTTAAAAACTCGTAAGAGAACTAGGAATAAAGGAAAACTTCCTTTTTTGATAAAAAAAAAATCTAAAGAAAAAAAAAACAGCCATACATCTGCCATCACACTTAGTGGTGAGAAACCAGATGCTGTCTCCCCAAGACTGGGAGTAAAGCAAGAGCATCCCTTCTCACCACTTATTTTTCCCCATTGTACTGAAAGTCCTGACCAATGCAAAAAAGACCAAAAAGATGAAGGAAGGTTGGAAGTAAGGAAAGGAAAGGAAAGAAAAGGAAAGGAGGAAGAGAGGAAGAAAGAGAGAAGGAGGGAGAGAGGGAGAGAAGAAGAAAGAGAAACAGAAAGAGAAAGAGAAAGAAAGAATGAAAGAAAGAACTAATCATTTAGAATGAAAAAATAAAATTGTCTTCTCACAGATGACATGACTGTCATGTCTATGTAGAAAATCCCAAAGAATCATTAACAATAAAAATTCTAGGAACTAAGAAGCAATTATAGCAGAGTTGCAGAGTACAAGGTTAATATACAAAAGTCAACTGTGCTCCCATATACTAGTGGTGAACAATTAAAATCAGACATTAAAAAACATCATTCACATTAGCACCCACAAAAGCATTAAATACTTAGGTAAAAAGCTAACAAAATATGTATATGATATATACAAGAAAAACTAGAAAACTTTAATGACAGAAATTTTAAAAAATCTAAATATGTGGACAGACATTCCATGTTCATAAGCAGAAGACTCACTATTGTTAAATGTCATTTCCTCCACCTTAATCTATAAATTCAATGCAATCTGAATCAAAATTTTAGTAAATGACTTTGTGGTTTTTGACACTAATTTTAAATTTTCATATATGAAAAGACAAAGTTCCCAGAATAGCCAACAATATTGAAGAAAAATAAAGTTAGAGGACAGACACTGACTTCAACATTTACTATAAACTTAGAATACTCAAAGTATGGTACTGACAAAAGAATATACAATACATTAATGGAACAAACTAGAGAAGCCATAATTCACCCCCATAAATATGGGCAACAGATCTTTGACAAAGAAGCACTAGCTATTCAAAGGATGGGTTTTTTCAACAATAAATGGTTCTTACACAATAAGATATCCACATACAAGAAGAATCATCCTCAAAAATTCTCACATAATTTTTAAACTTCTCACAAAAATTAACTCAAAATATATCATAGACTTAGATGTAACACATAAAATCATAAAACTTCTAAAAGATAATGTGGGAGAAAATTTGACTAAACTTAGTTGTAGCAATTAATTTTAGATTCAACACCAAAGGCATGATCCATGAAAAAAATAAATTGAACTTCAACAAAATTAAAAACTTCTATAAGTGTCAAGAGAATGAAAAGACAAGTTATAGTTGTGAAAAAAGTATCTGCAAAACACATTTGGTAAAGGACTTGCTTGTATCCAAAATATTCAAAGAATTCTTAAAATACAACAGCCCAAGAAAAGAATTCAATTAAAAAGTGGGCAAAAGAACTGAATGGACACCTCACTAAAGAAGATGTACTAATAGCAAATAAGCATATGAAAAGATGCTCATTATCATAAGCCATTAGAGAACTGAAAACTAATACAACAGTCATCTAGCACTATACACCTATTATAACTGTATTATATTCCAGAAAAGACAGTAAAAAGATTGGTGGTTGCCAGGAGTTAATTTGTGGTGGGGAAGGCAGGGGATTGTGGGAAAGAAAAGGGAAGGAGAAACAGATGGAACATAGGGGATTTTTAGGGAAGTAGAACTACTCTGTAAGATACTAAAATGGTAGATACATAATATTCTGCATGTATCAAAATTCACAGAATGTACAACCCAAAGAATGAACCCTAATGTAAACTATGGACTTCACTTAATAGTTATATATCAATATTGGTTAAGCAATTGTTACAAACAAACCACTTCGATGCAAGATATTAATAACAGAAGAAATGATGGGGGTGGGAAGAGGGAGGATATGGAAACTCTGTACTTTCTCCTCAATCATTTGCAAACCTAAAACTGTCCTAAAATATAAAGTCCATTTATTTAAACAAAGTATAATTTATACACTAAAGAGGGGAGATAAAATTGAACTATGTAAAATGCTTGAAACCAGAGAAGATGGAAGAAAAGAAGAAACAAAAATAAATACAATAACTAGAAAACAGTTACACCCATGGTAGATAATAACCTGGTTATATTAATAATCACTTTATGTATGAATGGCCTAAACATACCAATTAAAAGATAGATATTGTCAGAGTGGACTGAAAACAAAAACAAGACACAAATGTGTAGTCTATAAGAAATACACCATAAATATAAAGACTCAGATGAATAAAAAGTGGAGGAATAGAGAAAACTAGGCTAACACTAATCAAAAGGAAACTGGAATAGTTATATTAATTTCAGGCAAAGATAGATAGGGTCATTACATAATGATAAAGGGATCAATTCTCCAGGAAGCTTTAACAATCCTAAACATGTATGCACCTTAAAAAAGAGGGTCAAAATATATGAAACAAAAAACTGATAGAACTACAAGGGTACATAGATGAATCTACTATTATTATGGGAGGTTTCAACATATCTCTGCCCATAATTGATAGACAAAGTAGGCAGAAAAGCAGTAAGAATATACATAACCTGAATTTTATTATCAATCAACTTGATCTAGTTGACATTTATAGATTACTGCATCCAACATCAGAATATACATGTTTTTAAGCTCACATAGAATGTTCAATGTTCACCAAAATAGACCATATTCTGGGCTGTAGAATACACATTAGCAAATTTTAAAGAACAAAAACCATACAAAGTATGTTTTCAGACCTCGTTGAAATTGAACTATAAATCAATAACAGAAAGGTAGTTGGAAATCACCAAATATCTGGAAAGTAAACAACACACTTCTAAATGGCCAACTGAACAACATACTTCTAAATAATCAAAGCAGAAATTTGAAGAGAAAAATGACATGACAAATGCACTGAACTCTTCTGCAACTTGCTGTGTAGGAAAGATAAAAAGTAAGATTGGAACATGGATAGGGTCCTTTAGGCCTTCCAGATCATACTAGGAATTTTAGCATTTATTCTGTAAGTATAACTGTACCATTGATATCACTGGGATCACACATGCATTTCAAAACAATCTGTATCAGAAGACTAGACCAATCAAAGTCTACAAAAATAGGGTAGGCCAAATATTCTGAACTAAGATTGAGGTAGCATGATTAGAAAGGAGAATGCCAAATGATACCCAGGAGACAAAAGGTGAAATCAACAGAACCTCTTCCTTACTACAGATGAGAGGTGAAGAAAATGGAAAATGACTTTCAAGTGTCTGGTTTGGGCAATTAGATAGATGGTAGTGCTATTGACTGAGAAAGGAAGTGAAAACACTCTTTTGTATTATAAAGCTTTTATTTTATTTTATTTTATTCTTTTTAATTTATCTTTGAATTTTAAGTTTTTATTTAAATTCCCCAGTTAGTTAACATATAGTATAATATTGGTTTCAGGAGTAGAATTTAGTGATTCATCACTTACATATAACACCCACTGCTCAACAAGTGCCCTCCTTAATACCCACCTCCCCTCCAGTAACCCTTAATTTGTTCTTTATAGTTAAAAATCTCTTGTGCTTTGCCTCCCTATCTTTTTTTTTCCCCTTCCCCTATGTTCATGTTTTGTTTCTTAAATTCCAAATGTGATATTTGTCTTTCAGAGACTTATTTCACTTAGCACTGTGATACACTGATTTTAATTAACAATTTAAGTACAAACAGTTATTTTACTGAGCAGCTGGTAATCAACTGATTCTCATAGTAAGGATTCTTTTTTTTTTTTTTTCATAGTAAGGATTCTAAAAGCCTTATTTTGAAAGTCACATTTCTATTATTTAATAAACTGTTAGAGAGTAAAACTGTTCTTATGGCTTTTTTTCAAATACCATAATTGAAATATAATTCATATACCATAACATTATCCTACTATTCAAGTTTACAATCAGTGATTTTTTTTAGTATACTTACAGGGCTATCTAATTTTAGAACATTCCCAATCAGCCCTGAAAGAAACCACAGACCCATTAGCACTCACTCCTCATTTCTCTTTCTCCCTAGCCCCAGGCAACTACTGTTCTATTTTCTGTCTTGTACCAGATTTGCCTATTCTAGCCATTTCATATAAATGGAATTATATGATAAATATATTTTTTGATTGGCTTTCATCTAGTATGTTTTCAACGTTCATCCAAATTATAGCATGCATCAGTATTTCATTCACTTTAATTGCCAAATAGTGTTTGATTGTAAAGATATACCACATTTTGTTTATTCCTTAGTTTATTCCTTATTGCTAGATACCTGGACTGTTTCCATTTTTTTTATTATGAATACTATTGACATGAACACTCGTGTACAAATTTTTGTGTGTGTATGTTTTCATTTTTCTTGGGTAAATAACTAGGAATGAAATAACCTAACTTAAAAATAGGCAAAGGATTTGAATAGAAGATATGCAAATGGCCAAAGCACCTAAAAAGATGCTCAATATTTTTAGTCATTACAGAAATACAAATCACAACTATAGTGAGATATTTTCACATCTACTATAATCTCTACATTGTCACTAATGTTACTGAATTATGACAAATGAATTCTCTTCTATAGGAATGCTCACTATAGAAAGTTTGTATCCCTTGAAATCATACTGATATCTATCATAATAAAACAATATTAACTTTTGCAACTCTGGATTTATTATAGCAGGGACATTTTTGTTCCTACCTGTAAAAATTTAAAAAAAAAAAAAAAGCCCACACATACAAGCATGTACTTTTACTTTTTAACATTTTGTGTTCATATAAATGAATAATACTAAAGGTATCTTTTTTATATAAATCCAAAAAGGTGAACCTATAGAAACAGAAAGAAATCTGATTCAAACAGAAAAATTAGATCATATAACTCAAGTGTGTTCAGTTATACTTGTGCTGTTCATGGTGAGTCTCCAAATGGCAGGGGACTACTAAAACAACCCTTAAAACATATACAAAACTTCTGGCTATGGATAAAAGAACATCTTCTTTATCCACATCTAAATCTTTATGACCAGAAAAAAATAATTCTGAAGTTCATATAGAAAGATCATATGCTAGAAAATCAATGTCACTAGACCTGGAATTAAATTAATTCTGTATTATTATCTATATTATTATGCTTACTTTGCCTCTTCCTATCTGAGAGACCTTGAGCAAGTCAATAATTCTACCTACCTGAATTTCCACGTCAGTACCTGAGAAATGAAGACACTATGCTAAATTACCCATAAAATCACTCTCTGTTCTAAATAACATAATTCCATCTAATTCTTATATTCAAGTATTCAAATAATTCTAAACACATATGCATCAAAATAAAGGCTCTTCTTTTTTTTAAAGATTTTATTTATTTGTTTGACAGATTACAAGTAGGCAGAGAGGCAGGCAGAGAGAGAGAGGAGGAAGCAGGCTCCCCGCTGAGCAGGGAGCCTGAGGCGGGGCTGGAGCCCAGGAACCTCGGACCATGAACCAAGCGGAAGGCAGAGGCTTTAACCCACTGAGCCACCCAGGTGCCCCAAGGCCCTTCTTTTGTTTTTTAAGATTTTATTTATTTATTTGGCAGAGAGAGAGAGCAAGAGCAGGAACACAAGCAGGGGAAGTGGGAGAAGGAGAAGCATGCTTCCGGTGGAGAAAGGAGCCGGATGCAGAGCCCGATGCAGAGCCTGATGTAGGTAGGGCTCCATCCCAGAACCCTGGGACTGGACCGGAGCCAAAGGGAGACGTTTAATGACTGAGCCACCAAGGCACCCCTGGCTCTTCTCTTTTAAAGGAGTATTTTCCATAACATGCAGTGTACTAGGTTTCTGTTTTAGATAACTTTTTGAAATAGGTAGTGGGAGGAGTGACGAGCAGAACAAATAAAGGCAAAGAAAATTTATATCATACATTAGTATGCTTGCTTTTTATTAGTATTCTTTTATTCATTATTATTACTTTATTTTGGGGGAATTTCAGAAAATTCAGCCAATGATAGAACCTAATTTACTTGACTAGACAATAAATGATTTTATGGCTAATAATTTTTAAGATCTGCAGAGATGTCACAAGCTATCAGCTCACTCCTGATAAGCAGAGGAGAATCTTAATTTGTGCGAGACATTGGAAGCTAAAAGATGCAAATTAAGAAATCATCTCAATCTAGTAGCTGTGCAGTATATTAAAATACATGGCATCTAATGAGAACATTGATAAATAATAAAGCCTTAGAAGATCTTAAAATGGGAAATATGTTTACTAAAATCAGGACTATTCTGTATGAATTTAAGCAATGAACCACAAAAGAAAATATAAAGTGACTGTTGGGCTGGCAGGAAGGGCTACCAAAGATGGTGAAAATTCCCGCCACAAGACCTGAACTCAGACAGGAGAACAAAGGACCAAGATGGCGAAAGTTCCCGCCACACCACCTGAGCTCGGACAGGAGAACAAAGGCCCAAGCAGGAACCTGAGACCCCCGCCCCGGGCTCCTGTGGACCAATGGGATCCCGATGAGCAGGAGGGATATCCAAATAAGGGAAACTTGCCAAAAGACCCCCGAGCTTTCCCCAAGACCCCTTAAAAGCCCCCTCCTCCCTGCCTTGGGCGCGACTTCCCCCACTCTGCTTTCCAGAGTTGCGGAACCTCGCCCGAGGGTGCCCACCTCCTCCCGGTGCAACTTTCTCGGCTCCCCTTCACCTGGGCCCTGAAACTTCACCGGAGAGAACCTTTAATAAACCTTGCCTTACACTCACTTTGCCTGGTGTTGTGTTTATCTCGCCGGAAAAACCTTACAGTGACAACAGAATTAAGTGCTTTAAGCCAAAGCTTAACAATTAACCCTATGTCTTATAAAGCAGAGCATTTTGTAAATGTTAGTCACCATTAATGCATCATGTCAAGTTATAGAAAAGCATTAAACTAATTTAAATCCCTGGCATTTGGCCCTCTTAATTGAACACTTCATTTATTCATATGCCAATTAAGTGGCTTTAACTATGTCTCTGGGTATTATTCATCCTTTAATGATGATACAAGAATAGCAGAGTAAGGCAGATTCTTATGCATAGGAATGAATATATATAGTGTGATGTCTTTCATTAGTGAAAGCCAGTGGTAATGCTTGTTACAAAGGTAGGGTCCACAGTTAATGCTGAATTATGTTAAGTTTCATTTTAGTCAAGGATTTACCAACAGTTCCTGACATGCCTACTCCTTTAGAGTAGAAATCAATTTTCATCCATACTAAAGTTTTTGGCACCTAATACAGAAAAGTAATCCATGAATGGATACTGCTGTCAGAGTCAGAACACAGAAGTAAGTCCTGTGACAAAATGATGCTTCTATATATAGAGGTTCCCTTTCATGATTTTTTTTAGGATAATTCTCACCAAAGTTCTACCCACATGAAAACCTAATCCAAATACAAATAAGGTTGCAAAATTATAGTCTTTCACCATTTTCTCCCCTTGGGAAACCCTTATAAACATCTCTAAAAGAGTTGTTCTTAACTGGGGAAAATTTTGTCCTCTGGGGACATTTGTAAGCTGTGGAGATATTTTTGGTGATCTCAACCGCGTAGGTGAGTACTACCAGCATCTAGTAGATTGACACCAGGGATGCTGCCAAGCATCTTACAATGCGCAGGACAACCCTTAACAACAAATAATTCTCCAGCTCCAAATCAACAGTGCCAAGGTTGATAAACTCTGCTCTGGAAGAACCAACTGTATGTAACAGGTAAAGGCAGCAGAAGAGCCTTGCAGGTATAAGAATATGATTTTAGAAGGGGGATAGGGAGGAGCCCACGAAATTATTTTTTGTAAGGTTGTACTTTTTCCAAAGTACACGCAACATTAGGAGTATCTGAATGCACCTGGGAATGAAATCAGTAGAAGACAAAATCAGGAGTCTTCAATAATATACAGAATAGAAACAAATCTGTAAGTCTCCCTCACAATCTTCATAACCTAGGATCAAAGCCCTGAAATATTAATATAAACTGTTCTTGAAGTTTCCCCTTTAACAAAATAGACACTGATCATGACTGCTGAGAATGCAAATCACAAATACCACCTTGCCCCTGAAATTTCTGATTAAAATTTTACAAATTTTATTTGTATGAAGTTTACAGAAGGTACATTTTCTTACAAGGAAAGGAAAGACAGGCCTTTGAATCGTTACGTCTTCTGCTACCAAAATTTCATTTTTTGTTTGTTCTGTTTTTTTCTCTAGCTTCCCACTGATGAATACTTGGAACCTAACTAAGAAAAATATATGTTTGGTCTCAGTGAATAAAATATGCTATATAATTTTTATTCTTAACTGAAAGGAACCATTAAGTTATGAGGATTATCTATTTCCTCCACAGATGTTACAAAACTGCTTAAAATTAATATTATATTTACTTTAGTTTTAAACATTTCCTCACCTCTTATGATTCAGAATAAGGGATGCAGTCATAAAACATCAACTTTAGAAAAGTGGCAGGTCCTAGCAATAAGACTGATATATAGTTGAATCTAGGATGTCTCATAAGCTGAGCCTTTGTTCTTAAGAAGCCACATGTGCTCACTTATTAATATAATACTTAAGGGTATCCAATAGCTTTTTTCATACCTGTAACAGCAATGAGCACCAGCAATATAAGAATAGAAGCACTGGCTTCTGCTATTGGCCAAGAACCTGATCAGGCACAAATAAACAGTGCTGTGGCAAAATCTTAAATAACTTTGGGTTTTGAAGGTGAGAAAGAACTATTTGTTGTACTGTCTACTATGACTGAAGAAGCAAAAGCATTATTTTAAATCACAGATCCAGAATAGTGCATAAGTAAAATGGACACAAAGCAACAGGCAGCAAATTCTGATCAACTGGCAGCATTTGCAGAAGTCAGGCTGGGGTAAAAAAAAAAAAGTGTCTGTAACATACATTTTTCCACCTGAAATCTTAGCAGCACTGCCTGCTTTAGGGCCCTCTCCAGTATACAGGGCAGCACATTCTGCAGCGTCCAGCCAGCACCTTTATGCAACATCCCTTTCCTAACGGGTGATTCTCAGCTGCAAGCAGTTTCAACCCTGCTGGCATCTCCACAGTCCAAAGCACATACTGTCCACAGCAGGACCAAGTACTGGTTCTCTCCCACAGGACCCCATGCCAGTCAGTTCAGTACAAACAGTAAATATGTTCTTTGAAGGAATCTACTTCTTTAAACAAAAAATTTTAACTTGGACTTTTCAGAAGGAAGAAAGCCACATCAGAAAATTCCTTCTGTTAGACTGTAGCAAAATTCCTTCTGTTAGACTGTAGCAAACTTAAGTTCATTCTGAACTTAAGAATGTATATGACACATCAAGGAATATTGCAAGAAATATAAATTGTGAACACTAAAATTCAATAAATAGGGGGTCACCTCACCCCAGCCATCAACAAAACTCTTCTACATGTATTTTCTAGCAATAGAATTCACTTTATTGTCCACTAGGTGGCTCATCACAGATGCAAGAAAACTGGCCTCCAACCAGCCGCCCACCAACCTTTCCCCACACTTTTCAAGAAGTCTCTACAGACTTCCATTCCACTTCTGAAACAATTTTCAGATTCACTATTTTTCTCTATCCACTACTGCAATCAGACTCAATGGTATCTCACACCCCCTCTTAACTCCTGCGATCCATTATCTATATAGTATCAAGTATAATCTTTTAGAAACTTCTATTTTTAAAATACTCAGCAAAGAGAATAAATACTCACAGAACTACTCTCCATTTTGTCCTGTATGTTTCAGATAGGCAGATGATAGGCGGATGAGGATGGGTTCAAGCAATTTAAGCCCATATTGATTTCACTCCTATCCCCTTCCCTTCTTTTTTCTCTGAGGTAACAATTGTCTTGAATCTGGTATTTATCATTACCCCACATTTTTTTAAATCTGTGACTGCACCTGTGTATGTACAAATAAACATTATTATTCCTCATTTTCAAATGTTACATAAAAGGCCTAACTTACACATCAGTGGGAAACTTGAACTTTCTGCACAGTGTTAGGTTTTTGTTTTGTTTTGTTTTTTAATTTTTTAAATTTATTTTCAGCGTAACAGTATTCATTGTTTTTGCACCACACCCAGTGCTCCATGCAATATGTGCCCTCTCCAATACCGACCACCTGGTTCCCCCAACTTCCCACCCCCCGCCGCTTCAAAACCCTCAGATTGTTTTTCAGAGTCCATAGTCTCTCATGGTTCACCTCCCCTTCCAATTTTCCTCAACTCCCTTCTCCTCTCCATTTCCCCTTGTCCTCCATGCTATTTGTTATGCTACACAAATAAGTGAAACCATATGATAATTGACTCTCTCTGCTTGACTTATTTCACTCAGCATAATCTCTTCCAGTCTCGTCCATGTTGCTACAAAAGTTGGGTAATCATCCTTTCTGATGGAGGCATTATACTCCATAGTGTATGTGGACCACATCTTCCTTATCCATTCATCCGTTGAAGGGCATCTTGATCTTTCCACAGTTTGGTGACCGTGGCCATTGCTGCTATAAACATTGGAGTACAGATGGCCCTTCTTTTCACTACATCTGTATCTTTGGGGTAAATACCCAGTAGTGCAATGGCAGGGTCATAGGGAAGCTCTATTTTTAGTTTCTTGAGGAATCTCCACACTGTTCTCCAAAGTGGCTGCACCAACTTGCATTCCCACCAACAGTGTAACAGGATTCCCCTTTCTCCGCATCCTCTCCAACACATGTTGTTTCCTGTCTTGCTAATTTTGGCCATTCTAACTGGTGTAAGGTGGTATCTCAATGTGGTTTTAATTTGAATCTCCCTGATGGCTAGTGATGATGAACATTTTTTCATGTGTCTGATAGCCATTTGTATGTCTTCACTGGAGAAGTGTCTTTTCATATCTTCTGCCCATTTTTTGATATGATTGTCTGTTTTGTGTGTGTTGAGTTTGAGGAGTTCTTTATAGATCCTGGATATCAACCTTTTGTCTTTACTGTCATTTCCAAATATCTTCTCCATTTCGTGGGTTGCCTCTTTGTTTTGTTGACTGTTTCCTTTGCTGTGCAGAAGCTTTTGATTCTGATGAAGTCCCAAAAGTTCGTTTTCGCTTTTGTTTCCTTTGCCTTTGGAGACATATCTTAAAAGAAGTTGCTGTGGCTGATGTTGAAGAGGTTACTGCCTATATTCTCCTCTAGGATTCTGATGGATTTCTGTCTCACATTAAGGTCTTTTATCCATTTTGAGTTTATCTTTGTGTACGGTGTAAGAGAATGGTCAAATTTCATTCTTCTACATATAGCTGTCCAGTTTTCCCAGCACCATTTATTGAAGAGACTGTCTTTTCCACTGTATATTTTTTCCTGTTTTGTCGAAGATTATTTGACCCTAGAGTTGAGGGTCCATATCTGGGCTCTCTACTCTGTTCCACTGGTCTATGTGTCTGTTTTTATGTCAGTACCATGCTGTCTTGGTGATCACAGCTTGGTAGTAAAACTTGAAACCAGGTAACGTGATGCCCCAGTTTTATTTTTGTTTTTCAACATTTCCTTAGCGATTCGGGTTCTTTTCTGATTCCATACAAATTTTTGGATTATTTGCTCCAGCTCTTTGAAAAATACCGGTGGAATTTTGATTAGAATAGCATTAAAAGTATAGATGGCTCTAGGCAGTATAGACATTTTAACAATGTTTATTCTTCCAATCCAAGAGCATGGAATGGCCTTCCATCTTTTTGTGTCTTCTTCAATTTCTTTCATGAGTGTTCTGTAGTTCCTCGAGCAGTGTTGGGTTTTTTGAGGTGTAACTGTAGCTCTAGCTCGTTCAATTGAACTTCACAGCATCCTACTATAAAGTCATAACATTTACCTGTTCTCTTTGTAATTTCACATTAATTTTGTAAGGACCTGTTAAGACCCCGGCAAACCCTTTTAGGGTTTGAGTAGACATTGCATAGAAAATATAGATTAATTTGAGGTGAATTGATGTTTCTTTAAAATAAGTATTTCACTTCCAAAGCCTTGTCTCCTTTTATTAAAATCTTCATACTTCAGTAAACATTTTTAAATTATCCTCTCTTTAAAAACATTCCAAAATTCTATTGGAGCTAGTCCTAAGTACTTTACAATTTATTGTGCAATGTTATGTGTATTAATTTCTTTTGATGGTGGCTACTGGCTATGTAATATTTTTTCAGTTAATCTTGAATCCAGAAAACCTGCAAAACTATTACTAGTTCTGTAATGTGTCTACGTATGTTTTCTGGTTTTCTTTGAAAGCAATGATATCTATGGGAATTTTTTTTTCCTCTCTAATTTTTTAACTTTATTTTTCTAGCTTACTGTATTGACTAAAATCTACAGTATAATACTGCATAGAAGAAATTTTAACTGGCATCCTTTTTCATTCTTGAATGCAGTGGCATGATTCCAAGCATCACATGCACATACAATCATGGTCATGGGAAAGAAACCACAGGTAGCTAGGGTGCAAAAAAAGAAAGGGATCATGCATTTCTTTTATCAGGGAGGAAAGTCATGTCCAGATGCTCCCCATCAGAATATACTTTACATCTGATTGTCCAAAACTAGGTCATATGGCTATCCTTAGAAAAGAGAGACTAAGAGGCACCTGAGTATCTCTTGATTGGGCCTCTGACTTTTCATTTTGGCTCAGGTCATGATCTCAGGATTTGGGGATTAAGCACTACACTGTGCTCTGCCCTCAGCATGGCATCTGCCTATCTCTCTCCTCTGGCATGCTCACTCTCCCTCTTTCTCAAAAAAATAAATAAATAAAATCTCTCTTTAAAAAAAATAAAAAAAAAAAGGAAGACATAAAGAGGCTAAGAAAGTGAATACCTGGCTTTTTTCATCTTGTTAATAATAAGTGGATAAGGAAAAGGAGTTCTGGAATGGCTCCTAGGTAGACAAAAAAAAAACAAAACCAGAACCCTCATATTTTATTTGTCTTCCATCTGCTAAGGTTCTTTTTTTTAATCTGTGAAGCAGAGTTGAATTACATTTATTTTTGTTGCTTTTACACAGGTAATTATGTATTTTTTTGTTGGTTCATTAATCATGCATTCTTTTACTAGGTTTTCAAATACTCATGCATTCATGCTTTTCTAGAATCAACTGTACTTGGTCATGCTGTAACTTTTATCATGTACTGTTGAATTAAATATTTTAAATTAACTAATTTAAATTTAATAAATTTACTTAATTAAGTCAATTAAATGTTTTGGAAATTTATATTTTTTGCACCCAAATTCAAGGGTGCAAACCTTTTATTGTCTAGTTTTCACATCAATATTATACCAGTCTTATTAGAATAATTTGCTGATTTCCTTCTTCTATTCCCTGGAGAAAAATTCACATCGAAGATTGTTGATTTGGAAAAAAAAAAAAAAAAATTGAAAGTAAACAGATTTTTTGGTACACTAATTTGCCATCAAATGCTTTCCCTTATTTTGGAACTTAGGCAATAAGACTTTCAGGAAAGGTTGTTAACAGCCCTTGGCCCCAACCAGTGAACCTAGCTATGGTTCCTTATCAATTCACCACATTTAATGCCCATTAGTCTATAGGAGCTAATTTCTTGTTCCTCCAGACAGTGTCCTATATCAGATACAAAAAACTCATGGCTCAGCTTCATCCACAATTTTGTGTTTCTATTCTGTTTTTGTTCTGTAGAAATATTTACCTTGTTCTAGAACCCAAATATATATTTTGGGGTTTTTCTCCTGTTTTCATATTTTACAGATCATTACTATTTGTGCTGAATTCAAAGACTGTATATAAACACATGTGCAATCTTGATCAGAAGCTCAAAAACATTCTTTGAAAATGTGGTCTAGCTTAGCCTGTGGAATTTAGCTCTTGCTTATTTCCATCCTGGGCTCCTACCAGCTTCTTTCTTATTTCTTTTTGCCTTAATTTTTTTCTTCCAAGATTTTATTTAAATTCAGGTTAGTTAACATACAGTGTAGTGCTCATTTCAGGAGTAGAATTAAGTGATTCATCACTTACATACAACACCCAGTGCTCATCCCAAGTGCCCTTCTTAATGCCCATCACCCATTTAGCCCATCCCCCCACCCAATTCCCCTCCAGCAACTCTCAGTTTGTTCTCTGTAGTTAAGAGTCTCTTACAGCTTGCCTCCTTTCCTGTGTTTATCTTATTTTTCCTTCCCTACCCTTATGTTAATCTGTTTTGTTTCTTAAACTGGACATGTAAGTAAAATCATATGATATTTCTCCTTCTCTGATTGATTTCACTTACCATAATACACTCTAGTCAAATGGCAATATTTCATTTTTTTTTTTGATGGGTGAGGAATACTCCATTTTATGTATATACCACTGCTTTTTACATTCATCAGTCAATGGACATTAGGGCTCTTTCTATGATTTGGCTATTCTTGATACTGCTGCTATAAACATCAGGGTGCATGTGTCCCTTAAAATATGCATTTTTTAATCCTTTGGGTAAATACTTAGTAGTGCAATTGGTAGTTCTGTTTTGAACTTTTTGAGGAACCTCCACACTGTTTTCCAGAGTAGCTGTACCAGTTTGCATTCCCACCATCAGTGTGATACGGTTTTCCTTCTCACCTCCTCATCGACATTGATTATTTCCTGAGTTGTTAATTTTAGCCATTCTGACAGGTGTGAGGTGGTACCTCATTGTGATTTTGAGTTATATTTCCCTTGTGATGAGTGATATTGAGCATTTTTCTCCTGTATTAACATTTATATCTTTCATCCATTTTCCAATTTACTTTATATTTATTTTTGTAAGAAAATGGTCCAGTTTTCCCAACACAATTTCTTTATTTTTATTATTATTATTATTTTATTAACATATAATGTATTATTTACTCCAGGGGTAAAAGTCTGTCCCAACACAATTTCTTGAAGAGACTGGTCTTTTCCCATTGGATATTCCTTCCTGCTTTGTCAAAAATTAGTTGATCATATAGTTGTGAGTCCATTTCTGGGTTTTCTATTCTGTTCAATTGATCTTTGTGTCTGTTTTTGTGCCAGTATCGTACAGTCTTGATAATTACAGCTTTGTAATTCAGTTTGAAGCCTGGGATTCTGACAGCCTCCCATTTTGCTTTGCTTTTTCAACACTGCTGTGGCTATTTAGGGACTTTTTCTAGTTCCATATGAATTTTAGGACGGTTCGTTATAATTCTGTGAAAAATGCTGGTATTATATTGACTGGGATTGCACTGAAGGTAGAGATTCCTTTGAATAGTATAGATATTTTAACAAAATTTTTCTCCTAATGCATATGCCTGGAATGTTTTTCCATTTCTTTGTGTCTTTCTCAATTTCCTTCATAAGTGTTCTATAGTTTTACCCATACAGACCTTTTACTTCTTTGGTTAGGTTTATTCCTAGGTATCTTATGGGTTTTGGTACAATTGTAAATGGGACTAACTCTCCCAAATATCTCTTTCTGCTGCTTCATTACTGGTGTATAGAAATGCAACCGATTTCTATACATTTATTCTATGTCCTGCAACTTTGTTGCATTTATGTATTAATTCTAGCAATTTTTTGGTGGAATCTTTCAGGTTTCCTACATCATGCCATGTGCAAATAGGAAAAGTTCTTCTTTGCTGATTTGTATGCCTTTTATTTTTTTATTGTCTGATTGTGGAGATTGACTTCTACTACTATGTTAAATAGTAATGGTAAGAGTGGACATCTTTTCTTATTCCTGGCAGTAGAGGAAATGCTCTCAGTTTTTTCCCACTAAGATGATATTAGTTGTGAGTCTTTTCAATATGACCTTTATGATGTTGAGGTATGTTCTTTCTATCCCTACTTTCTTAAGGGTTTTTATCAAGAAAGGATGCTGTATTTTGTCAAGTGCTTTTTATGCATCTATTGGGAGGATCATATGGTTTGTATCCTTCCTTTTATTAATTAATGTAGTATATCAGGTTGATTGTTTCATGAATACTGAACCATCCCTGAAGCCCAGCAATAAATCCCACTTGATCATGGTGAATAATCCTTTTAATGTACTGCTAGATTCTATTAGTTAGTATTTTCTTGATAATTTTGCATCCATATTCATCAGAGATATTGTTCTTAATTCTCCTTTTTAGTGGGGACTTTATCTGGTTTTGGAATCAAGATAATGCTGGTCTTATAGAATATGTTTAGAAGTTTTCCTTCCATTTCTCTTTTTTTGGAACAGCTTCAGAAAGATAGGTATTAGTTCTTCTTTAAATGTGTGGTAGAATTCCCCCAGAGATCATTGGGACTTGTACTCTTGTTTGTTGGGAGATTTTTTGATTATTGATTCAATTTCTTTGCTGGTTATAGATCTGTTCAAATAATCTATTTCTTCCTATTTAAGTTTTGGTGGTTTATGTTTCTAGAAATTTATCCATTTCTTCCATATTGCCCAGTTTGTTGGCATATAATTGCTCATAATATTCTCTTATAATTGTATTTCGATGGTGTTAGTTGTAATCTCTCCTCTTTTCTTTGTGATTTTATTTATTTGGATCGTTTCTCCTTTCTTTTTTATCAGTCTATCTAGGGGTTTATTCATGTTATTAATTCTTTGAAAGAACCAGTTCCTGATTTCTTTCACCTGATCTATTGTTTTGCGTTGTTTTGTTTAATTTCTATATCATTTATTTCTGCTCTAATCCCTATTATTTACCTTCTCCTGGTTTTAGGTTTTATTTGCTGTTCTTCCCAACTCCTTTAGATGTAAGGTTAGGTTGTATATTTGAGACTTTTCTTGCTTCTTGAGGTGGACTTGTATTGCTATATACCTCCCTCTTAGGACTACCTTTGTTGAAACCCATAGGTTTTGGATGGTTGTGTTTCATTTTCATTTGCTTCCATGTATTCTTTTTTTATTTCTTCTTTAATTTCCTAATCTGTTCATTCGTTAGTAGGATATTCTTTAACCTCCATGTATTTGCGATCTTTCCAAATTTTTTCTTGTGGTTGACTTCATAGTTTCATAGTGTTGTGATCTGAAAATATGTATGATATGATCTCAATATTTTTGTACTGGTTGAAACCTGATTTGTGACCCAGTATGTGATCTATTATGGAGAATATTCCATATGAACTCAAAAAGAATGTATATTCTGCTGCTTTAAGATGAAAATAATCTGAATATGTCTGTTAAATCCATTTGGTCCAGTGTGTCATTCAACGTCAATGTTTCTTGATCTTCTGCTTAGATGGTCTGTCCATTGATGTGAGGTATTAAAGTCCCATACTATTATTGTATTATTATTATGAGTTTCTTTAAGTTTGTTATTAATTTCTATATTTGGCTGCTTCCGAGTTAGGGGCACAAGTATTTACAATTGTTAGATCTTGCTGGATAGACCCCTTTATTAGATATAGTACCCTTCTTCATGTCTTATTACAGTCTTTGGTTTGAAATCTAGTTTACGTGATACAAGTATGACTACTCCAGCTTTCTTTCGATGTCCATTTGCATGACAAATTTTTCTCTACCCCCTCACTTTCAATCAGAAGGTGTCTTTAGGTCTAAAATGAGTCTCTTATATGTAGCATATCCATGGGTCTTGGTTTTTAAATCATTCTGATACCACAGGTCCTTTCACTAGAGCATTTAAATTCAGAATAATTACTGATGAATAGGAACTTGTGCCAATGTATTACCTGTAAAGTCACTGTTCCTAAAGATTGTCTCTGTTCCTCTCTAGTCTTTGTTACTTTTGTCCTCACTTTCCCACTCAAAGAGTCCCCTTCGAGGTTTAGTGTCCACAGACTCCTTTAGTTTTTGCTTGTCTTAGAAACTCTTTATTTATCTCTCCTATTCTGAATGACAGCCTTGCTGAATATAGTATTCTTGGCTGCATATTTTTCCCATTTAACAAGTTGAATATATCCTGCCACTCTCTTTCTGCTGCTAACCATATGTGTCCATCCTTGGAGGTTAAAGAACTTTTGTCCCTATCTGCTTTCAGAATTCTTCTTATCTTTGCATTTTGTAAGTTTCACCAGGATATGTCTTGGTGCTGATCTGTTTTTGTTGATTTTGAGGGGAATTCTCTGCCTCTTGGACTTGAATGTCTGTTTCCTTCTCCAGATTAAGGATGTTCTCAGCTATAATTTGTTCAAATAAACTTTATCCCCCCCCCCTTTTTTTCCTGCTCTTCTTCTTCTGGAACTCCTAATGATAGGGATATTGTTACACTTCATGGAATCACGGAGTTCCTTAAGTCTATATTCATGATCTAATAGTCTTCTTTCCTTCTTTTTGGCTTCATTATTTTCCATAGTTTTATTTCCTATATCACCTATTCAATCCTCTGTTTATTCCATCCTCATTGTGATTACACCTAGTTGGTTTTGCATGTCATAGATAACATTTTTTTATTTTGGCTGACTAGTTTTTAGATTTTTTACCACTGCAGCCAGGGTTTCTCTGGTGTCTTCTATGCTTCTTTCAAGCCCAGCTAACATATCCTTAAGACTGTGGCTCTAAATCCTTATTGAGATATATTGCTTATTTATTTTTAGCAAATTGCTGGCTGTTATTTCTTCTTGATCTTTCTTTTAGGGAGATTCCTCCATCTTGTCATTATGTCTAGATTTCTGTCTTTTGCATGTTATGAAACCTTGTTATGTTTCCTGCTCTTGAGAGTAATACTTTATTAAGAAGGAATCATATACTGGAGGTTCCTCAAGATGTTAAAAATAGAGATACACTTCAACCCAGCAATTGCACTACTAGGTATTTACTCCGAAGATAACAGATGTAGTAAAAACAATGGGCACATGCACCTCAATGTTCATAGCAACAATGTCCACAAGAGTCAAACTGTGGAAGGAGCCAAGATGACCTTCAACAGATGAATGGATAAAGAAGATGGTGTTCATATATACAATGAAATACTACTCAGCCATCAGAAAGGATGAATACCTACCATTTGCATCAGCATGGATAGAACTAAAGGGGATTATGCTATGTGAAATAACTCAAGCAGAGAAGGACAATTATTATACAGTTTCACTCATATGTGGAATATAAAAAGTAGCATGGAGGACTATGGGGGAAAGGAGAGAAAACTGAATGGGAAGAAATCAGAGAGGGAGACAAACCATGAGAGACTCTGGACTTCAGGAAACAAACCGAGGGTTACAGAAGGGAAAGCGTGGGGGGTGGTAACTGGGTGATGGGCATTAAGGAGAGCACGTGTGGTGATGATCATTGGGTATTATATGCAACTAATTAATCACTGAACACTCCATCAAAAACTAATGATGTACTATATGCTGGCTAATTGAACATAATAATAATAATAATAATAATTTTTTAAAAATGAAAGGATCATACACTATTTGGGGCCTGGCACTTCAGGAAGTGTTGCTGGTGTATACTGTGTACACTCTGCTGTCGTGTTTTGGCTGTTCTTTCCCACAGGTCAGTTGTCTGCAAATTTCCTCCTTGCTTGCAGTGGGGAGTGTTTGCAACTTTAGCTACATGTGCTCTGATTTGTTTGTTACAATAAGCCTGCTACATTCTCTCCCAATTTTGCAGATTGTTCTCTTAATCCTCAGACTTATTTCGTAGGTGTTCAAAATGATTTGATGTTGATCTAGCTGTGTTCGAGGGATAAGGCAACACCACAGTCCTCCTACTATTTTGCCATCTTAAATCTTCTCCAGTCTTATTTCTTTATGCTTCATTTCAATTCACCTACATTTGGTTCCTAAATTGCTAGTCATTCCAGTCAATGGATTTTTAAATATTTTCTAACCTAGCCTGGAGTCTTCCCTCATCCATACAGACATGTCTATCAACAGACCATTATCATCTTACTAAACAACCACTCAATTTCAGCTTTAACTTACAAGTCAGTTCTCAAAAAAGGCTTACTTCCCCACCCCATTCCCACTTAGTCTGAACTCCAATTACATACTCCCTCTTCACAATGTATCACAATTGTAATAAATCTATCACAATTGTTAATTAAATTTATCACAACTATAATTAAAACTATTTGGTTAATTTGTTTATTGATGTCTAATTGTAAAACCTAATGAGGTTTTATCTCACTGTCCTGTTCACTTTATCCCCAGCATCTAGCACATTGTCTAACACATAAAGAGAACTCAGTAAGACTTTATCAAATTAGTGATTTACTCTTATTTCCATTCATAAAATACATTCAATTGTTCATATAAGATGGAGCTATAAAATTAAGGCTAAAATAGATTTAGGATTAAAAAAATCAGATAGCAAAGAAGGAATGCTGATAGTAAATATGAATCACCACTTTCTGCCAAATAAGTTCAAGTTTAAGAATTAAGCCTTTTATACATATCACAATTGTATCATTGAGAATTCAGAGCCACTATTTATAATTCTTACCTGACAGTATGAAATTGTATGCTACATGATACTAAAAATAGGCAAATTATTAGTCCTTAATGATTAAAAATGAATTAAAACAGATACATGACAAGACAAAATAAAATCATTTTCATTCAGTTATACACGTTCTTAAGTGGGAAAAAAAGAAATGGACACATAGCTTAAGACTGGCGAATTTCTACAAGCAATGAAGTCTCTAATCAGAACAGCTACTGTCAGCAAAATAAAAAATAACAAGTGATGGGGCACCTGGGTGGCTCAGTGGGTTAAGCCTCTGCCTTCGGCTCGGGTCATGATCCCAGGGTCCTGGGATCGAGCCCCACATCGGGCTTTCTGCTCTGCAGGTAGCCTGCTTCCTCCTCTCTCTCTGCCTGCCTCTCTGCCTACTTGTGATCTCTGTCGGATAAATAAAGAAAAAATCTTTAAAAAAAAAATAATAACAAGTGCTGGTGGAATGTGGAAAAATTATAACCTTTGTGCACTGTTGGTGGTAATGTAAAATGATGCAGCCATTCTGAAAATCGTATGGAGGTAACTTAAAAACAGAATGACTATATAATCTATCAGTTCCACTTCTGGGTCCAAAAGAACTGAAAACAGGGTCTTAAAAAGATATCTGTACACCAATGTTCATAGCAGTATTATTTATAGTAACCAAAAGATGGAAATAATCCAAGTATTTCTCAAGGGATGAAAGGTTAAACAAAATGTGGTATATACATTTATTATGGAGTAAATGCTTATATTTCTCCAAAGTTCATATGTTGAAACTCTACCAATGGGATGATATTAGGAGGCAGGCCTTCGAAGGGTAATTAGGATTAGAAGAGATGATGAGGATAGAGCCCTAATGAATGGAATTAGTACTCTTAATAAATAAGAGTCACAAGAGAGCCTGTTTTCTCTCTGCTCTCTTCATGTGAAAATACACAGAGAAGCTAGCAGTACACAGTCCACAAGAAGGCCCTCACTGGAACGCAACCATGCTGACACCCTGATCTCAGACTGCCAGCCTAACTATCAGAAATAAATTTCTGTTGTTTCTAAGTCATCCAGTCAATGGTATTTTTAATATTGTAACCAAAATTGGCACCAAGAAGTAGATGTGCTGCTTTAACAAATACCTAAAAATATAGAAGTGTTTTTGGAACTGATAATGAGAAGAAACTAAAAAAGTTTTGAAGTACACAATAAAATAAACCTACACTGCCATAAATAGACCATTAAGGAAGATTATGATAAGAGTTCAGACTCTTATCAGCTCCTTATCAGTCTCTTATCAGACTCTTAACAGCTCCTGGACTTTTGTTTGTTTGGGAGTTTTTTGATTACTGATTCAATTTCTTTGCTGGTTATTGGTCTGTTCAAGTTTTCTATTATTTCTTGTTTCAGTTTTGAAGTTTATATGTTTCTAGGAATTTATCCATTTCTTCTACATTGTATAATTTGTAAACATACAGTTTTTCATAATAGTCTCTTACAATTGTTTGTATTTCTGTGGTATTGGCTATTATCTCTCCCCTCTCATTTGTAACTTCATTTATTTCGATACTTTTGCTTTCCTTTTTGATAAGTCTGGCTAGAGGTTTATCAATTTTATTACATTTTTCAAAGAACCAGCTCCTGGTTTCATTAATCTGTTCTACTGAGGGTTTTTTTTTACTTCTATATCATTTCTTTCTGCTCTAGTATTTATTTCCTTACTTCTGGATTTAGGCTTACTTTGTTGTTCTTTTTCTAGTTCCTTTAGGTGCAAAGTTAGGTTAAGGTGTGTTTTTTTTTTTTGGTTCTTGAGGTAAGCCTGTTTCCTATATACTTCCCTTTTCAGACTGCATTTGCTGCAACCCAAAGGTTTCAGGCCATTGTGTTTTCATTTTTATGTTTTTTTTTTTATTATTATTTCTTTGATTTTCTGGTTGAACCTTCTGGTTGAAACTTAGCACTCATTGTTAAGTAGCATGTTGTTTAACCTCCATATTTGTGGTCTTTCCAGAATTTTTCTTGTGGTTGATTTCTAGTTTCATACCATTGTGGTCAGCAAAGGGGTATGGTATGATTTTAATCTTTTTGTATTCATAGAGTCTTGTTATGTGACCTAATATTTGATCTATTCTGGAGAATGTTCCATGTGCACTTGAAAAGTACTGCTAGAAGTGATAAACAAACCCAGTAAAGTCACAGGATACAAAATCAACATAGAGAAATATGTTGCATTTCTACACAATAATAATGAAGCAGCAGAAGGAGAAATCAAGAAAGCAATACCATTTACAACTGCACCAAAACAACAGGATACCTAGAAATAAACCTAACCAAAAAAGGTGAAGAACCTGTTCTCCAAAAATTATAAAATACTTATGAAAGAAACTGAAAATGACATAAAGAAATGAAAAAACTTTCCATCGTCATAGATTGGAAGAACAAATATTGTTAAAATATGACTATAATAGCCAAAGCAATTTATACATTCAATGCAATTCCTATAAAAATACCAATAGCAGGGCACCTGGGTGGCTCAGTGGGTTAAGCCACTGCCTTCGGCTCAGGTCATGATCTCAGGGTCCTGAGATCGAGTCCCGCATCGGGCTCTCTGCTCAGCAGGGAGCCTGCTTCCTCCTCTCTCTCTGCCTGCCTCTCTGCCTACTTGTGATCTCTCTCTGTCAAATAAATAAATAAAATCTTTAAAAAAAACACACACACACACAAAAAACAAAAAACAGCTTTAAAAAAAAATACCAATAGCATTTTTCACAGAGCTATAATAAGCAATCCTAAAATTTGTATGGAACCACAAAAGACTTTGAATAGACAAAGCAGCCCTGAAAAAGAAAAGCAAAGCTGGAGACATCCCAATTCCAGACCAGAAGTTATATTACAAAGCTGTAGTGATTAAAACAGTATGGTACTGGCATAAAAACTGAGGTATAGATGAATAGAACAGAATAGAAAACCCAGAAATTAATCCACAACTGTATGGTCAATTAATGTTCAACAAAGCCGAAAAGAATATCAAAGGGAAAATACAGTCTCTTACCAAATGGTGTTGGAAAAACTGGACAGCACCATCCAGAAGAATGAAACTAGCTCACTTTCTTACACCATACACACACAAAAAAATTCAAAATGGAAGTAAGGCCCAAATGTAAGATAGGAATCCATAAAGATCCTGGAGGAAAGCAAGGGCAGTAACCTATTTGATATCAGCTATAGCAACTTCTTTATAGATAAGTCTCCTGAGACAAGGGAAGCAAAAGCAAAAATGAACTACTGGGACTTCATCTAGACAAAAATTTCTGCACAGTGAAGGAACAATTGACAAAACTAAAAGCTAACCTGTAGAATGGGAGAAGATATTTGCAAATGACATATTTGATAAAGGAATATTATCCAAAATCTATAAAGAACTTATAAAATTCAACACCCAAAATGAATAATCCAATTAAAAAATGGGCAGAAGACATGACAGACATTTTTCCAAAGAAGATGTTCAGATGGCCAACAGGCACATGAGAAGATCTTCAACATAACTGATCATCAGGGAAATATAAATCAAAACTATAATGAGATTTCACCTCACACCTGTCAGCATGGCTGACATAAAACAAGAACCAACAGGCATTGGCGAGGATGTGGAGAAAGGGGACCTCTCATGTGCTGTTGGTGGGAATACAAACTGGTACACTCTGGAAAACAGTACAGAGGTTCTTCAAAAAGTTAAAAATAGAACTGCCCTACAATCCAGGAATTGCACTACTATGTATTCACCAAGAGAATAGAAACTATGTATTCACCGAGAGAATACAAAAATACTAATTCAAAGGGATAGAGGCACCCCATGGTTTATAGCAGCATTATCTACAATAACCAAATTATGGAAACAGCCCAAGTGTTCACAGACTGATGAATGGATAAAGAAGTGTGTGTGTGTGTGTGTGTGTGTGTGTGTGTGTATGTGTCTACACACACAGTGGAATGTTATTCAGCCATAAAAAATAATGAAATCTTCCCATTTGCAACAACATGGATGGAGCTAGAGAGCATTATGCTAAGCGAAATAAGTCAGAAAAAGACAAATAACATGTTATTTCACTCATATGTGGATTTTAAGAAACAAAACAAACAAAGGGGAGGAAAGAGGGAGGAGTGCAAGCCAAGAAACAGACTCTTAACTATAGAGAACAAACTGATGGTTACCAGAGGGGGAGGTATGTGGGGGTATGGGTAAAATAGGCGATGGGGATTAAGGACTACACTTGTGATGAGCACCAGATGTTCTACAAAAGTGCCAAGTCACTACATTGTACACCTAAAACAAATATTAACTATATGTTAAGTAACTAAAATTTTTTTAAGTACTTTAAAAAATAAGCAGAATTTAGAGATTTGGAAATTATTAGCCTACCCATATTATTAAAAAATGAGAATATTAAGATTGCAGCCAAGCAAACCTTTGATAAGAAGATTAGTATAAATCAGCCATCTGAACAGAAGCCAAGAACTATCTCAAGACAACTGAAGAACGAGGTAATTAAAAAATGACACCCAAATCAAATTAGACACCATCAGGGCTGCCATTCCCATCAGAGGCCCAGCATATAAGGGCCTGGGATATGAGGTAGATTCAAAGGAGGGGGCTACCTATTCCGTCAGACAGCCCAGGATGTCCCTGCCCTATGCCTCAGGGACTGGATCCAGCAATGAGCTTAGTTTGGGCTACACACAGTGGAGCCATGAGTGGCATGGCTACCTCAACCTAGATTTCAAAGGATGTGTTTGCCCATTGGAACTACAAGCTAGGACCCCAGACTAGGAGAGCTAGAGGTACAGGGCAGAGAGCCCTGAAGAGCCACAGGGCCCAGGCAGAGAGCTGCTGTAGGGGTAAAGCCACTGGAGAACAACTATAGGGGTGTCCTACTAAGCCTTGGGGAGAAAACTGCCACCCAAGTGGGACTAGAAGATAGAGCATCAAACCAGAAACTATTATACTTGAGTCTTAAGGTTTATTACTGTCTGTTCTGTTGGTTTTAGATTTACTTGGTATCCATTACTCCTTTCTTTTTGCCTATTTCTCCATCTTAGAATAGGAATGTCTATCTTACGCCTGTCCTACCACCATACTTTAGAAGCACATTTGGTTTTGCAGATTCACAGCTGTAGAGAATTTTGTATCAGGATGAACCAAACCTTGAGTCTCACTCATATCTTATTCAGATATTTAGGTAAGACTGGATTTAGACTTCAGAACTGATTGATGCTGGAACAAGTTAAGATTTTCAAGGTTATTCAGATGGGATAAATATATTTTGCATGTGAACAGGACAGGAATGTTGGAAGCCAGGAATGAAATGTTATGGACTGCATGTCTGTCTTCTCTCAAAATTCATATTTGGAAATCCTACCACCACTGGGACAATACTAAGAGGTAGAGACGTTGGAAAGTAATTGGGTTAAATGAGGTTGTGAGGGTACAGCAAATATGAAGAAACCAGTATAGGGAGAGAATCAGAATCAAATGTTGAGGAAATCCTCATAGCGTCTAAACCTGGATTTCAGCTATCCAGAGCCACCGCCAACACTGTTCTTGAAATCTGGCGTTGTGACGTACTTTGTCTCACCTAAACTGATAATATTCCTTGAATTAGAAAGAGAGCTAAGAATTATGACTTCCTCTACCCTGCTTGATGACAGGGCTGGAACTGTTGCTTTGATGGCAGACAAACATCTTAAGAAGGGGCAACTAGGGAGTTACCTTCTTCCAACATCTATAGTTGATATGGCACACTGCTACCCTCTCTTAAGAATTATTAATGTGTCGTAATAAAAGCACTTTATGTCTATGATTCACTTTATAGTTTTTAAAACATTTTTCATACTTACTTCCCCAAGATACTCACCTATAAACAGTTAAAACAGATAATTAGCAAACCAAAACAGAAGGGTCTGTCTTGAAACCCACTTTTTCCTACCATCCACCCATCCATTCAGACATTCTTTTCCACAGAATTATGCTTCTGATTACTGATCTCATAGAGATTCAAAATACCGACTGCTCAGTAAATGCTCCTGGTTTCACAGACAGAAGTATTTCATTTCTCATACAACTCAAGTATCAATAGCTTTCTTTTAAATCAAGCAAACTTCTATTCTCTCTGGTCATCTGGACTTCTTGTTTATTTTGTTATCTCCAAACTCTGATACATATCAAAGATAACTTAGAATAGTGATATGACATTTTTTTCTCCCCCAAGGTTCAGAATAAAGGCATAAATAAATTTAACCCAATAAATACTCGAAATTTAGATAGTGAATAAGCTTTTAAACTTCTCACAGAAATTACTCCCTTGTTTGCATTTATACCACAGGCAATTAATTTGACTAAAACAAAGACTCTTTGATGACCATCAAGCAAAAAGCAGAGCAATTTCATACGCTAGAATTATTATTGGCAGGGGAATATTATGCAAATTTGGTATTGCAAAACAAGATCAAAAAGGCTTCTGATTGTAAAACATCAAAGGTTTCAGGCAACTCCTTCCTTAGAGAGAAGCCTAAAATATTGGAGAACCCATTTATAGCATTACGTTAAGGAATGATTTTAATGATGGCCTCCTGAGATAACAGACTGAGGTGAAATTTCAGAATTGCACTAAATCAATTCCACGGATTGCTTAGTTAGGGAAATGGTTCACACTAAACATCTGTCACTCAAGCCCATATACATTATTTTTAAATGCATGGTATTCGGAAAAGTATATGATTTGTAGTTAGTCCCAGTTTGTTCAATTACTAGACATGTGATCCCAAGTTATTTTCAACATTTCTGAACATTTATTTTCCTTTGTTAATAGGAAATTCAATTCAATTCAATTCAATTCAATTGAAGGGACAAACTATGGAGAAAAGAACCATACATTTATAAATATGAATTTCTATATTAATGTTAGTTACTATTATCTAGGCTATACTTTTCTGAAGTAACAGATAAGAACAACTTTTTTAAATTTCCTTACTGGAATTAAACAGGTTATAAAGTACTTTGGAATTATGTTTTTAATAGAAGTCAATAAATGCCTGAAACACACACACACACAGATTATGCAAAATTAATGTTCAAACAAAGTAGCAAAACCCTTATTTACTATTTTATTATCTCCCTATATACCTGAAATCTATATATATATATATATATACATATTTTTTTTTCTTGCCAAGCACTTAACTTTAAGTCAATACACATGTCTTACACATCTCTCTTAGTCTTATGTGAGCTTAACATATCTAAGAATTAATACTGCTGGGGAAGTACCAGAGAGAAGAAGCACATTTAGTTTTTATTAATATGTGATACTCTGGAGCCAAATAGTAACTGCTAACAATCCTGCTTGAGTCTTGGCAAGAGGGCAGTACAATGATAAACAGGGTCAAATAGAATTTAACTACCTGTTTTCTCATACCATGTGACAAGAATATAAATTTTATTTCCAATTATTGAAAGAGAAAAAGATATAGGAGTTAAAATGGGTCAAAGTGTAGAGTAGCATGTAGATTATATGTTTCTGTTTCATTTTGTAATAAAATGAATCCACTGTGTTAAGATCTTAACACTTCATATATTTGGATTCCTATCAGTAAATATTATATATTAGTAATTATTAAAATCCTAAAGAGAATGCTCTTCACAAAAAAAAAGGTATAATATTAAAATCTAAGTCTGTCCCTCCATGAAGTCAATAAAAACACTGGCAAACATGTTCATCAGCTTCTTTGGAATTGTGGAAACAACCAGAAACTTTCAGCATCTAAGATAATGTATAATCAAGAAAAACTGGGAATTTTGGTAAAAAATTAGAGCTTTATGGTATTTGAACTTACTCTCATCCCATTCCTCAATAACTGGTTCAGATTTGGCCTGGAAGATAACAACTCACATTCCCAGTCAGACAGCAATACCAGAGAGAACAGAACAGACTCCATTTACAAGGAAATGTGGGTATCCTGTTGACCTATCTGGTGCTCCTTAGATCAAAGGGCTGGCCTTTATCTTGCCTGACTCGGGTTGTTCACAGTACTGAGTTGGTTATCTGAGGAATGGTGACTGTCAAATTTACAAGGAAATATATTAGTCACATCTGCCAAAGAACAATGGATGATAGTTTGGAAAAATAACAGACTAACCAAAAAGCTTGAGAAGAAAGGTTGAGAAATGAAATGCTTTGAGGAATAAGGGTCTTAAAAAGATCCAAGATGTTACTGGTAATCGAGAAGGCCACGTTCATACACAGACTGAATGCACACACATATTCAGTAAAGACATGAAAAGCTCCTATATGTTGAGCTCTGGCTTTCTTCAGGCTTGTACAAGCAGGAAGTAATGGCTGAGGTAGAGCTGTAAAATTCTTGGCTGAGTGTCAAAGGTATGCCCAAACTCACTCATAGAGCCCATCTGAAAAACTGGGAGATTATATTTTAGTTCCAGTCATTTAATGAAGTATTTGTCCAATCACCAGTTGATGAGTAAGTTAACAGAACAGAATTCATTGGCCAAACATGATAAAGAATACCTATTTTACAAAATTAGTTTAGAAAAGCCACCAAACAACCACCATTACAAAAAGCAGCAACAAGAAGCCCAGCAAAAAAAAAGAAAATATGATTTCCAAATTTGCATGATCATAACATTCAAAATGCCCATTTTTTATTACCAAATAATATTTAATTATCTCTTTAACAAAGTGACAAAAGATTTTAAAGGCAAATATAGAAGTTTACAGAGTTTTGAATAAAACTTAGCTCTTAATATTGGGAGGACTAGGTTTTCTTAAGCAAAAAGCCCCCTTTTTAACAAAAACTGCAAGGCATGGTGCCCCTGGGTGGCTTAGTCAGTTATGTGGCTGCCTTTGGCTCAGGTCATGATCCCAATATCTTGGGACAGAGCCCCACATTAGGTTCCCTGCTCAGTGGGGAATTTGCTTCTCCCTCGTCCTCTGCCCTTCCACTGCTCCTGTGTGCACTCTCCCTCTCATAAATAAATACAATCATTAAAAAAAAAAAAAAAACCCTGCAAGGTATGTAAAACAAAACAAAAAGAAAAAGAAAATGTGGCCCATACGAAGCAAAAAAAGAAATGAATAGAAAACTCTCCCTGAAAAATTTCAGACATTATTAGACAAAGATTTTAAAAAGCTATTTTAAATATATTTTAAAAAAAGAAAGAAAGAAAGTCATGTTCACTGATGAAACGAAACCATAAAATTGATAACTCATGGGGCCCCTGGGTGGCTCAGTAGGTTATAAAGCCTCTGCCTTAAGCTCAGGTCATGATCTCAGGGTCCTGGGATCAAATCCCCTGCTCAGGGGGGATTCTTCTTCCCCCCCCCCTCTCTGCCTGCCTCTCTGCCTACTTGTGATCTCTGTCAAATAAATAAATAAAATCTTTATAAAAAAAAAAAGAATGATAACTCACCAGATACTGTCAATAAAAGAAATAATTATAGAGAGAAATCAAATAGGTATATACTAACAATGAATGATCTGAAAAAGAAGTTAAGAAAACAATTCCATTTATAATAGCATCAAAAAGAATAAAATATTTAGAAATAAAACTAACAAAGAAAGAAACTTATACACAGAAAACTACAAAATACTGCTAAAAAAACACAAATAAATGGAAAGGCACATCATGTTCATGGACTGGAAATTTTTATATTATGACACCTATATTACAGATTCAACACAATCCCTACCAAATTTCTAATAGTGTGTTTTGCGGACATGGAAAATTTTAGCCTATATTTATAGATGACATGATCTTTTATATAGAAAACCCTGAAGAATTCATAAAAAACTATCAGATCTAATAAATGAGTTCACCAAAATTGTAGGATAAAAGATCAACATAAAAATCAGTCATATCTCAATATGCTAGCAGTAAACGATCCGAAAATGTGGAAAGAAAACAATTTCATATACTAAAGTATTTTTAAAAAAAACTTTTGAAAGAAATTTAACTAAGATTTAACGCCAAGACTTGAAACTGAAAACTATAAAACATTGTTTAAAGAATTTAAATAAATAGAAAAACATCCCACGTTCATGGATTGAAAGACTTAATATTGTTAAGATGGCAATAATTTCCAAATTTATCCATAGATTCAATGTAATCCCTATCAAATGTCCAGCTTCCTTTTTTTTTTTTTTTTTTTTTTTTTGCTAAAATGGACAAGCTGATTCTAAAATTCACATGCAATTGCAAGGAGCCCAGAAAAGCCAAAACAATCTTGAAAAATAAAAACAAAGGTGAAAGATTCAAACTTCCAAATTTCAACACTTTCTATAAAACTACTGGAATTGAAACAGCAGGGTATTGGCATAAGAACAGACATATCAATCAATGGAATATAATTGAAAATCCACAAATAAACCAACACAATCAATTTTCAACAAAGATGCTAAGATTATTCAATGAGGAAAGAACAGCTTTCTCAAAATGGATGTAAGGTAACTGGATCTCCAACTGCAAAAGAATGAATTTGCACCCTTATGTCACATAACATATAAAAATAAACTCAAAATAAATGTTATGACTCAAATTTAAGAGATAAAACTGTAACATTCTTAAAAAGAAACATGTAAATCTTCATGACCTTGGATTAGGTAATGGTTTCTTAAACAGGATACCATAAACATAAGCAAAAGAAAAAATAAACTGGATTTCACCAAAACTAAAAACCTTAGTGCATCAAAGGAAATTATCAAGTCAGTGAGAGGAAAAAAAAATTATAAGATGGAATAAAGTATTTGCAAATAATATATCTATTAAGGGTCTAGCATGTTAATATATAACAAGCTGAGCTGTACAACAAAAAGACAACCTATTTAAAAACAGGCAGAGTTTTTTGGGCGCCTGGGTGGCTCAGTGGGTTAAGCCTCTGCTTTCAGCTCAGGTCACGATCTCAAGGTCCTGTGATCAAGCCCTGCATCAGGCTCTCTGCCCAGCAGGGAGCCTGCTTCCTCCTCTCTCTCTCTCTCTGCCTGTCTCTCTGCCTACTTGTAATCTCTCTGTCAAATAAATAAATAAAATCTTTAAAAGAAGTTTAAAAAAACAGGCAGAGTTTTTTAATAGACATTTCTCCAAAAAATATATACAAAAAGCCAATAAGTACATGAAAAGTATCTTCATTCATAAGGGAAATAAAAAATCAAGCCATATGAAGCTACCATTTCATACCTACTAGAATAGCTATAATTTAAAAAACAACAGCAACAGAAAATAAAAAGCATTGGCAATAATGCAGGCAAGCTGGAACCCTCATACACTGCTGGTGAGAATGTAAAACAGTGAAAAAAAAAATGGTAGTTACTCAAACTACCTATGAAAAAAAAATGCTATAAAAAAAAAAAGGTAGTTACTCAAAAGTTAGACATAGGATTAATAGCAATTCCATTCCTAGATATATATATACAAGAAATGGAGGCATTTATCACAAAAATCATACATGAGTAATGAGAGCATGTTATAGCATATCATTATTAATAACACCCACAATGTGAAAACAACCCATGTCCACCAACCAGTGAGCAAATAATGAAGAAACAGTATATCCATGCAATGAAATATTATTCAGCTCTAAAAAGCACTGCAGTCTTGAGACATGCTAAAGCATAAATGAATTATTGGGGTTAATGTAGAGTATGAAATCATCCGTAATACCCAGCTTGCTAAAATGTGACACGGTGGCTGCTGAGGGCAATGGAAGGTTTCAGAGGAGGGCCTTTGGAATGCTGAGGCCTGCATGCCCACTCTGCCACAGGAATGCTGTAGGAATTGCCTTCCCTGAAGCTTTCTTACCGCAAACAGCTGCCCTATGATCTAAAAGATGCATGCATTGCCCCCTATGCTGTGTTTAGCAGAACTCATAGAACATGCTGACCAACACACTGTATCTTTCCTGTAATCAGACTCTTCTATTTTCTGTAAGACCCCCTGCCACAGTAATAAAGATTTATGATTAACCTGAAGTACCAACAAAGGTGAGAGAAAAGAAGAGCGAAGGGTCTTCTTCTCTAAGCAGTGATCCCCTTGCTTTCTTCTCTCTTTCACAGCAAAGTATGGAGTAATCTTTCATCCATCCGTATGGGGGATTGCTAGCCACTCCCAGCAATGAATCTTAAAAACATTATGCTAACTGAAAGAAGGCAGGCTTAAAATACTACATATTGTATGACTTCATTTATTTGGAATATTTAGAATAAGGAACTCCATTTATACAGAAAGTCGATGAGTGCTTGTGAGTCATTTGGGAATAGGGAAGAATGGAATATGACTGCTAGTGACTATAAGAGTATTTCTAGAATGAAGAAAACACTCCAGAATTAGATAGTGGTATTGGCTACACAATGAATAAAGCAAAAAATACTGAATTGTATACTTTAAAATTATTAAAATAATGTATTTCGTGTTATGTGAATGTTCTCAATTTTTAAAATCTTAATATTCTTTATGTTTAAAAATTAAACATTAAAGTTAAATTAAGTCTAATATTAATGATAAGGAAGTACATATGTTCTGGAACTTTTTTGTAGTATGGTTATACAGGTAGCATATTCTGGGTCAGAGGTTCTGCTAAATACTCCTTCATATGTATACTTTTTCAAGGTAGTTCTTACAGAAACTTGTCACTCTATTTTTATATTATTATTTTTTATTTTTACCCTGCCTTATTCTGAAGAGGGTTTCAAAAATTCATAAGGAGTAAGAGACCCTACTGTATCAAATTCAGCATCCATCAATAAGTGTGACAAAAGAGAGAAGCCACAAATACATGCCATATCTTGGTAGAGAAGAGTTCAAAGTGTAGTTCATACTTACTGCTACATTAACTAGTCTAAGAATCCTAGCATTACTCCAATTTAGACACAATAATAGTATAACAGGCACATTTTGTTAGATGGCTTCCCTATTTTTGATACAAAACTTTATTATATCAAGAAGTCATAATATTTTTGGAAAAAGACTCTCTATGATGAGAATTAATCTAAAGACATAAATACTTGCTTATTTAGGTGTATTCATTCACATGAATTGAAATTTTCTATTGAAAATAATGCCAAAGGACATCTTTGCAAAATGTTATTTCCTAAATCATTATAATTTGTAAGCTAGACATTGGACATCCTCTTGGATTCTTAGAAGTCTCCTGAGAAGATGATCCCTATCTTCTGAGAAAAAAAATCATATGAGCAGCTCAATACAAATGTTGTCAGATCCCTCTTTCTCCATGATGAAGCTTATCCAAAGGTACTGTTGGCCTAGTTTCAATTATTTTATACACTCAAGCAGAAGCTAAAACAGATGCTACTGTACACATAATTAGCCTTTGTAAAAGATTCTGTGGCTTCTCTCTTTTGTCACACTTCTTGCTCATTGTCTGATTCCCCAAACATATCAAGTGACTGATTGCTAGGCAACCAAGCAGTACCATCCAGAGAATTCTCCTAGCCATCTCAACAGATGCCATCTCATTTAGATACAACAGGGTTCAAAGCTTCAGAATTTGTTTATGTGACCCATAAGTTAATGTTATTTTGGTAGCGCATTTATGATGAATAAACCATAAAGGTGGGTCACACTGAAAATGCTGATATTGAGACCTTTTATTATCAATACTTCATGATTACATTGTACATGTTAATAACAAAAAAATTGGAAAACATGTAAATGAGATTTAACTAATTTTAAAATAGCACTTTTGGGGGCACCTGGGTGGTGTAGTCCCTTAAGCATCAGACTCTTGGCTTTGGCTCAGCTCCTGATCTTAGGGTTGTGGAATCAAGCTCTGCATCTGGCTCCATGCTGAGCCCTCTCCCTCTGCCCCTCCTGGTCATGTGCTTGCTTGCTCTCTTGCACTCTCTCTTTTGCCCTTTCTCTCTCCCTCTCTAAAAATAGATAAATATATCTTTAAAAATAAATAAATAAAATAAAATAGTACTTTTCTCATTCCTGACAAAAATGCTAATGCCATGTAGGATTTTTCCTTATTTGTTTAGAAAACATATAGTTTAGAATAATTTAATTAAGAAAATTGATAAATACTGTCTTCTCTAAGACTTAATACAGTAAATAAAGCACTTCTAAAACCTGAAATTGTCTACTTTAGAGACCCAAGATGACTATGTTTCCCTAAAAGTGCAATTTTTCCCAATTGCTCCTAAAGTTATCAAATTCAGCTGCTACCTCTGATTTGATTTTACTCTTCATATAATCGAGTATTACCTTCTGTGCACAGTTAATCAACTCTTCTACAGGAGTTTTGGTTTTCTTTTTTGACATACCAGGTCTCTTTATAGACACCAATTGATGTTCAGATCAAGGAGAATTCAATAAAAAATGTCTTTTGTAGTATTCTTTTAGTAAGCTATTTATAGCAATCCTTTGCAAAGATTGTTAGGACCTGTTAATATATGACAGAATCTTTTAATACACCATGTGAGCAACTACAAAACATTAAAGTAAGTGACAGCATCTTTCTGAAAGATGACAAGCTCAAATATTTAATTTTTCTCCCTCTGACTTTTGGGGTTCCTTTCCAAATCTTTTTTTTATAGTTTATTTTTATTTTTATTTATTTTTTTATAATTTTTTATTTTTTATAAACATATATTTTTATCCCCAGGGGTACAGGTCTGTGAATCACCAGGTTTACACACTTCACAGCACTCACCAAAGCACATACCCTCCCCAATGTCCATAATCCCACCCCCTTCTCCCAAACCCCCTCCCCCCAGCAACCCTCAGTTTGTTTTGTGAGATTAAGAGTCACTTATGGTTTGTCTCCCTCCCAATCCCATCTTGTTTCATTGATTCTTCTCCTACCCACTTAAGAGGAAGTAGTGATCCTTTCCAAATCTTTAAAGAAATTGTGCTTTTAAAGCACTCAGTTGTCTCAAAAATAGGTTTCAACTCAGAGGATACTCAAAGTAGAATAATGAGGCTCAATATTCCAAAACAACAGATTGTCAGAAATAACCCACTGTGAAGACCTAATTTTTAATCAAAAAAGAATGAATTAACCAAATCTTAGAAACTTTCTCAGGTGCCAAACGAGAGAAAAACTGCATATTAAAAGCAAAATAGAAATGCCTTTCTTGTTGAACAAAAAGTAGTAATTATATATTTATTGTAAAATAATTATGATAACTACACTTGCCCAATAAGGGTTACCAGCAATACCCTTTGAACTGATTTTTTATTTACTCAAGGATGTTGTTTTTTTTTTATTTGCTAGGGATGTTCTTCTATTTTACGAAAGAAATTAAAGTTCAGAGAAACAAAGACCTCAGGATAAGAACACTGGCCATGTGATTCACAAATCAGTGGTTCTACATCTACACTTAAATCCTAATAGGCAATGAGATGAATTTAGAAATTCTTATGAATAAGATGTTCCTTTTTACTTAAAAATTCAGAAATAATGTCACATTTTTCAATATTTAACATAATCTGGGTGCTAGAGAAGTTAAATTGCATATTATAGCAGATATTAGAATAAATTAGGCAATCACCACTACATCAAAATTATACTAAGATATTTTGGAAAGGAACAAATTCATTACATCAAGGACTTCATGCTCCTCTGTAAACAGATTCACAAAGGGAAAATCAAATCAGAGATGGTCAAAATAAACTCAAGCAGTCAAGCAGTTTCATAATATCGTAAACCTGACTATGCAATTTTTGTTTGCAGATATGTGCCACCAGTATACAAATCCTGTGTTGCAAACAAAAGTTACTTTAAGAAGCCGAGACTCCTTTTCTGCCTTATTCAGATTCTATGTAGCCTTTATGTAATAAAACCATCTGAATTTGGTTTCTTCTAGGTAGATCCACCTTCAATTAAAAGAGTTTACACTAGCATAAACATGGAATTAATATGTCTGAATTTTAAAGTTACCTGTACTTAAAAATTGCAGATACTTTGGAAAAGCTAGGGTTAAAATTATTTCTACTAAGGTTTCTCTTTCAGTAAATCAATCACTGTAGAGCACACCCAAACAAAGCTTTCTTTTCTCTTTCTATACAAAACCTGATGTGAGCTATAACTTAAAGTAGGATGATCTACATTGAAATGGGGAGGCAAAAATGCTCAACTGGTTTTCTAAAAAGCATATTCTTACAATCAAAGAAAATCATCATTACATGACTTTACTTTTATAGACATATAGCTGCATCAAAAATCTCCAGAGTCCTATACATTCAGACTGAATGCACTTACTTCTGAATTTTGTGAACTTCTAAGATAGCATGGAGAGAAGATTTAAAATAAGGGGAAAATTAATGATGTACCGTAAGAACCTATATTAAAAACTGTCCTTTATAGGTCAAAGCCAGGCATCTGCTATTACCATATGGCTATTTGACTGGCACATACTTGATAGATATGAGAATATTTTAGTCTAATTCATTTTGCAAAATGTTAACAAAAGCTATCCTTTAAGCCTGATGTATAAGTGGGAAAACTAAGTGGTTTATATATAGAAGCAGGAGATCAGTTTTTGTATGTATTTCAAAAGAACAAAAATTTAATCAGTATTTTTTTAATCTATATAGGAAAAATACTTTGAGTAAATTTGTATAATTCTGGACTTTGCTATCAAATTGGAGCTGCAAGTGGAATGTTTAAAGGAGGAAATACAATACAAGAGAAGAGAAAAAAGGTAGTCTTAAAGTACTCTAGAGAATCAAGATAAACCCAAAGACCATCTTTACCATTTTTGGCAATTAATCATGTACTGCCCACAATATTTCCAGGTTGTTACACTGAACTATGGTTTGTCCATGTACTTTTAAACTGTTCACATTTTTCGTTTCTGAAATTTAGGGTAGCAATAGGTTGTGGCAATAAGGAAAACAAACTCTACTATGGCTGAATAGAAATCTCAGCTTTATTACTTAACAACTGTGGCTTTAGAGAAGTTCACTAAAATCTTTAGCCTTAGTTTGCTTTGTGGTTAAATAGGGATAATAACTACATCTACCACACATGGTTTTTTGTGAATGATTAAACTATAATTCTATATATATGTTATGTATATAAATATATAAATTTGTTGGCACAGTGTTAGACACATATATCAACATATAATATTGTTGATGGTCTCAAAATTAGTAGCAGTAATACTGGTACTGTCTTGATATCAATCTATAAGCATATCGGAAACAAGAACTCTTTCTAATCAATCAAATCTCAAATTTATTACTTATAGTAGGAATAAGTCAAAAAAGTTGGTTGATTCACTGACTTTAGTAATATTGCTATTGTAACTTTTCAGAAGAAAAAATTATACACCCAGTCAATTACATATTAAGGCAAAAAAATATCTTAAGTGTAATATATAATAATTTGGATACACCCATTAGGCATCCATTCAGGATTCAATTTTGGATCTTACAAAGATCAAATCAAAAGGTCAAAGAGAACCCTGTCAGCAACAAACAATATTTGGGAACTTAATGTATCCTATTTTGCTCAGGATTTCTTGCTTAAGGATTTCATCATGGATCATATTTTCAGCACATCTTCAAAAAAATTTTATGATAGATAAAATTTCCCACTCTCAGTATAGAATCACATTTTATGCACAGAAGACATTTTTCTATAGCTGAAGATTGATAGCTAATTAAAATTTTGACCATTATTTTGATGTAGAAGAATAAGTCATATGTACATAAAATTTAGAAATAGTTAAATGCACATACATCTACCAACTATGTGTGGTACAATACTAGAAAATCCAAAGAATTTATTGATAAATATAATGCTTTGAAAATGAAGAAACTACTTAATATTTCATATGTTTTCTATATCTGGGTAATCTGAACATATTTTAAAAGTTGATTCTTATCTTTATTGAGTTTAAATGCATATGGAATCATGAGTCTGGAAAGTTTCATGAGAGATTATTCAACTGAACTCAGCCCATTCTCTTTCATTCTGTTTATACAGTCATTCTTACATTAAAACTTGGAGTCCAGGGATGGGCTAGGGCTTGGAAAAAAGGTGAGTCCAGTGAAGAAAAAAGGCATATGAATTTAAAACAATAACACACTTGGTAAGTACCAAAAGGAATACCACATATCTGAAGTGTTGTCACCGGAGAGAACAGAAGTTAGCAATCAGTGAAGGCTTTAGAAATGAGGTAGAATTTAAATTGTGTCCATACCAACAAACAGAAAGCATGAGAGCTTTCCTATGGGGAAAAAAACATGTACAGAAGCAAAAAGACATAAATAATTTAGAAGAACTGCAAGTAATGTGGCATTAATGAGTATATCTGATAAAGTAAGGAGTATATCTGATAAAGTAAGGAGAAATGAGACTGGTCACTTGGAGGGAGGATACAATGAAGGGTTTCAAGCACTTCCCAGTAAAAATGAATACTATGTTTTAAACATGGGATCATATCTCCATCTTGGAAATACACTTCTGGAATCATGGTAGGGGATGACTTCAAGAAAAAAAATCTAGTTAGGAAATTACTGTACTAGCTAAGGCAAGTATAAAGAGATAGGAGCAATAAGAAAGAAAGAAGAGAAAATATAATAGATGTTCAGGAGGTAGGCTCTATAGCAGTTAATGACTGGAGGAAAATAGAGAAAGAGAAATTGAAGACAGTATAAAAGTCCAGTTTTATAATATGAGTAACTTGGGGGCTGGTGATCATATTTATCAACAGTAAATGCAAGCTGGAGGAAAAAGCCAATAAAATAAAATAGAACAAATATAGCAATATAAATAATAAAAACAAGAAAAAGACAAAAAAAATAGTTGTATTAATACTAGCAACTAGTATTTATTGCAAACTTATTGTATGCCAAGGATTACAAAAATTTTTTTCATATTATATTTCATTCAATCAGGGGTGAGCTACAGTCAGAGTGTAAATCAGAGAGTGACTGACACTTATAGGTAGACCTCTAACAGTAGTACCTTATGGGTTTTGGCCAAACATGTGGGTAACAATTTAGGCATTTTCAGGGTATTGTTTGATGGGCGTATCACTCTAAGCAATAGAAAGCAAAAGGAGGTAGCTAAAGTTCTAAAATAATACAAAGCATCAAGATAGGGAAATCAAGGTCAATCTCAAGTAAAAAATATAGGCACACGTCTGAAAATTAAGAGCTAAAGCCAATAAGGAGTAGAACAGAAGTTTCAGTAATACTCCTTGTTGACCATTAGCCACAGGATATGACAATGATTGCAGCACAGGTAGAGGAGGCCACTGGTAAGTTAACAAGGAATTGTGGGCCTGGGTACTTTCTGGAAATCTATTATTTGTTTCTAGCTTAATTCCATTAGGGTCTAAGAACATATGGTGTATGATTCTTATTATTTTAAGTTTGTGAGGTTTATTTCATGGCCCAAAATATAGTTAAGGTTAGTAAATATTCCATGTACATTTCCAAAACAAAATGTGTATTCCTCTCTCTCCCCAACTCCTCACCCCATGTGGGGGGGAGGGTGTGGGTGTGCATGGAGGGGTTTGTTCTAAAATGTCAATTAGGTGAACTTATTTGCTATTATTTGTCTATATCCATGCTCACTTTCTATCTGATTCTTGTATCAGTTGATGGAATATCAAAATCTTCAACTTAAGTTGTGTATTTGTTTACTCTCTTATATTCCATCAACTTTTGTTCTTCTTTTAGATGCATAATTATTTATAATTGACAGGGCTTCTTGGAGATCTCTCTGTGTCTTGTGAAGCTCTTCTTCCTTTGTGGTACTACTTCTTATTCCAAAGTCTTATTTGTCTGATACTGATATAACTATTGTAGCTTTCTTTTCCTTATTACCTGTATGTTATATATTTTTCAATCCTAATAGTCTCTTCTACTTTTTCTAGTTTTAAAGTGGGTTTCTTACAAATTTCACCTTCTTAGTAAAGCCCTTCCAAACTACCTTATTTTATGAACTCTTTATTAGTACCAATCACCAGAATCTAACTCCCTCTCTCTCTCTCTCAAATAAATAAAATCTTTTTTAAAGATCCCTATTTTAACTGCTTAACAACTCTACCATCACCACTCTAAACTAAGCCACATTCATCTCTTGTCCAGATTTTGTGATGGCTTTCTAATTGATCATCTTGCTTCTACCCTTATTCTCCATGGCCTTTGTATAACAGAGGAACTAGACGATATTGATAAAAATCAATCCAGATCACACCACCTCTCCTCAAAGTAAAAGCCAAAGTTCATGTAATTGCCAAAAATGCTCTGCATGATCTGTACCACCTTTACCTGACTGCTCAAGCCACTATAACCTTCTTCTTGTTCTTTCCAAGAATGCTCCTCTTTCAGGATCTTTATATATGGTGTTCTCTCTATTAAAGTACTCTTCCTCAGATCTACACTCTTACTTCCTTTGGACAAATTATACCTTCTTAGTAAAGCCCTTCCAAACTACCTTATTTTATGAACTCTTTATTAGTACCAATCACCAGAATCTAACTTCCATGGAAGTAGGTATTTTTGTCTATTTCATCTAATACTGTACCTCTAGAACCTAGAAAAGAATTTGTCATCAAGAAGATTCTTAATAAATAATTGTTGAATTCATTAGCATTTCTTTGTAAGAATTCATTTATTTATTTATTTGAGAGAAAGAGAGATAAAACAAGCAGCAGAGCGGCAGAGGAAGAATATGCAGACTCTCCACTGCTGAGCAGGAAGCCCAATGTGGAGCTCAATCCTAGGACTCTGGGATCATGACGTGAGCCAAAGGCAGACACTCAACTGACAAACCCACACAGATACCCCTTAATGGGCATTTCCAAGGTGAGAAAAGAAACCAGGGAAAAGGGAGTGAATAACAACACAGAATAGACCACTATTATGGATATAATAAGAAACCAGAAGCAGCAGGAGGTGATGGGGTACAGAGCACTAGAAAATGAATCAGTCTTGATACTCTTCCTCTATAATTGCAGTGTACAGATGCAGATAAGTTTATAGGTAAAGAGTTGAAAAGTTGAGAGAATTTTTGTTGGGTAGCTCCTATTTTCCTTCTATTTTCCTCAGGGTCATTTGCTGAGATCTGGGCTGGGAAGGGCAGGGGTCAAAAGAATGCTCAAAAAGCCAAGATCACTCTTGTGTTCTCCTGGATTACCTAAATTCTATAAATGAAAGTTAAGCACAAGTTTAAGGAATTATATTCCTATACACTAACCATGAAGAATTAAAAGTAAAATCCTGTAGTGCAATTGTAGGGTCATAGGGTAGCTCTATTTTTAATTTTTTGAGGAATCTCCACACTGTATTCCAAAGTGGCTGCACCAACTTGCACTCCCACCAACAGTGTAAGAAGGTTCCCCTTTCTCCACCCAAAGATATAGATGTAGTGAAAAGAAGGGCCACCTGTACCCCAATGTTCATAGCAGCAATGGCCACAGTCATCAAACTGTGGAAAGAATCAAGATGCCCTTCAATGGACAAATGGATAAAGAAGATATGGTCCATATATACAATAGAGTATTATGCCTCCACCAGAAAGGATGAATACCCAACTTTCGTATCAACATGGATGGTACTGGAAGATATTATGCTGAGTGAAATAAATCAAGCAGAGAGAGTCAAGTATCATATGGTTTCACTTACCTGTGGAGCATAAGGAGTAACATAGAGGACATCGAGATATGGAGAGGAGAAGTGAGATGGGGGAAATCAGAGGGGAAAACAAACCAGGAGAGACTGTGGACTCTGAAAAACAAACTGAGGGTTTTGGAAGGAAGGGGGAGGTGCGTTGGGTGAGCCTGGTGGTGGGTATTATGTAGGGCACCTATTGCATGGTACACTGGGTGTGGTGCATAAACAATGAATTTTGGAACACTGAAAAGAAAAGAAAACAGGAAAAAAATTTAAAAAGTAAAAAGTAAAACCCTGAGGGGTGCCTCAGTTTCTTAAGGGTATGACTCTTAATTTCAGCTCAGGTCATGGTCTCAGGGTAATGGAACTGAACCCCAGGTCAGGCTCCATCCTTTGCATGGAGCCCACTAGCTCAGGATTCTCATTCTCTCCCTCTCTATGCCCCTCCCCCATCCCACTCCATCAAATACTACTCCCTCAGGTGCACTCTCTCCCTCTCTAAAAAAAAAAGTATAACTCTGGAATGACTGCCAATTTTATCTTCATGCTATCTATAACCTCAAAAATAAAAGCAATTTATTTTTATGTTGCTTATCTTGTCCTGAAGTATAGTTAAAAAGTTTCAAAGTTTTCAAGCTTAAACACTGTTAAACACCAAATTTACTTGCATTCTATATTTAGAAGTTTGTCTAGTTAAGTTAATTAAATATAAGCTGTGCATTACTTACCAACTATCTTCAAGTGGAAAACATAAATTTAGCTATGAATAGGAAGGAGAATGACAAATTAATTTAACTAACTTCATACCTGAATTCTTCATTTTTCATTAACAATTAGATTTGGTCAGGGCTAAAACTGACATATCAGACTATCTCAAAATAAATATTTTTATCCATCTTACAATCATTTTAGAGCTGTCATATTGGTGCAGCTGCAGAATTTCTGGTTTTCCATGCCCTCTCTGAAAGTTTTAGCAGGAGGACACAAAGATAACAGCACTTCCACTCTTGGGGGTCATATTGTTAATATTCCCTGGCAACTATGAATGACTTCATCTTTCAACCATGCTTGATTCTACCACAGATATGCAGACCTTGTCTTTCTATTGAGTAAATCCATATGCGACTTAATTAGAAAAATATAAGTAAATCTCTGTTATAGGTGATGTCTTTTCAAGAGGATATCAATGAATCTAATGCTATTGATTTTCTGCTTATTAAATACACATAAAATTAATGTGTTTGCTTTTGGAGTTAAACAACAATGCTACAAAATAATCTGTATAAATCATATCCCTCTCTACTATACCTGCTAACTACAAAATCAATACCATGGATTTCCTGAAATTTAAAATGGATAGATACATATTTACCAATCCTAATCAACCAGGTATGTAGGTTAAAGTAAAGTACACAGGCTCAGCATAAGAAAGAACAAACTAATCAATAGGAAATGATAAAGATATTTTGGTGATAGCAAAGAACACAGACCCAAGAACACAGTACATTCCATAAGAACAGGATTTGGAGTCTAGTAATAGACAAATGGAGAAAACATTTCACATTATCAGTCTCCAGCTGTGCAATTTAACAAATTACTAAACCTGTCTAAAACTCAGTTCCCTCATCCAGTATATGAAGATAAAGAGACCTATTTGACTGGTATGTGGATTAAATAAGTGTATATAATAAGTGCTCAACATTTACCTCACACCCAGTATGTATGTACCTCTTAGCAATTATCAGTTCCCTTTTTACATTTTCAACCCTCAAAAATTTGGTTCAGAGACCATCGATCATTTTCTGCACAGATATTTAGCAATATAAATTGAACCAAAAATTTCCTTGCATTACCTAGGTAATAGGGTTCTAGATAAAAGTGATAACAATGTGGACATATTATTAACATTTTATAGATGGAGACACTAAGTTCAGAGAAGTTCAGTAACTCATAGGCAGTCACACAGCTAATTAATAGCAAAGCTAGAATTCATGACCTTATAATCAAAGAGTTCAGTTCAATATAATCTCAGGAATAGAACATATATTTTTTATTTAATTACATATGTCTCCCTAGCCCTCAAAAATTAAAAAAGTAAGAAACCTCAGGATCCTGCTCCTCCTCACACTCAATCCCACCTGGGAAAATTAACTAGGAAATATAGTTTATAAGGCTAATCTGAATATGTCCCAACAGAACAGCATTTCAGGGACCATTAAGTCACAACTTCCTTATCACCTACCATCACTATCTTCTTGAATATATAAGCAAAATATAGAGGGAATTACTATGCCCCTACTACTAAGTGATTTTTTTAATGTTACTCCTATTAAAACATCTAACAAAAATAAGATACACTATGCAAATGCTTGTATCTTTAATCCTTGATATTTCTCCTCTGTAAACCAAGAGTAAAAGATATTTGGTTAACTGAGTAGGGAACATTTCAAAATAAAAGCTTCACCCCAACAAAATATTTAACCTAGCTTTAAATGAAAATGTTCAACACAAACACTGATTTAAGAAATGTGAATATTCCATTAAAATATCTTAGTTGTTTTTATTAATAATAGTAGATGCCATTTATTGTGGAACTATTATATGCCAGTCATTGAAAACTAACTTGCCAGAGTAAACACAACTACTAAAAGGGAGAACTGGGAATTAAAACCAGTGCTGTATGACTCCAAAACTAATACTCTCACCACAAGGGCAATGTTTGTTTACACTATTTGGTTACCTAATAAACTGATAGGAAATTCTCCTCATCCATTCCTGACAATGCTACAACTAACATCTGTACAGATTGTTGATTTTGTTTTTGTTTATACATAACTGCTTTGATGGCACTGCTATGATATATTATCTCTTTTCATCTTAAGGTGTCCCAATTCTTTTTAAGAAAAAGCATCAGGGTATCTCTCTCTGGTTTCTGCTTCACAGATGAATGCACAGTGCTATGAATTCATCAACTCCCAGATAGTAAATATAAAAAGCCATAAAATTCTGCAAACTAGTACATATCACTTCCCAGGACCGATATTACAACCATATCTATGATGAAGCATCACCAATATTCACCAATTATCCACCCCCAGCAGAAATCATAAAATTAAGCAAATACATTCTAACCCAAGAAGGAAATTTTCTACAGCATAAAGCAATTATCTTACTTGGCATTTGACCAGAATCCTCAGGTTAACTAGAATTCAATAAGGAATTTTACCCTTGCAAAATGACCTTGACTTTGTAATCATCCTGATCTATCTTTAAGAGTTTCTGTGAAAATGTCCTTGAAATGTTTTTAACCTGAGGTTTCCAATACTCTGCAAGTGCACTAGACATAACCAATACTAACTACTGTTGGCATTTTTCAATCAAGAGCTTGTTATCCAGAATCTTCAATGATGTAGGAAATACTTTTTGAGTTCAGAGTAATCTTCAAAATTGAAGTAATAGAAAAGAAAATAAACTAGCAACAAGAAAATAAACTTCATAATTAATACTTCATTTAAAATACAGGTTTAACCTTTCAGTAAGATGAATAGAAAGACTTTATAAATAATTGTTACTGAAATAAGTTGCTTCACCATTTTTGTTATAAACTTGAAACACATGAATTTATATGACCATGAGATATTTCTATTGGTCATAAACCAAATTAAAACACTGAATTAATTATGTTGTGTCCAAGACAGTTTGGAGTGTTTATTCTGTCAGTCACTAAGAACTTATGGAGTCCCTATATTATGCAAATACTGTTCTGGGTACCAGAGTCAAGTATGTTACAGAACCTGCTCTCAAAGAGCTCAAAGTCCAATGAGATACATACATATGAATACGGCTCAGGCTTCTCTCTTCTAAACCCAACTGGCTGTATCTTAAAAATACAAAAAAAGTATATAAATTCTAAGACTATTATGATCAACAAAACAATGTTCCTTTAGTCTGCAAATAGCACACATGGAAATGAAACTGCTCACATTCTTTCATATATGCTTGGTTGGTCTCAAAAACTTAAAAAAATGTATTTCAAAAAGTGTAAAGATGCCCAGTCTCGCCATTTTTATTCAACATAGGACCGGAAGCACTAACCACAGCAATCAGAAAACAAAGAGATAAAAACTGGTAAGGAAGAAATAACTATCACTATTTATAGATGACATGATATTATATATAGGAAATCCTAAAGACTGTACCAAACCACTATCAGAACTGATAAATTCAGTAAAGTTGCAGATACAAGATTAATATACAAATATGTTACATGATTCCATGCACTAACAATGAAGTAGCAGAAAGAGAAATTAAGAAAACAGCCCCATTTACACCAAAAGTCATAAAATTAATAGGACTAAATTTAACAGAGAAGGTGAAAGATTTATACTCTAAAAATTATGAGACATTGATGAAAAATATTAAAGATGACACAAACCAATGGAAATATATTCCATGCTCATGGATTGGAAGAATTAATATTATTACAATGTCCATACTACCCAAAACAATCTATAGATTTAATGCAATACCTACAATACCTATCAAAATAACATTTTTCATAGAATCAGATCAAAAAATCTGTATGGAACCACAAAAGACTGAATAACCAAAGCTAGCCTAAGAAAGAAGAACAAAACTGGAAGTATCATATCCCAGATTTGAAGATATACTACAAAGCTGCAATAATCAAAACAGTATGGTACTGGCATAGAAGACACATGGATCAATGGAACCAAATAGAGAGCCAAGAAATAAGCCCATGCTTATATGGTCAGTTAATCTATAATATAGGAGACAAGAATATACGATAGAGAAAAGACACCCTCTTCAACAAATTCAGCAAGTGGTGTTGCAAAAACTAGATGGCTACATGCAAAAAAATAAAACTGGACCATTTTCTGACACCATATACAAAATAAACCCAAAAATGGATCAAACACCTGAATATGAGACCTAAAACCATAGAATCCCTAAAAGAAAACATAGGCAGTAATTTCTCTGGCATCTTCAGTAGAAACATTTTTTTAAATATGTCTCCTCAGTCAAGGAAAACAAAAGTGAAATTAGTTATTTGACAGGCAGAGATCACAAGTAGGCAGAGAGGCAGGCAGAGAGAGGAGAGGAAGCAGGCTCCCCGCGGAGCAGAGAGCCCGATGTGGGGCTAGATCCTGGAACACTGAGATCATGACCTGAGCCGAAGGCAGAGGCTTTAACCCACTGAGCCACCCAGGTGCCCCCAAAAGTGAAATTAAACTATTGGGACTGCACCAAAGTAAAAAACAACTTTTTCACAGTGAAGGAAACCATCAACAAAACAAAAAAGCAACCTACTGAGTGAGGAGATATTTGCAAATGATATATTTGATAAGATTAATACCCAAAATGTATAAAGAACTTCTACAACACCAAAGAAAACACAAATAATCCAATTTTTGAAAATGCTTAGAGAACCTGAATAGACATTTTTCCAAAGAAGACTTACAGATAACCAAGAGGCACACAAATGATGCTCAACATCACTACTAATTAGGGTGATGCAAATCAAAACCACAATGAAATATCACCTTACACCTGTCCAAGTGTCTACCATGAAAAAGAATTTTTCACAAGGATGTGCAAAAAAAGGAACTTTTGTACACTGTGTTGGTGGGAATGGAAACTGGTACACTATGATAATTCAAAGAGAATTACCATATGAACCTTTTGTTTAAATGAATGTGTTAGGGGCGCCTGGGTGGCTCAGTGGGTTAAAGCCTCTGCTTTCCGCTCAGGTCTCCATCCCAGGATCCTGGGATTGAGCCCCACATCAGGCTCTTTGCTCAGCAGGGTACCTGCTTCCCTTCCTCTCTCTCTCTGCCTGCCTCTCTGCCTGCTTATGATCTCTGTCTGTCAAATAAATAAATAAAATCTTTAAATAAAATAAAAGTTTTAAAAAAATGAATGGGTTAATTTTTATACTGTATGTATGGGTTCACATGAAATCTGCAAAGTAAAAGGATCAGAGACATTATTTTACATATATTACATTATATGTACACATAAGTTTATGTAAATGAGTAATTTGTACCAAGCAATTAGAATTATGAATTTATGTATGTGTTTAATGTTTGATGGAAAGTGAGTATAAAATCATGCTTGATATGGGGTCTGTTTAAAAATTCTGTAGTGCTTCTGAACTTTTTATTTTCCCTTCCTTTTTCATCAGATCTAACAATCATTTAACTAAAAATTCCTGGATTTCTACAAAACTGAGTCTGCTGACCATGTCTTTAAAAGTAAGGGGAGGGGCAGCCAAAATAAAAGTTGCAAGTTCTCCTGAAGGAGCCCTAGTACTTTAGTCAGACAGAAAGATGGCCATACATCATGGTCTGCAAACACTGGCTGCAGGGAAATCTAAAGGAGTCAACCAGAATACTAACCATTAAAATCCAGGTAATGTTCCAATGTCCCCTCCACATTCATATGTTGAAATCTTAGCCCCCAGTGTATCTATTTAGAGATAGGACCTTTGGGACATATTAGGTTTAGGTGAGGTCATGAGAGTAGGCCTTCATGATCAAATTTCTGCCCTTATAACAAAGACACCAAAGCACTTACTCCCTCTGCTACGGGAGGACACAGGGAAAAGGTTGCCTTCTGAATGCCAGGAAGAGATGTCTTACCAGAATCTGACCATGCTAACATCCTGATCTCAGACTTTCAGACTCCAGAACTGTGAGAAAATAAATTTATTTTAATCCACCCATCTACCGTATTTTATAATGGCAGCCCAAGTACATGAATAGCATTTTTTAGCATTAAATTTGGAAGAAAATAATAACTATACCATAAACTGCTGAGCCATAAATCTTTAAATTTATATGTTGAATTGAGAGCTTATTTAAAGAGAATAAAAGTATGCTTCCAGTCCATTCATCTACTTCTGAATATTTAGCTACCTATGGATATCAACAAGAACAAAATTTTCCATATGTGCAATCAAATAAAAATAGACATCTTTACTCATACCAAGCAAAATAGAGAAGTGAACCTGAGTGTACAATTCAAGGTATGAATACCATAAAGAATTTCAGTTACAGGGATATACTCATGATGACATCAGAGATAAGTAACACTTCCATACTCCTGAATGGCTAAGGAAGAACTGAATTTCGTATAGAAATTCTACAGAATTTTAAGGTTCCTTTTACTCATGATACTGCAGAGAGCCTAATGGGTATGCTGACATCCATTTGTCTGATTCCCCAAGTTCCATTCCTCTATTAAACCATCAGACAGTAAAGCACATTTACCACATTATCTCAGCCCTTCAAAGAATTGTTTTCACTGTGGCACAACTTAATGTAATGTTCTTTGCCTCTATTAAAGGTCGATACAGAAACCATTCATTTGGGCAATGTTTTTTGTTTTTTTTTTTTTGTTTGAAGATTATATTTGAATACGTTTCTGTATAAAGAACCACAAAACAAATTTCCAGTTTTTTTGCACACACATGCAAAAGTTATCCTCACACCTTCCTATTGTCAAAAAACACAAATAAAAATTGTTAAACTCTGCATTTCTATTTTTTTCTTTTCCTTAACACCTGAAAACTTAAAGCCAAATCTCACTGCTATTTCCTTGGTTTTGCTTAACCCCAAATATATAATCTATTTAATTAGAGTGCAAAAAACTTTCTACTTTTGAGATATACAATGCAATGTACTTCTTAATAATATGAGTTAGCATTTCTGTAAGACACAGGATATGGTAGCTGAAACAAAGTAATTTCCTTTGTCCAGGGATTAAACATTATTATATTTTACCACAGCTTTTCACTGCTGCATTTTGAAAATAATCAAAAATCAAATGCAACTATTTATTCTCATATGGCATTTCAAAGACTATGTCATCTGAGAAGTGACTTGCACTTACCATGTAAATATTGAGCTAAATTGAGGCAAGTACAAAATGCACTAGAGACTCAGTACAAATCCAAATAATAAGAACATTTCACTAAAGTTATGACTGAAAGCATGTTACATAGTGCCTCACATGTCAGGCAATGTAACTGCCAAAAATCAGTTGAGTAGGAAATCTCCACATCAGTCATAAACTAGAAAATTAGAAATATACTCTGACCATTGCAGATATCCTCCTCCCTACTTCTTCTACTCCTACCCACCAATGCCATGCTATGCTAGTGAGGAAAACATGTTCAGCTCAAACTTCTCAACTTAAGGAAGCTATGTGGAAGATCCCCAGTTGTTCTCATTGAATTTCAACTCAACATTGGGTATGAGATAAGATAAGTCATAAATCCTTTACTCATGATAGCTAATGTGAATATCAGTTTGGAAGTGAGGGGTGAAGGTGACACAAAAATACACTGGCTCCAAGTTACATTTTATCAGATAACCACATAAATATCTTTCAAATCTTGGCACATTTGACTTAGTCACCCTAACAAAGGTAGCAGCTATACAAATCATCATGATAAGGAACATCTAAAGTGGGGATTAAATTATACAATCTTGCTATGTTTTGTTGGCCAAATAATTCATGGCACTATCAAAGCCCCATCACTAGACCAGTCCCTGAAGTCAACTCAGGGAAACTAGTTTTTTCCCTTATCTTTTTTTTTTTTTTTGTAAAGTAACAGACTTAAAGATTTTATTGGATTATATTCTTTGCCTTTATACCATAAAGTACATTAATAATTTGAATGTCCCTTTGAACACTTGAATTTTTTTTTTTTGCTGTTTTATAGTTTAAAACTTTAAGTTTTTTTTTTTAATTTTTTATTTTTTATAAACATATATTTTTATCCCCAGGGGTACAGGTCTGTGAATCACCAGGTTTACACACTTCACAGCA
>NC_081563.1:65345042-65351971 GCF_022355385.1 Mustela nigripes
TAAGCAAACTCAACACCCAAAGAACAAATAATCCAATCAAGAAATGGGCAGAGGACATGAACAGACATTTCTGCAAAGAAGACATCCAGATGGCCAACAGACACATGAAAAAGTGCTCCATATCACTCGGCATCAGGGAAATACAAATCAAAACCACAATGAGATATCACCTCACACCAGTTTTTTCCGTTATCTTAACCTAACTACATTAAAATGCCCATTTTCTTTATACACTTGAGGCCATTTAAATATTATCCTGGGAAATTAAAACAAATGAATGAAAACTCTGATAAACAGCAGACTGAACATAACTATTTATCTTCAGCCTCCAAGAATAACAAGGAAAAAATTAATAAAAATGGACAAAGCATAAGGCCAAAACAAATGAAAGTCTTAACTAGCACTCATAAGATATATCAGTAAATACAGAGAAGACAAAAATAAGATTCATGAATAGTAATTGTCCTAGTAAAGGGAGACACTTGAAACTAATTCCAGCCATAGAAGCCTAAAGACTCGGTAATTGAATGTACAGGTACCTGTATAGGCGGATATGTAGGTAGAAATAGAAGATGGGCCTGAAAAGGGAGGATTTGTTGAAAATCTTTATAAAGAAAATTAAGGCCCTCGTATCAGCTCCCCTACCACACAGAAATGTGGAGTTAAGTTTCTGGAAAATTTGAATTTAAGAACCTGCGGATTTGAGGCTGCAGAGATTAAGATGGGAATACTGTGCCATTCTGAAACAGGAAAAGTAACCAGATTATACATCCTTAAAAAAGCAGCTTGCATTCCACTTCTCATGCTCTACTCCCAGAACACTAACAGTCAAGTTTATATGTCTCTCCTTAACAGGAGGGTTAGAGTATTCATTCACAAGGAGTCTGATCAGAACTAGAAAACACAATACATATATCAAATCATTATGCTGCACATCTTAAACTTAGGTAATGTTACATGTTAATTATATCTCAATAAACTTGGGGGGGGGACCATATCTACAGATACTGACTTTGGGCTTTCCCAATGAAATGGTCAAGTCAAGCCCCCACCAAATAGTGCTAAAGAAAAATGACAAGCTCTATACAAAAAGAGATCTTCTAATTAGATTTTAAACACCTCACTCTTAAAGAGGAACAGATGATCAAAGTATTACAAGATATTTGAGGACTGTCTCTTAATGAAAAAGAAAAAAGAAATAAACAAGCAGGGAAAAGACACATTGGAAAAGTGAAGAAAATGCTAAAATTTCATTACTCATGGGCTCAGAAAAATGATAAGTTATTGAAATCACGATGTAAAAAGATCATAAAAGAAACAGAAAATAAGAAAGAAAATATAATTGGACAACAGAAATAAGAAATTGAAGAGACGATTTCAAAGTTAAAAGTGAAAAACATCATCGGGGCGCCTGGGTGGCTCAGTGGGTTAAAGCCTCTGCCTTCGGCTCAGGTCATGATCTCAGGGTCCCGGGATAGAGCCCCGCATCGGGCTGTCTGCTCCGCGGAGAGCCTGCTTCCTCCTCTCTCTCTGCCTGCCTCTCTGCCTACTTGTGATCTCTGTCTGTCAAATAAATGAGTGAAATCTTTAAAAAAAAAAAAAAAAGTGAAAAACATCAGAAACACAGAACCAAAAAGAAAAGAATTAAAAATTGGAGGGGGAAAAAAAAAGAAAAATTATAAAGTCAATTCAGGTGTTCCAAAATTCAACTGTTTAGAGTCTTAACATCCAGAATCAAAGCACAAAAAAAGTAAAGAAAAGTAAAGAGGAGTAAATTACCAAAGAAATACTATAAGAGGGGTCAGTCAGTAGATCATGTGATCTTGGTATTGTAAATTCAAGCCCCATGTTAGATATAGAGATTACTTAAAAATAAAATATTTAAAAAAAAAAGAAAAACTACAAGAAAATTGTCCAACTCCTCCAAGTGCCCAGCAAAACAAATAAAAAAGATCCAAACTAAGAAGATTATCTTGGATTTTAAAAACAGTAAAGATAAAGGAAACATGCTAAAAGCATCTACAACAAAACAAAAAAATTAATCACAAAGAATCCAGAATCAGAATGATATGAGCCTTTTCAGCAGCAATTCTAAAAGCCAGAAGACAATGAAGAAATAGTTTCAACATCTTAACCTAAGAGAACACGATTTCCAACACAGAATTTTATACAAACAAAAACAAATTTTACACAAGATCTTTTTTGTCTTCTCCCCTCCTTTCCTCCTTTTTTCTGCTTTGAGTACAGAGATATCAGATCAAGCATACATTTTTTTGAACATCAGAAGGCAAACCGTGCATAAGCTTGGTGTCACAAAAACACTTGGAGCCAGTATCTGATCACTTTTGGGCTATCGTAACTGCAGAGAATGAGCTCTCTACTACTTATACATCAGCAAAACGTCAATTCATTGCTTATTTAAGTCACGGATATTTGGCTATCTGTTACAAGCAGCCAAATGCAATTTATAGTCAATACATATGAACACAGGAAATGGGTTTCACCAGATTACTGAAAAAAGGAAATTCTTAGTATGATAAGAAGCTGCATAATGGCAGCTTTATATCTAAGAGAGTAATCAGTCCATACTGGAGCAGGAGGACAGAGGTATACCTCCCAGAGAAAATGGAGAGGACAGATTAGCTGATGTCTTTGACATTTTAAGAGAGGTTTTCTAACTCTGTCAGTGAATTTACACATAAAACGAAGCAAACTCATATCTATACACACAATACAATCATTAACCCCCAACAAAAATAAAACTTATATGGAAAGAGTAAAATAATTGAATGATGTGTAATACCAGTGGTTAATAATATTTAAAAGCAAAACTCACCAATTATAAGACAAAATTAGTAGTTCTTCACTGGAGGAAATTCTGCCCTTTAGGGGGTATTTCACAATGCTTATAGATATTTGTGGTTATTAGAACTGGGATGTATTACTGGCATCTGGGAAATAGACACAGGGATGCTGCTGAACATCTATAGTGGACACACAATACAGCCTCTCACAATAAAGAATTATCCAGCCCAAAGTGTCAACAGTGCTGAGACTCAGAAACCCTAGGTAATGGTTGTACATTAGAAACTCACGAAAATGATTTAAACAAACACTGTAGGGCCACCTAGGTGGCTCAGTGGGTTAAAGCCTCTGCCTTCAGCTCAGGTCATGATCCCAGGGTCCTGGGATCAAGCCCCGCATCGGGCTCTTTGCTCAGCAGGGAGCCTGCTTCCTCTTCTCTCTCTGCCTGTCTCTCTGCCTACTTGTGATCTCTCTCTGTTAAATAAATAAAATCTTTAAAAAAAATAAAAAAAAATAAACACTGTAATTTTGAGAAAATAAAGTATATGTGTTTGATGTGTATGTGTATATGTATGTATGATGTATGTATGTATGTATGTACATACACGTATAAACGTATGACAGTATAACAGAATGAAAGCCCATCTTTCTTTTTTTTAAATAAAGATTTGTATTTATTTATTTGACAGAGAGAGATCACAAGTAGGCTGAGAGGCAGGCAGAGAGAGAGGAAGGGAAGCAGGCTCCCTGCTCAAAAGAAAGCCCGACGTGGGGCTCGATCCCAGGATCATGACCTGAGCTGAAGGCAGAGGCTTAACCCACTGAGCCATCCAGTCACCCCTAAAGCCCATCTTTCTTAACATCAAATCAATTTATACTAGTGGGCATTTAAAGACATTTAAGTATATTATTTAGAAATATGCAGGCAAATACTTCTCTCAATAACTTAAAGTGATGAGGGTAACTGCATTTATATAGTGGGAGTACAAGGTGAGGAGGAACAGGACAGGATATGTTGCTGCTTTTTCTTATAAGCTACTTCAAACGACCTGAATTCTAAAAATATATCAAATTTATAGTTGTAATAAATCAATATAAGATAACAAAACTGGAAAATATAACAATATGAATTATAGAGCCAGATTTCTTGCTCTAAAACAATGTAAATTTAATCACAACTTGTCTTGGTTAAAACAGCATTTCAGGTATAAAAACCCTCTTTCTTTCTCTTCTATCTTCCTTGACTTGATCACTACATGAGTCATTCAGCTCAGTTGTAACATTTATTTTGTTCATCTTGTCTATTTAGTGCCCTCCATGTGGCCTCAAACAGAACATTAGTCAATAAATAGTTTTCTAATTGTTATTAATTGAGATGAAGTTTTAATATTTTTTCTGGTAAGATGTATTCATAATGAAGAATAGGTTGAAGACTTAAATAATCATAGGGAAATTATATGAACAAATAAGTCATAAATAAATGTATTTGCCCATAAATATAAGAAAGCTCACCTAAAATTATTTGTAACTTTACACAGTAAAAAAAAAATTATTTTGGATTGCCACTAAGATTGGTAAAGGGTGAAAAAGAACGATGACAGTGAATTAGCCAATTAATCTCTTTCACATACTGCAGGGTAAAATACATACACCCTTTGTGGAGAGTTATTTGACAATGTTTATCTAAAGCTTTAATGTACATTTATTTTAACATAAGTAATTCCACTTCACTGAAAATGCTTTAAAATAATAAATGGATGATTCTAAAGATTTATGTACAAAGATATTATTTATAGAAGTAAAACATCTTAGATATCTAAGAATGTGATACAAATCATAAATGAATATATTAAGGTATATACATATACCAATGAAACGCAACCCTAGATATGTATTGACATGGATAGATGTTCACAGTATATTAAGTGGGGGGGTAAATTTTAAATATATAAATATGTATATACACATACACACACAAATGCACATACATATTTACATTACATAAGTCTGAAATGTATATATGTACACACAAACAGAAGTACTACAGCAACTTTTCTCTAGGTATAGGAATATAGCTAATTATCTCTCCACACTTTCATAAAATTTCTGATTTATATTTTTACAAAAACATTTTTGTATAGGTTTTTAAAATGCTATTTGTTTTGAAAAAAATTTTGGCCCACAACTAAATTTCCAGGCTCAGGGATTCTTGGATCTCAACTAAACTGCAGCACAGAGAACACTGATGAAACCTAAGTCCAAAGAAAGCATCTTCCAGCTGTCCCGCCCATGTCCCCAGGTCTCCTCTCATTTCCTCTCCAACTCTTCAGAGTCTGTGGAAGAGCTCTGCAAACATTTTTAGCACTACAGTAACTACACATTCAGTACAAAAGTAAGAGGGATGTTCTGCTAGAAGGAGAGTGAGAGGTACACAATAAACAGTTTTTCATTTATTAAAGGTGCCTTTGCTAGGAAAGCATCACAGATCTAAATGCTCATAAAACAGTGCTTTCTCTTTGACTCTTTGATTCTGTTTCTATAACTTTATCTTAAGAAACTATGTAATGGACAAATGCTCAAGAATGTTAATCACATTAGAACCACCCCTACAATTTGCAAGGCCCAAAGCAAGAATACAAACGAAGCCCACATACCACATTTTTCTTCTGATTTGATAAATCTACCTTCATAATTTTTTAGAAATGGAAAAATACATGTAAAATCATATTTTTATGTGACTGAAATCAGGTAAAATATCAAAGATGGTTAAATTTAATCAATATTATGTACATCTGAGTGTTCTCTTTTGAGACAGTAGTGTTTGGCCATGCAATAAACAAAGGTATACCTAACTCACAAATTATGTTCCTAAATATTTTTGCCTTTATTTCATCAAAATCACAAATTATTTTTTTTTAAGATTTCTTATTTATTTATCTGACAGAGAGATAGTGAGAGAGGGAACGCAAGCAGGGGGAGTGGGAGAGGGAGAAGTAGGCTTCCTGCTGGGCAGGAAGCCCATGCAGGACTTGATTCCAGGACCTTGGGATCATGTCCTGAGCCAAAGGCAGACAGTTAACTACTGAGTCCCCCAAGTGCCCCCACAAATTATTTTTATAAGCAATATTAGAATGTTATTTATGTTCTACTGATTGGAATGACCTAAGAGTTAAAATATAAAATGTCATTGTAGTCAAAGCATTCAAATTTTTAATGTATTTCTATGAAATATATATATTAAAGCAAAAAAATTTAATCATTATAGTAATATAGTTTCTTTAATATTATAAACAGATTCTTAGCTGCCATGCAAATGCCTCAAATTGTGTACTATTTTTGAGTGCCTCCAGAACCAGAAATCAGAACATAGAAAACAGAGACTATAGATGCTCAGAACTGTTTGGAATGATAGTTTGTCATGCAAGAATCTATGACATTTTCCCATGTGAGAAAGAATCTGACAAGTTAATTAGTATCTTTTTATTTTCTTTTACCTAACCACTTGCTCCAATCAGTCCTGCACTTTGACAGTACATCCATCTGTGATTTTAACAATGGCCTGACACACAAATCTTCATGGCATTGAGACACTATCAATTTTGTTTCAATGACATGGTGCAAGAGATGAAGAGAAACACTTCTCTGGAGATTAAACGGCCTATCCAGAAAGAGGATGTTTAGGTTCACTGCCTGTGCTCTGAGAGCACTAAGTTCCAGATCCCTGATTAACGGCACTGCCCTCATGTTCCTTAATAAGCTTGTAAGAGTGTGTGCTTGTGATACATATGTTCTTTTATAATACAGTTTTGAAGGCAGAGGGTGAGCTTTCCCATTTACAAGGGTAGTACAGATTAAGGATTGACACATCTTCATCAACCTACTTCTACCTCTTCCCACTTACCTTCAGTACAACTGAATTTGGCCTGTACTTGATGAACCTATTGAAATTGCTCTTATGTTCCTCAGTAGAGGATGAATCCAAGAGAATACTATCAAAACATAATTAAACATATCAAACATTTATTGAAGAGGCTGTCTTTTTTCCATTGGACATTCTTTCCTGCTTTGTCGAAGATTAGTTGACCATAGAGTTGAGGGTCTATTTCTGGGCTCTCTATTCTGTT
>NC_081563.1:65354971-65489147 GCF_022355385.1 Mustela nigripes
ACAAGATGGGATTGGGAGGGAGACAAACCATAAGTGACTCTTAATCTCACAAAACAAACTGAGGGTTGCTGGGGGGAGGGGGTTTGGGAGAAGGGGGTGGGATTATGGACATTGGGGAGGGTATGTGCTTTGGTGAGTGCTGTGAAGTGTGTAAACCTGGTGATTCACAGACCTGTACCCCTGGGGATAAAAATATATGTTTATAAAAAATAAAAAATAAAAAAATAAATAAATAAGCATATCAAACATATCAAAACATAATTAAGATCCCAATTGACTCCTCCCAATTTCTTGAAACTCTGCCTTTCCTAGACTTATATGGCAATACTATTCCATTTTTCTAACTCTCTCTGATTACTTTTTATGTTTCCTTGGCTGAATCAGGTTAATGATAGCAGTTTATAAGATAAACAAACTTTACTATATGTATGCACAGAAGGATGGATGCACTAATGGATCAATAGATTGGTAGATTAATGGATGGGTAGGTAGATGGATGGAAAAAGATACTGATTTGAACTGGGACACTAGGTTTAATTCTCTGTTTGGCTGGTTAACTACGTGTGTGTTTATGTGTGTGAGCATGCATGTACATGCAAGTGTTTGTGTTTGGTTTTAGCAATTGAGCATTTTGGTCTTAATATGCATAAAATAGTATATACAACAACTAGGGATTAAAATTTAGGAGGAAGATAAGTAAATATAAAAGAATAAATCTGTAACCCTTGACATTTTGATGAAATACTAGAATGACAAGCTTTTATTATGTCTGTTATGTAGAATGCTAGATGTGATATTAAGAAGAATATTCATTTTTATATTAAATAAACATCTATATAGAATATTATAAATATAAAATATTGCCATGTTAACACTCAGGGTATATACATTAAACAAACATATATATACATACATATTTTATATATATGCACACACACTGAATGTCAACACTGCAATATTTTTACACCATAAAAGCATTTCCCAAACTATATTCTACATATTCCACAAGGATGACTCAGTTGTTCAACAAATATTTCATGGCCTACTACGTGTCCAGCAAATTTAAACCATTAGAGATACAAAAAGGGAAAAAAATAGTCTTTTAGTTATTTCCTTGATGAGGTTCTAAATTTGTTCATATGGTCTTACACATTTTTACTGAGATTATTCCTAGAAATTTCTTGTTACAATTTTAGTGTAACTTTTTGTTCTTTTTAATGTTTATTATTGAGAAAACCACTTATTTATAATATTATAATTTATAATTATTATATATAACATGTATTTTATTATTATATAAATATATTTATAATATTTATTCTATATATAACATGTTATATATGATATATTATGTAATTATTATATAATATATCATATATAATATATGTTATATATAAAATAAATATTATACATAATTATAATATTTATTTTGACAGTGGCCACTTTACCAATGTTCTTGGAAAACATTGGGAATCAATGTTTTGATTTCAATCAATAGGAAAACCAATAGTTTTCCTATTGCTATGCTTTGTTTTGCCTAGGAAACAATATCATCTGCAAATAGCACTTATAGATAATGAAAGCTTGCAATCAAATATACTCTCTTATGTTACCAAGAAATGTTGTCTTTTCACTATTTTTTATCAAATAAAACTATTCCTAATGCAGTATTTAAAAACTAGATACATTAGTTGTACTATCTCTCTGAAATTCTCAGGTGGGAATTCAATACAAAACAACTTTTATATCACTCGTTAAAATTTTCTATTCTCCTCTCTACTCCTGCCTATGCACCACTTAATAAAATGCATATGAAGCACATTAATACTTTCTTTATCATAACTTCAGTGAGAAAAACCTTAAAAGTCCCTTTTTCTTAGGCAAAGGAATTATCTAATTACACACTGAATTTACAATACTAAGTTCAGATAATTTAATTAATATACCAAACAAATTAGAGTACTGTGAAGTGTTTTATTTTAAACTATAGTTTTTCATTACTTGGTTTCATATTTATAATTTTTCTAGTGCTTATTAAAAGATTTTATTATTCTATTATAAAAAGACTTTATTATTCTACTAGTCTATTATATATTATATAATATATAACATATGTTAATATAAATATATAATGTGTATTTATATATTTATATATATTTTATATATCTATAAATATAAATATATAAAATAAAAATTTTATATGAATATAAAATATTTATATTTTATTTTATTTATACTAATATTTTATTTATACAAAGAAAATACAATTATATTTATGATAAATTATAGAATTTTCCACTACTAAGCCCCATTTACAGAATTACAGTAAAATATGCAAATGTGGGCATGCTTTATTGATGACACTGAAATTCTGTATTCACCCTCTCTCTCTTACTTTTCTCTAACTAGACTTGCTAATTAAGAGGGAAAAAAATGATTTCAAAAAGAAACTTTTTTTAAAAAAAATCTATTTTCCCTACCTTATCTCTCATTTTTGATGAATATTCTTTCCCATCCTTGGTTTCTTATTTTCTTATAAGAATTGCATCCTACCCTCAAAAGCATCATCAACAAACTAGAAATTTTTTTTAGGAATAGCAGGAAATTTGTTAGGTCAATCAAGTCAAATGATTGAAGATAATTGGTTTCACCTCCACAATCCTCCTCACCCACTGCCCCACAAGCACATCTACTTTCAATTCTGGGTCCCAAAGATTTTATTAAGGCACCTAATGCAGTAAGCAATTTGCTATACAATGATACAGGTCACTGTGTTAAGGTATTAACTAGTAGGAAAAGAAATCATGATTTCATTAAGGTTTTGTCTAAAACTCACAAGGATTACCAGTTTAAAAAATACAAAATTCACTAAATCAGTTACTCATTTCCTCTTATAACAACAAATAATCATGACCTTTGCTTTACTAAATTGACTGGCTCTGTGTATGCAAAACACTAAAATAACAACTTATCCGGGAAAAAAAAAAAAAAGGAAAGAAAGAAAGAAAGAAAAGAAAAAAATCAAACTGGTTGCAAATAGTTTCATGCAGTCAAAACTTCATATTGAAGTTTGGGGCTAAAATAATTAAATCAACCACATACTCTGAATTTTTTTGTTTTTTCTTGTTGTTATTGTTTGAAGTAAGATCTCAGACTAAGAATTTGCCTTTAGTTATTTAGAGGACATTCTGAGGAGCTTTGAAAACTTAAAAACAATATTCATCGCTCTAAGTCTGGTCCCATTTGAGCCATACCATCAAAAAAAGCCAAAATTCTTTTAAAAAATTTGTGTTTAATTTACTCTTCTTACACTTCACAGACTTCTGTATTTAGCATTCTTTGCTGTTACTTTAAATCAGTCTCAGGCTCACACTGATTCTTCTACACACGATATAAGAACAAATACATGTAATGCGCTTAGCTTTTTAAAAAAAGACTCACTCCAAATAAAATTAGCTGATTCTAACTAGATATAGAGAGAGAACAATAAACTGTATTCTCGATAATTAGAATATGAGTAACTAACATTAGTTGCGATTATTACACTCAGCTCATCAAAGCAACAGCAGGAAGTGGGCCTATTTGCTATCTCCATTTTATCCTAAGAAATCTAAGGTACAGAGAATTAAGTCACTTCCCTGTATTAGTCTTCTCAGGCTGCTAAAACAAATGCCGCAGATTGGATGACTGATACAACAGAAATTTATTTTCTTACAGTTTTGGAAGGCAGAAGTCCAAGATCAAGTTTCCAGCTGATTCAGTTTCAGGTAGGGCTCTCTACCTGACTTGGCTTCCTCCCTTGGCCTTGGCTCTGTGAAGGATAAAGAAGGGGTCAAGAAAGAAGAGAAAAGGTAGCTCTCTGGTGTCTCTGCTCATACGGACACTAATCCTGCTGGATGATACCCTCACCCTTCTGACATCACTTAAACTTAATTAGTTTCTTGGAGGTCCCATCTTCGAATACAGCCACACGGGGAATTAAGGCTTTAACATACGGGTTTCGAGACGACACAAACCTTCAGTCCGGGACATTCCCTCAAGTTACACAGTTAATAAGCTGTAGTTTATAGTCAATATAATTAATAGTAGTAGTTAATAAACCATGTAGTTAATATAGTTTATAGTTAATATAATTATTATGTAGTTAATTAACCATGTAGTTAATAAACCATGATGGAAACCCAAGCTGTCAGACTCCAGAAACCGGACCTAAGAATATTCACCCTTTATTGCGCTCCTTATAACCAAGCTATTACTGCATATTAAATAGATTAAGAATTATAGGTACTTTTTACCCACAAAAAAATATACATAAGTCTACAATTTCACATTGGAAGGAGGGGAGAAGAAAAGAAAGCAGCCTCTATACTTGACCCTACTCAGCAGCAACTTCCCGTTCCACAGGGTTAAGTCTTATTTAACTTAAATAAATAAGGAAATAAATTGTTCAGGAAAATCTAGGTGTAGTCTACCTGTATGTTGTAAAAAGGTGGAAGGGGTGAGGCGAAGTGTGAAGTGCAAAGGCTCCTCACGCTCTCAGGCAGACATGGCCAACTATCACCCTCAGACTATGTCCTGGATACCTGCTGCGAACAAAGTGACACTTCCTCTCCCGCTTCTTTGGCCAGCGGCTGACACCGCTTAGTGATAGAAATGACACTCCAGAAGAGCGACAAGCCCAGCACATTGGCGAAGACAGCAAGCGGCTCTTCCGTCGTCTTCATGATAGCTGGGCTCAACCCCTAGCCTGTCAGCACACCAGCCGGAAGTAGGACACCTGGGTCGGAAGTTGGCCCCTCCAGCTCCCAGCCCAGCAATTTCAGCCACGGAGTTCCGGGAACGGCCTCTCTAGCCCCGCCGTCTCGCCTGTTCGGCCCCACGGCTCCCGCAAGTGGAAAGTATCAATCAATGCATCCACATTTCCTTACGTTCTTCTCTTTCCAGCTTTATTATCCTGAGGAAGAGACTTCATTGCTGTCTTGCCTCACTTCGAAACCGTCTCACTCTTTTCTTTCATAAATTCTTAAATATTCTACAAATGTCATGTTAAATCTTCTTTGCGGCATGTCAATGGGCATGTACTATAGATAATGCCCAACTGGATGTTTCATTTTCCACGTTGTGAATATGGTATCATAGTTACTCAGATTGACCGAAATCATTATCACTGGCAGAAGCATTCCTTTATTAGAAGTATTTAAAGTACTCTTTATTTAGAAGTATATGATTGCCTTTATTTTTATACATTCCTCATTCTTAAAAACGTATCTATTTCTGCAATTAAAATATAGGCCAGTTCTCTCATTTGTGGAAAGAATTTAACAACACACAAATAAGTTAATTTCCTGTTTCATTATTGAAAAGCACTAACATTCAATGCCATTAATGTGTAGTTAAATCAAACCACCCTTCATGTTTTATAAACGCTATTGGCTATCTTCATTTCCTTTGGTGATTTTTGACCTTCATAATTTTGAGACTTCTTCTCTAATGTAACTGGCACTGACATTAATTCCATAAAAGAGAACTAGCTAATGTAAAGCAGCTGAAATCTTAACATAATTTTAAAGTTCTTTTATTGTATCCTGTTAAATAAGCATATGGTACTAGAGAGAGCAATAGATTGCATTTCAGCAAGAAGGATTTAAGATAAATATGATATTTCCTGATGCATATTTTCCATTATTTTAAATTTTAAATTATAGAAGTAATAATTATCCTTTTATAGGAATGCTAAAAAGCTTTCCTTTTCCTTGATACATAGGCATCAATAAAGCATGGACTGTGGTTGTCAAAAGTAATACTTAAAGAAATGTATCCTTAAAGCTGGCTGACCTATAGCCAATACAAAAATCTAAGCAGTATTTGTGCTTGCAGTCAATGTATATTTGGTCTTTGTCCCCAGATCCTGACAGAGTTTCTTTTTTTTTTTTATGACAGAGTTTCTAAAGTTCTTGGAATTTACTGGATGATAGGGGTGCTAGGAACATCTTTTGTTATTCCTAAGAAGCCCCTTTCAACCAGTTAATGAGGTAACTCTTGGTGAACCCTCACTCCCAGACAGCTTTAGGAGAGGGATGGTTGCCAAAGAACCCAATCATATGTTTAGAGGATTATAGGATTATAACTTTCAGCCCTACCCTCAGACCTCTGAGGGAAAGGGGGCTGGAGATTGATGGTCAGTCATTTAATCAGTCATGCCTATGTAATAGAAGCTCCATAGGAAACCCTAAATGGCATATGTCAATTATACTGAAAGTAAAATTTTAAAATATACAAATATGGGGGGAAAATAAAAACCCTAAATGACAAAGTTCACAGAACTTCCAGATTGGTGAAATATCCAAATGCTAGGAAGGAAGCGTGGAAAAGAGAAGTCATGGAAGCTCTGTGTGCCTTTCCCATACATTGTCCTATGCATCTCTTCCATTTGGCTGTTTCAAAGTTATGTCCCTTATAATAAACCAGTAAAAATAAGTAAACTGTTTCCCAGAATTCTGTGAACCATTCTAGCAAATCAGTGAACCTGAAAGGGATTATGAGAAACCCTGATTTATAGCCAAGTTGAATAGAGTGTAGGTAACCTGGGACCTAATACTTGTGATTGACATTTGAAGTAAGGGCAGTCTTTGGGACTGAGTCCTTTAAACTTGTGGAATCTGACACTAAAACTCTGACACTAGTTAGTGCCAGAACTGAACTGAACTGTGGGGCATCTAGTTCATGTCCTCAGAATCAGAGAATTGGTTGTTGGTGTTGGAAAACACCATAGAACTCCTTAAACATCTTTGAAGATGTATGTTGTGTAATGGGGTAAGTATCACCATAGCCATACTATACTTATTAGCATTATCCAGGCTGGTCTAGACCACCATCACCGCTCACATCTCAACTCTGTTTTCTCTTCTCCCCAGAGCAGCCGGAGTGATAACTTCAGTGTGTAAATCATCTGCTCAAAATCCTCTTCCCATACTAAGAACACAAGGAAATGCCTTACCATGTCGTAAAATATCACACAATCCTCTTTAAACTGCTTTTCTTTAGCTCTTCTCCTCTTCCCTCTTATTTAGCCATGCTGGACTCTCGTTCTTCCACAAATTCCATCTCATGGAATTTGGCCTGAAATGTGTTTCCTCAAATAGATTCCCTCCCCATGTCCTTCAGGACTCTGTTCATATCTCACATCATCAGAGAATGTCTCCTGGACCACTGCTATGAAAAAAACCCCTTCACACAATATGTCTCCTATTCTTATGTTTGTTTGTTTGTTTGTTTGTTTGTTTTTTCAATGAAAATACAAAGTAGAAGATGGTCTCTACCTCACTTTCAACTAGAACACAGCTCTGTGCTTGCAGGCACTTTGTTTCATCCCTACTTTATCTCTAGCTCCTAGATGATACCTGTTACACACATGAATGAATGAATATTATTTGACAGTAAAATTGGGTAGTAGTGGAGGTAGATTACTTATTGTTATTTTTCCATACATTTGGACTTAGTAGAAGCTACAGGTATGTGACAAGGTATTACAAGACCTAAGTCAGTGTTCTTAAAAAGTTGTATGAGGACGAGCTACATCACCCGAATTTGTCTTTGTTATGATAAAAATTCTAAGCTCTAGCCCATACAGAAAAATCAGAATCTCTGAAAATGAGGACTGGGAAGGAAACTTCCTTGGAGATCGGTTGGAAACTGCTGCCCTAGAGAATGAGTTTCAAAAGTAAGGCCTCTTCATCTCTCACCAGTCCCAAGCCCATTTCCATTTTCTTCACCTAGGGTACACCCCTTGCTAAATTCCTACACAACCAATTCCTTGATTTCCCCTGCAGATATCCCACCACATACCTTCACTCTGCTCCTTTGTTCATTTCAGCAGTTAAGCATTGAAAATATTCCTGCTCCCAAAATTACCTGTTGGAAATCCTAGTCAGCCTTAGAAAGCCTTATTAAATGCTCCCCTCTCCAGGAGGCCTATCTGGAAAACATTAGTCTTCTCATAACACTTTCATCATCAATACTGTATATATCTAAAAATTTGTGTAAATTTATGTATCATATATATCATAGAGCCAAAAATTCAGTTCTCAATATCTTTGTAAGAGAAACCAAATATTGAGATGGGTGTATGTGAATCTGAAAAGAATGTTAAAAACTTTTTATTAAATATGGGCATGACCTATATTTTTTTTCCCGAGTCTTTGAAAATATGGAAAATCATAAGTTGTCATGTCTTCATTGCAGTGCTGAGGCACAGTTTCAGTATTTATGAATACAGGAACAGAAAAGATGCCACGTCGTCCAATACTGAGCTACTAAGCAAGCTTAGACACAGAGATACTCCAAAATTTGCATCTTCTTCAAAATAATTTCTTTTTAAGAAATTCTCCCTGTGAAAAGTAAAACTTGTCTTCCAGTTCAGAAAACTTTAGTTTGCTTGCTTTCAAATGAACAAAAGGTGAAAACAGTCAGTCTTAGAAAAAATAATCTGCTAACACAAACCATTGGAAAGTTTAATAAGTATTACTGCTCTCACTTTTTCCCTGAAGAGATGCAACACAGTTATCGCTAGAATTTGCCCTAGATTTTTAGTCAGCTGCTGCAAGAGAAAAATAATACTGTAAACAGAGTTAATTAAAGCTTGTGTTAATAAACTATCGTGGAGTGAAACAAAAAGTGGCCAATAGTCTTCAGTAGTTCTCACTGACAGCAATTACATTTATTTTTAAACATATGTAACCCCAGTGACACCATCCATAATTTTCATGTTAGGTTCTCTTTCCAAGAGGACCCACTCACTTACTTCCTGATGTTTCATAGTATGTCAACCTAGACCGCCTGTGAAGATGTGCTTGCCATGTTAAGACCTCCTTAGATGATAAGGTATTTCTAGATATACTGCAATATCCCCTCAATTTTCCTTTATTAATTTCATAGGTAGGATTCTGTTTTCTTCCTCCCTTTTTCCCCACACAAATACTCACTGCCTTATTCAAGCAAGGACTGCCATAACAAAACACTGTGTCCTGAGTAAAAGAAATAACAGACATCTATTTTTCTTGCAGGTCTGGAGGCCACAAGTCCAAGACGAAGGCAACATCAGGGTTGGTTTCTGGTGAGAGTGCCTTTCCCCACTTGCAGATAGCTGCCTTCACACTTTCCCTTTCTCCCACATGTAGGAAGTGAGAGGGAGTAAGCTCTAGTGTCTTTTCCTCTTCTTATAAGGACACCAAATCCTATTGAATTAGGGCTCCATCCTTATGACTTCCTTTAGCCTTAATTGCCTCCTTAAAGGCCTTATGTCCAAATATATCATATTGGGAGTCAGGGGTTCAACATATGAACTTTGGTGGGGGACACAAATCAATCTATAACTCTCACTGGGTTTATTTAAAAATCTAAAAATCTAGAGCTAAGTTCTTCACATACTAAGAACCTCAAATAAGTTATCTCTAGCTTGAAAACATTCCTTTTATAAACCTGTACAGTCTTCAGCAGAAATGAAATAATAGCATAGAATTGTATATTATCATATATCAGAGTATTAGGATTTCAAAAGTTCAAAATTTACTTTCTAACACCTAGGTTCATATACAAGACCCTAATTTCAGAAAATGGAGTTCTTTCCATTTGGAGTTTTCTGTTCTAATATTAAAGCAGCTGTTAATATTCATAGCAGAAATATAAGAAAATAATACCCAATAAATCCCCTGGTATCTATAAAATGAAAGTCAAATCACTGTGTCCAAATTCAAGGCTACCTCAATCCTTATGTGTTCAATCTTACCTCCCACTCTGGGGAATCAAAGTCTGACTTCCCAAGTTCAAATCCCAACCCCATTTATTTTTAGATGAACAATTGTGAACATGTGATCTGACTTCTAAGTCTCATTTTTGTCCTCAACTCATATTTTTCCCTTAACCTCTCCTTTGCAGTCGTGTCAGTACATACCTAATTCCTTACCTTTGCTCATATCTGCCAGAGTGTTTCCTCCTTTCCTGCTTTACCAGACCATCTTTCTTAACACACCAGCCAAAACTTCTCCATAATCCTTGATTGCCCCCTAGTCTTCTATAAACAACCTCTAAACATTTGTTAAATACTTCCCATATATCAAGCTCTCTTAGGTCCTCTCATTAGATTCTACTCATTTATTTTGGTTCAGACCAGTCTGTGTTTCCTGTATGCATGCAACATCTTCCTAGTTAGGTCATGGATTCTCTTTTTTTAATCACACACAGCACACAGCAGAGTGTATAGTACTTAGTAGATGCTCAGTAAATATCTGTTTTTTCTGTGTTGTGTTAAGCTTATAGATTCAATTTATTTATGAATATTTTAACTAACCTACCCTCCCAACTTTCAGAAAATCAGAATATTCTATTTTGGACATCTAGTGCAGTGCCTTAAAAATAGCAAACACTAAAAAAAAAAAAAAAAAAAAAAAATGAGGAATGAAGACTTCCCTCCATTATCAGCATCTTAAGCAGCAGGCTAAGGACTCCTGGGAAAATGGAAAAAGCTGATCAGTAAGCAGTGCCTTGTGTACTTTAAAATATGTACAAATTCATGGAGACTGGCTCCATATGGACAGTAGTAGTTCCTCTGTTGAGGTGCCTGGAAAGAAAAGAAGGGGACTGACTAAAGACTTCAAGGGAAGCTGGTGAGAAACTCTAGCACAGGCTCAAGACTCCAAGATTTCTAGCCCCCTAAAAGGAAAAGCCAGTTGACTGCTTAATTATAAAAAAAAAGTCTCTAAGAACAGAATTGTGAATAGTGTAAGGTTAATCATCACATTTAAATGTCACTGTTTGTGGATAAAGACTTGCTCACTAATAGGACTAAGCCCATTGTATTTTAAGTAACGATTCCAAAAATATGTCTTTTATTCTTATGTTTCTCATACAAATTGACTTCTGGAATTTTCCATTCTGTCCAAGTAGCTCTCAGAGGTCTGAAAGGATCATGATCCCCATCTTTAAATATAATTAGTCAATTGCCACGTCAGCTAAAACATGAATTTTCTATGTTACTGTTCTGTAAGGGGCAAATTCAAGCAGAAAGAAGTACTTAGAAGAATGTCCTCTACCATGATTATTTTAAGAAATGTGTCCAGTTTCTATGTGGGGGAGAAAAAAAAAATCCAGCACTATTTAACAACTACACAAAACCACCAAAAGGTTAACATTTCAAAATCAGACACAGGTACAGCCACAAAGCTGATAGCCAGCTTTAAGGGTAAGTCATGTAGAAAGGCCACACTATCCATGTATCAAACTGTCATCAAAGCTGTCTTGTGAGCACTCCAGCCTCTCAACTCATTTCTCTCTATTTCTCCCAATTTTATGACACTTTGTCCTTCTTCCATTAAGTGTCCTAATCTTCTCTTTACTCTTCTTCCAACCAACAGAAACTGCTCTTGGGAAAAGATCTATTCTATCTTGGTATGAATTTGAATCAAAATGGTCCCTGTTTAATTCTCTTTTCTCATTATAGAAGAGGAAGTTTTCCCACATGAAATTAATTTCTGCACTAGGGATGAAGTGGTGGCATTTTCTTCACACTAAGTTAAGTAGAAATGCCTATTAAGGCTATGGAAGAAAATCAGTATCTTTGCAAACACTGATTGTAGTGAAAATATACATCTCAACCCTCTTCCTCAGTGTAACCCTTCTAGAAAGTTTCAATCTGCTGAGATTTTCCAGTACATAAAGATTCAGATATACTCTGAAAAAAATAGAGTACTTTTAATGAAAATGAAAATGTAATCCCTGGATCTGGCCTCCTAGGTCTCCATGTCAGTGAAGCTTCTAAGCCTCAGGTTGCTAAAACTCTAATACCACTAGAAAAGTTAAGGAAACTTCTCTGGTCACTAAACCTTTCAGGAGGCCTGGAGGAGGTTTTGATCATGTCTCTGCAACTGCATGGAAGTCTCCTTTCTTAAATCCATTCTTCAGAATGGGAAGAAAACTTCAAGTATATAAAATTTCCTTTGCAGCTTATCGCTGGGCTATTACGGTTATCAGATTTTTTTTTTTTTCAGTGTGGTGATCATTGCTTCGTACAAAAGAATTAGGTTTCATACCATCTTAACGAGAGGATGTAAAGACACTTTGACAAAGAAGACAACAGCTATGTTTTCCCTTAGCTTATTTTGGTTTATTTTTCAGCTAATGTCAAGACCAAACTATACATGGGGGGGGGGGAGGCATATTAAGTGTTTTCAAACTCTTCAAGTATAAGAAATTTATGACTCTGATTTAGAGCCAAAAGAATTAAGTATTGCGAACATCAGCTTAAACCTTTGCAATTTTACCATTTCTTCATTTTGGACAGGGTTCCATCACGTCCCTCCTGCCTCGTGCAGCTCTTCTCTGTCACAAGCTCAATTGTGAAAATAAGAACGCAAATGCAGAGGCTAAGGGCTCATAATGTAAGACAGCACTTAACATTGTGTTTCTGTAGCAACACGCAAATACCTGGGCTGTCTTAAATATATACATCCACATATTCACGAAAATGTTTATAAACAGCCTTATAAAAATTCACAATGACAAGACATTCATAAACAAAAAGACATATGGAAAATGCATTCTCTGGCTTTCCTCCCTATGCATTTTACAGATGCAGTTGCTGTTCCAGAGCAAATCATTTACAAAGAAAAAAACCATTTAAAGAGCTCCATATCTTAAAGATAAGACTACAATCATTTCTTAGAAAACAAAACAGTCCACTCAAATCTGTCAAACTTATAGCACATGAAGTTGTACAAATGTGATTACTTTTCAGTTTATCCATTGAGAAATGTCTGGAGGTACACTGACTTATAGTTTCAGACTGGAAAATGGATGGTGTCATCTATTTCTAATATAACAATATAGTATCTAACACTTAGAGTCTGATGGGTGTTGATTTTTTCCAGTTTCACAGTAGCTTATACTCAAAAGCATTACTGATATTTATTTTTTTAATATCAGTATTTCATGTTTATTAAAAAAATTATAAAATACAATTTATCTAAAGAAAAAAGATAATCCCACTTGAGAAATAAGTGTTATATGATGGTTTTGTGATATTTTAAAGCCTTTTTCAGTTTTTTTTCCTATGGTTCCCTTAATATTTTTTTGTGAATATAAAAACATATATTCATCAAATAAAACACACATCAAATAAAAATTACCTGTAATCCCACCACCCAGAGAGAACCATTCTTAATGTCTTGTGGCATATTAGTAGATATGTAAACATGCTTTTTTTAGAGACTGTGTGATACACATTGTTCAATAACCTGATTTTTTAAACGTGACATACAGCATTACTGATATTTAAAGTGAAATGTTACATGGTATATATTATTAAAAACTATATGTATAATAAACTTCTACATGATATATTATGGAAACTGAAAAGCTTATTAAATTAATTAGACCAATAATTTGGGCACCTGGGTGGCTCAGTTGGTTGAACATCCACCTTCAGCTCAAGTAATGATCACAGACCTGGGATCCACAGGTCCTGGGATCCAGTCCCGCATCAGGCTCTGCTTTTCCCTCTGCCTCTGCCCTTCCTCCTGCTTGTGCGCACTATCTCTCTCTCTCTGTCAAATAAATAAATAAAATATTTTTTCATTAATTGGACCTCCAAAATGAAGTTTCTTGTTTTACCACCTGACTTAAATTAATATTTCAATGTATGGTTTTCTGTGGCCATGTTATATCACTGCTATAGACTAAATGACAAGAATGTGGTTTGAAATTTACAATTTAGAATGTTCTTAACCCAAAGTGTTCTTGGCAAAATGTATACCAAGAATGAACTACCAAGAATGAACTCGGATTTACAAGACAGAAGCCATAGGAACTATTTGAGAACTATCATCCTCATAACCAAAGTAGACTATTTGGTAATGGTGCACATTTGGGTGCTCGCAGAAGGTATGTGCTTCTCTAAAATACTTCCCTTGTATCTCATGCATTCATTAATTTATATTTAATCAACTAAATATTTATTGGGTCCCTTAATTATGCTAGGCATCTACTAGAGGAAAAGTGACATAATAATCACAATATAATTTGATGAATTTGATAATAACAAGATGTGCAAGATGTTATGGAGAAAAGAAAGAGTGTTTTGTTTTTTTTTTTACCTGCCCAGGCTGGGAACAGGAAGCATAGAGAAAAAATATCAGAGTCTTTTTAAGACAGATTATAAAAGTTGAGTGTTCTCCAATTAGAAGAAAAGAGAAAGTATCATACATGTAAACAATAGCATATGCAAAGACCAAAAGCCCTGGAAGTCCTAAAAATAGCAGTATTGTTATGTGAATCTGTTGATTGCACCAGCAAGAGATAAGAATGGAAAGATAGTTGGTGGCTGGTGGGGAAGATCTTTGCATACAATGACTAGGAGTTTTGCCTTCATCTATTGGGCATTAGGGAACTGTCAGTAGCTTGTTTGTAGATTTGTAATGAGGAGATCTTTACTTAACTAAGTCATAGGCTGGACTAGATTGATACTGCAGAGAGAAGGCTCAGGTCATTGCTGTTATCTGATTGAATAACACCAGAAACATGGAGCATGAGCAAAAGGCAGACTATGAATCTGTAGGCAAATGGTAAGGGTGAAATAGGGACCATAGCATTTATTGTATAGTAACCTATTAGAGAATATTAAGGCAAGTTTAAATGAAAGCTAATTCAAGGTTTCTAAAAAGAATAGGAAGATAAATATGTTACTGAAACAAAAAGTAGTGGAGATGATAGAATGGGATAAAGTACCGCCTACAATCTGTAATCTATAGTGTTTGCGGTATTCCTGAAAGGATTTTGAGGCACTCTGATAAACCAATCTGCAGTAAGGGGGTCAAATATTTAATGGAATACTTTTACTTATTTTCTGGCAGACAAGCTGGGCTAATGAAGAGTCCAGGTTGATGAGAGGTCAAAGGGCAGGAAAGGAGGTAGAGCCCTGGATGAATATTAACAAGGAAGGTGAAAACCTTAAAGCATACTTGACCATCATCAGAATCCTCACCCAAACAACTTTACACAAATGTTTATAATACCTATATGCTAAATTGTAGAAAGAAGTTTCAGTGTTTTTCAGCCTTGCCAACATAATCAGGTCATACTTTTTAATTTTCACCAATTAGAAAAGTGATAAAAGTGATAATCTGTATAATTTTTATTTTAATTTTTCTAACTATGCCTGAAGTTGGATGCCTTTTATTTTTTTGTTATTGTCTTAAACAACTTTGTTGAGTTTAATTGAGATACCAAAAAAAATGCACATATTTCATGCATACAATATGATGGATTGGGACATATGCATATAAACACAAAACCATCAACACAATCGAGGAGTAGCCATCTCCAAAATTTTCATTATACTCCTTTGTTTTGTGTTGTGTTGTGTTTTGTGCTAAGACTATTTAATACAATAACTAGCTTCTTAAATTTTTAAGTGTATATCATAGTTTTATTGATTGTGGGTCTTGGGTATCATGCTATACAGCAGATCTCTGAAACTAATTCATCTTGCATGTCTGAAACTTTTTGAAGAACTGCTTATTTCTTCCTCCCCTTGCCACTGGTAACCATTGTTTTATTCTCTGCTTCTATAAGTTTGACTATTTTAGGCATCTCATGTAAGTGGAAGTATGCAGTGATTGTCCTACTGTGACTGGTTTGTTTCACTTAGCATAATCTCCACTAGGTTCATTATTATAACTCTATACCAAAAAATAAAAAAATAAAATAAACCACGGCCTTAAATAGACATTTCTCCAAAAAAGGACTCAGAAATGACCAATAGGTATATGAAAGGATGCTCAACATTACTAATCATCAGGGAAAGACAAATCAAAACCACAATGAGCTATTATCTCATACCAGTTGGGACGGCTATTACTAAAACAAAAAAAGATAGCAAGTGTTAGTAGGGATGTAGAGAAACTGGAACACCTTTCATGTTTAAGGGCTATTTTTATTGTGAATTATCTATTTAAGTTTTCTTCCTAATTTCTACTAGATTTTTTAAAAATTTCCCTTCTAATTTTAAGAATTCATTATGTATCAGTTATATTAATCCTTTATATGCAATATATCTTAAAAATATTTTCTCCAAGCTTATCATATGTCTTTGAATTTTGTATATATTTTTTTCATGCATTTAAAAACATTATGTATAGTCAAATTTAGCCATTTTCTTTTGCCTGTCATTTTACAATTGTTGGACCACTAGCATATACTCTGTTGGACAGAACATAAGGTACTATGCTTAATAGCTTAACCAAAACTGTTAGGTAGAAAAAGAGCAAGTACCCAGATAAAAATATGCTGGGTAGACAATAGCAGCAAATATCTATACAGAATAATCCCAGACTGGGGAGCTCCTGCTTCTCTTTTCCGTTCTAACCCACACCCATTCTAGGCCCTGTGCTTATTCCATTTTTCACAAATGAAGGTTTCTAAGACCAACCTCCCATTTGTGCCAAATGGCAACACAGTATTTACACAGCTGTACAAAGAGATTTTTCAGTCCCTAGAGCAAAACTTCAAGGGGGAACAAAACCAACCCAGAATTTATGTTGTTGCTTTTATTACTTGAAGGGTTACAAAAACAAACAGCCAGTGAAACCAGCAGCTTTTGTTCTTTCTCAGTACCCATGAGCTGAAAATTCTGTCAATACCAAATCATTCAGGCCCCATTTTCATGTCCCTTGCACACTTTTATGATCTCAAAAACTGTCTTTTAGAAGAGAAAATGCCACAATGTCAGTTTGATATCTGAAAGTCGAAAGAGATACCAGAGTTAAACAGCTAATACATTCTGAAAAGTAAAATAATGTGTGTATGAATACCCTGACCTTTCAATATTTAGACTTGTTGGCATTTCTTCTTGCCTTCATCTCTAGATAATAAGACTGTAAACAAAAACAATGAGCAATGAATGTGCAATACAGCAGGGCAGATAAGATATTTAATAGAAAATTCACAACTTATAATCAGCAATATGCCCATTGCAATAAACCAAAGTAGAAATAGATTGGCTTTCACCTTGTATCTTTTCAAATCTGATAAAAAGGAAAATTAGGCTGCACAAGAGTTTTTAATAAGAAATTGACATAAAATTATAGTTTTCCTAGTTCATATAGTTTTCATTTCACCTTAATGTAAATGCCAAAATTTTTTGTGATAGCCAATATTCCTTATTTAATCTAATGGAATTTCACATCACTTTTATTCCATTATTACACTGCTGATTTCAATCACCATCTGTCTCTAGTTTGCACTCAAAAAGAAAGAAACAGGGACACCTGTGTGGCTCAGTCAGTTGAGTGTCTGACTCTTGGTTTCAGCTCAGGTCATGATCTCAGGTAGTGGGATGTAGCTGCACATGGTTTCTGCATTCAGTGGGGAATCTGCCTGAGATTTTCTCCCTCTTCCTCTTCCTCTGCCCCTGGCCTTGCATTCTCTCTCTCTCTCTCTCTCTAAAATAAATAAATAAATACGTCTTTTTTAAAAATGGCAGAGGGATCGAATAGACATTCTTCCAAAGAAGACATACAAATGGCCAACAGGTAGGTACATGTAAAATTGCTCAACATCACTCATCATCATCAGGGAACTCAAATCAAAACTACGATGAAATACCACTTCCCATCTGTTAGAATGGCTATTATCAAAAAGACAAGAAATAACAAGTGTTGATGAGGATATAGAGAAAAGGTAATTCCTATGCACTGTTGGTAGGATGTAAATTGATGCAGCCACTATGGAAAAGAGTATAGAGGATCTTCAAAATTTAAAAATAAAAACTACCATGTAATCTAGCAATTCCACTTCTGGGTATCTGAGGAAAATAAAACCATGATCTTAAAAAGATGCCTGCACCTCCATGTTCATTGCAGCATTATTCACAATAGCCAAGACATGGAGACAACCTAAGTGTCTATCAGTAGTTGAAAGGATAAGGAAAATGTGGTGTATCTGTACAATGGAATATTTTTTAGCCATAAAAAGGAAGGAAATACCGCCATTTGTGACAATATGGGTAGAACTTGAGAACATTATACTAAAGTGAAATAAGCCAGACAAATACAAATACTGTATGATTTCACACATATGTGGAATCTGAAAAAAAACAAACTCATAGATACAGAAAACAGATCGGTGGTCGCTAGTGGCAGGGGACTGGAGTTATGTTGAAAAGGAATGGGTGAATGTAATCAAAAGATACGTACTTATGGTTACAAGATGTTCTGGGGATAGAATGTGCAGGATTGTGACCATAGTTAATAATACTGTCCTGTATACTTGAAAGTTACTAGGAGTACATTTTAAAAGTTCTCATCACAAGAAAAAACACCTACAGCTGTATAAGGTGATAGATGTTAACTAAGCTTATTGTGATCACTTCTCAATATATACATACCTCAAATCATTATGATGTACACTTAAAACTAATGTAATGCTATGTAACAATTATATCTCAATAAAACTGGAAATAAAAGGCAAACACTATTGTTTAGTTAGCATTGCAGGTTAGGATGGAAGTTTAGTCATAATCAAGAGGCCACTTTTGTCAGTATACCCTGAATCAAATCCCTGAATTCACTAGAATAGATATCATTGCTGAGAACACACCAGTCAAGGTTGAAGAGAAATCAGCATCATCACAATCACAGTCAACAAGATCCCTCCCAAATAAGAATTTCCACACTTTCTTGTCTCAAATCCCAACTCTTCTAATACTAGCTGTGTGATAAAAGACATGGTTTTTTGGTTTTTTTTTTACTCTCTGAGCCTTTGTTCCTCACCCAAATAATGTTAAAAATAATTAAAGCCCTCTTAATTTTGTCATAAGATGAAATGCTATACTTTCATCAGATACTTTTGGTTTGCCTTATACTTCATTGTTCATTCCTTTTCAAATCGTTATTGCTTCTATCTTTTCTCTCCAATTCCTTAATAATGGATTGCCCTGAAGTTCAGTCTTTTCTTCTCTTATTATTCCCTAGGTGATTTCACCCAGCATTGTTACTTGAAGTAGCACCTAGATCAGCACTATCCAACAGAATTTTCTTTCATGGTGGTAATATTCTATATGTGTATTATCCAATACAGTAAGCACTAACCACATGAGGCTGCTTGAGCCCTTTAAATATGCCAATGTGTGTGGCAAGAAGCTGCTGTTTGGGACAGTGCAGGTCTACATAATGCCTCCCAATATATTATTCCAAATCATATATCTGTTAGCCTACTTGAGATTTCCAATTGGAGATATCAAATATACATCTCAAATTCCACATGTCCAAAACTGAAATAATCTTCCCTCTCACTCCATCTGAAGTGATACAAGTCCACTTTCTGGTAAGCTAAGACACAAATTTTGGAGTCATCTTTATTCTTCTTGTTCTCTCATACCCTAAAATTTATCTAGGCTCTGACCACTTTGCACCACTTTCTGATATCATCATTGTTTAGAGTCACCATCATCTTCCAAGAAGACTACTTTGACCAAATCCAATCTTTAGTCCCCTTTCCCTACCTACAGCTATTCTTAACTTTGTAAGCAAAACTCTCCTGTTAAAATGTGTCAGATCACAGCACTCCTCTGTTCAATACTGCACACTGACTCCTTGTTTCAGAATAAAAGCCAGATCATTTACAGTCATTTCTAATTTCTGCATGGTCTTTGATATTCTGCTACTACAAGCCAACTTATTCACTGTATTCCAGTCACACTGTCTTTCTTTTTCTTAAACATAATAGGACATACCATTCTTAGCACCTTATCTGTAGTAAGCTTGAAATGATCCTATCCCAAATATTCACTTGAATAATGTCTTCATCTCCTTCCAGTTTTTGCTTAAATGTCTCTCTCTCTCTCTCTCTTTTTTTTTTAAAGATTTTATTTATTTATTTGACAGACAGAGATCACAAGCAGGCAGAGAGGCAGGCAGAGAGAGAGAGAGGAGGAAGCAGGCTCCCTGCCAAGCAGAGAGCCCGATGCGGGACTCAATCCCAGGACCCTGAGATCATGACCTGAGCCGAAGGCAGCGGCTTAACCCACTGAGCCACCCAGGCGCCCCATCTTTTTTTTTTTTTTTTTTAGTGAAACCCAACTAGTCATCCTATTTAACACTTCAAATTATCCTCTCCCTTCTGAAAATATTGATTTCCCTTATCATTACCTTTTTTTTTTTTTTCTTTTTTAACCTTTATGTTCTAACACAAGCCAGGGGTGGTAGAAAGCTAATGGTATAATCAAATGGAGGAGATTCAAGGTGTTACTAAGCAAATAAAAGGAAAATTAATAAATGGTGAAGCATACTGGAGCAAGAACATCAAGATTCTGGTACCACTCTAGGCTAAAATAGCAAAGGAAGGAACAGCAGTTTTCTTAATCCCAGGAAACTTACAGAGTTAGGAGTTATACAGAGGTTGAGTCGGTTGCTGGAAAGCCCAGACATTATCAACACTCAGACCAGAAGGAAGACAGAACAACTTCCACACCCAGTCTCTGATCTCCTTTCATTTCTTCTTATTGGATGAACTTAATTGGAATCCAGAAGACAACAGAGCCCTTGATTCATTTGTAAAAGTCAGAATCTCAGAGCTCTGGGAAGGAAGAGGAGAGGATGAAATAAATTTAAAGAAATAAATAGACTATCAATCACATTCACTTCTAATGTACTATATATTTTACTTACATACTATTGTTATTTCTTTTTGCTTATTTATCATCTGTATTCACTCCTAAAATATAAACTATACAGTTTAAACTAAACTATCTTTGCTTTTTTAAATATAAACTTTGCTTTTTTTAAAATATAAACTAAACTATCTTTGCTTTTTTTTGCAAATTCATCCCAAGTACAGGGGACACTGTGGGCTCATAGTAAGTGCTCAATAAATATTTTTGAATGATTAAAGACCTAGAAATGAAAACATCTAAAAATTTCCTAAAATATGGTAAAACCTTAAAATTCTGTTTTTTCCCTTTTCCCCATTATCTATTACTTCATCTGCCAAATATCCTTACCTAATATTTATACTTGGTTATGAGGACATATAAGTTTTACCTGTGTAATACCTCTTTTCCACCCCTATTGCTCTTTCCCTTATTCGAGGTCATCAGGATATCATCCCTGAGTCATAATAGCTTCCTAACTGGACTCCCTATCTCTTGCCTTTAATCCATCTTAATAAATCTGCCTGGACATCAATGCAAAAGAAAAAGAGCAGAAGGAAAAGCATCAAAATTCAATTGTCTTAAAAAATTGTTGAACTCATGATAGATATAATTGAAAACTTAAAAATAGAAAAATGCACAAGGAAGAATAAAAGTCAAATACAACTTCTACAAGAGGTAATATCTACATGATGTGGAAAATTTGCATGGATTAATAGAGTTTTAATCCAGAGAGAGCTAAATGGACAAAATTCAAGGACACACACACACGTATATGTATGTGTGTGTGTGTGTGTGTATATATATATATATATATATATATATATATTTTTTTTTTTTTTTTTTTTTTTTACCTAAATGCACTTATCCAATAAATATTTTGACTCTTCAGCCTTGATTCACCTCTACCTCACTGGTTGTCTTTGCCTTTACATTTCCCCCCATCTGCCTCTTTCTTCTCCTCCTGCTTTATTTCTCAAGCCTTTGTTTTTAGCCCTCTCTCATTCTATGCAATCTCCCTCGGTGATACCATTCATTCAAACGTTTCAAATACCATATATACAAGTGACTTTAAAATCGTTAGTTCTCTCCAGAGTCTGTCAACAAGTAAAACTCAATATGGCCAAAGTTCCTTGCACTTCCTCCCTGAACTGCCATTACAAGTGTAGATTTTTGCACCTCCAGTAATCTGTCACTCTCAAATCACTCCTCCTTAAGGCGAACAAAATATTTTTTCTAAAGTAGAAATTGCATTGCATCTCACATCTGTTTGAAACCCTTCAATGACACGACGATTGCCCCCATGGCAAAATCTAGTTCGTAAACTGGGCACCCAAGGTCCTTCATTATCTGCACCATCTCAGCCGTAAACCTGAGCCTCCTTCAACCTGACTTCCGGTTGGTCCTTGTGACCAGCAGTTCCTAGGACTTAAGAGACCTCCATGCTTTTGCCCCTAATCTTCCCTTTGACTATAATTCCTTCTGCTTTCACACACTTGGCTATAATCTACACAGTCTCAAAACTTTGTAACAGCACCACTTCTTTCATATATTAAAAAAATTTCTGAGCCATCAGGAATTCACCATTGTCATTTCCTCACCGCACTCTGCTGCTATAGCAACTGTTGCCCACTTGTTTTTTTCATGTCTATCCCCACTAAAATATAAATTTCTTTAGGCAAGGAATCATCTCTATGCTGTGCTGCTTTTAGAAGAAGGAAAAATCACATGTTACCTCACTTGTTTCAGTCGTTTAAATAGCAGAAAAACTTGGAAGCTCTGTAAATAAGCATCAAACAATAGAACAAGTTTTAGATGTAACACACCTACCAAAAGAATATAGCCACTAATACGATGACTTGTGCAAATTATTCAACATGGAAAATACACATAACATCAATTTTTGCATAAAATGGAAAACATAATTCTACTACATCTTGGTTAGCACTTTATAGTATTTGTATGAATTCAGCATCCATATGAAAAACCTAAAAATTAAAACATTTTCTATAATTGAGCAATGATATTTTGGACAACTTCTTCCTTTTTTCTTTACATATGACTTGCTATTTTATGCTATTTGTGTGATAAAATAAAGAAAAGAAAAAAATGCTGAAAAAAGCACCACAAAAACATATTTCATGGGGGTACAGCAGGGAGAAGGAGACTGCAAAATATCTTTTTGTTTATAAAGACACCACCTTCCTCATATGGCAGTTCTAAAAGCATGTGTTAAGTTCCTAAAAGTTAGTGAACCCAGGAAAATTACTGCTCTCCAAAGCCACACATTCAATGGTAAATTAACCTTTCAATACCCAAAATCCATAACGTCTTGTTGTCATCTCCCACAGCTATACAAAGCCAGGAAAAGAAAAGAAAATCAGTTTTGAAAGTTCTGGTGTAAACTATCCAATCCAGAACACACTTGGGCATCTGTTTCATATTGATAAGTTACTCTCTCAAAAATATCCTTCCTTCCCTCATTACTGTCTAAGAGATTAACACAGGAAACATCTTCTGAGGTGCTGAGCAGAAAGATATTGACTGAATCAAGCTGGACCCAGGTCTGTGTCTCATGTTTCTGCTGCCACAGCCATCCCAGCTTCTGCCCAGGCTACACGCACAAACAGAGCTGGGGAAATTGTATCTTTGGCAGCTGTCCCATGGGGTGAAATCCAATACACTCTCTAGAGTGGAGAGGAAGCCAAAATTAACTCTGAGCCACTGACTTGTCATTGCTTTCACCAACTCATTTAGAGAATTAAAGCTCTCTACAGCACCAAAGAACAGCATTTGTTTTGTTCAACAAATATTTTTCAAGAACCCACCGTGTACAAGGCCTTATGTTGAACATTGATTATCCCATTTAGTTGAAATGAGAGGGCAGGAGTCAATGGCTGCTGAATATCATGTACATTGCCAAACAACTCCTTAATATGCAGGCAGAGAGCTCTTCCTGGAATGTCAGAGCTCAAGCACTCTCACACAGCTACTCTCTGCCCCAAGGTAAAGCCGTTCTGGGCAAATGATGTTTTTGGCTCAGTGTTTTCCACTCAGAGGATCTCAGGGATCCCGTGAGTAGGTGAGTTTCTCTCTAAGTTCAGTTTGCCTTTCACCTGACTCATGTAATGGGCTTCTTTCCATTCGCATAGGAGGTTGGCAACTAAACACACACACACACACACACACACACACACACACCTGGATCTAGGTTATCTCAGAAAAATACCTTTCACAAATACAGGTCCATCATTCTTCCCCCAGAAATATCTTCTACAGTTTACAATAGGAAATTGTTTCTACCTCACCCAAATCTTCAGAGTACCGTGTAAGGATATTTGTTCTTTTGATGCCTTTAGTCAATAGTACATGTTGATCATCACAATTCTTGCTGTGAAAGCTACTGATACTCTTCAGTGCAGGTAGCTATAAAGTCTTTCAATTAGCCACTTTTTGTCCAGGCTAAATGCTTACATATTCCAGTTCTAATTTTCAGCCTTTTGGTCCTCTCTGGACTCCTACTGCTTTAGGTTTAGGTTCTCCTTAAATTCACCATGATAGAATAAAACTTTAGGTTCTCCTTAAATTCACCATGATAAAATAAAACTCATCAGACTGAGAGTAACAAAAGCCAAGTTCTGATATGAATTTTGATACAAATTTGGTATTTGGCAACTTAAAATCTCTTCGACCTCACCTTTCCTACCTGCTAAGTAAAAGTGGCAAAGAACAAGACTCCTGAGATTACTGTAAATCAATCTCCTCATTAGCTGTAAATACAAGGTACGATGTACCCACCCATAGATAATGAGTTCTAAGACCACTAATTTAGCCATCTCTTAATTAATGCCAAATCCCCTTCATAAAATCCAGTATCTCTATGCTCAAATAAGACTTCAAAGTCATTATACCTGAAAGAGAACAAGGTAAAGCCGGCTTCAATTCATACCTGGGAACCTACGACTCATTGTACCGCCTTCTCTAAGAACAGTTTAAGAAAGCTACAAGGCCACTGGAAAACCAAGATTGTACTTGATACATCAGAGATACTCAGATAAATATTTGCTCATGAGTGATGAACCCAAAAGAGGGACAAACACAAGGGAATAATGGTAATGAATGAAAAAAGCTTATAAGGAAGTTGGCATAACAGATGTCTCATTCACTAATGTATCCCAATGACTTGGAAGGAGCCCTGTTGAATGAATAAAAGAAATATAAAGCTAAGGATTTTAAATGTAAATTTCTAGAACCTTCTGATTTTGTTAAGGGTATGCCTTGCTCCTACTAAACCTTTTCCTGTCTCAGAAATAGAGTCACAAAACTTCCAAATAAATAGACTTCTATTTTAAAAAATCTAATTGTTTAATCTAAACAATTTGCTGTGACAAATACATTTTGCCTAGACTAGAGCCCCACTTTAGATTGCTAAAAAGCTAAATGAAACTAGATATTCAGAGTTTTGGAAAATAAGATACCAAATTATCTCCTCAAAACAGTAAAATACAAAACAGTAGTACTAATACTAATACAGACAGGTATTAGTGATAAGAAATCATCACAGAGCAATGTTTTGGTATAAAAGAGCTGGTTTTAAGTACAAGATAAATGGAACTTTTCAGTTCTCACAATAAAAAGAGACCTATTGCTAGCTTTTAAACATGAAGCAAGGTTAACAAATTCTTTGAATTAAGTTTAACCACTGACTGAGATTGGCAGAGATAATTGAAATGAAACTCCCTAGTGGTAAAAGCTTACTGCCTTAAGAAATAATAGGTAACTCTTATTTCTTGACTTCAATTGGAAAGGCAAAAATTCCAGTGCAGTTTAAAGGGTTAAAAGTGTGTATTTCTTTGGAACAATCATATCATGCTATTTGTCTTAGTAAATATCAAACTGGGATCATTTGGGGGATGTTTTGTATTTTTCTGGCCTCCTATAAACCTGTGTGGTGAGGTAAACACAAGTGCACAGCGGGGTAGGCATTTGCTACCTGGTCATTACAGAACTGCCACAGGGCTCAGACAGGATCCTAAGATGAAGTCTGAGAGCTTAATTTTTATATGATAGAGGTCCAACTACACATTGAATTCTGTTACTGCGAAGACATATACAAAGAGCTGTGTAAGCCTTGAAATTGGAAACAAGATTTTTCATTAGAATCTTGGTTTGACCAGGAGGCATCTTGAACAACATTTTTTAAGAAAAGCATTCCTTTTTCATGGCCAAAAATATTTTTGTTTACTTTTTCCAGTGGTAATTAAATAGGTCTGCCTAAATGAATGTGAGGCTTGATCCCACACTCTGTCCTCCATGTATGGGATCACTGTACTGTCATCATTAGGCCATACTCTGATAGGCACAGATCATTTCATGCCAATAGTCTGGTCCATGGCATCATTATGCCCAGCACCCTTAGCATGATGGTCTGCTTGAGTTATCCTGGTGGCTACATGGACCTGCAGATACCTTTCAATCCCTTGCTATTGGTTAGCACATATGCATGACAATGTGATAAGGAAAAACATAAGAGTAGGTGGGGAATAGAATGGAAAAGTCAAGAAAATAGGTTGTAAGGCTACACAGAAATGCAACCACCATCAAAACTTGTGTGGCTTTGCCAAAACAGAAGGCAGATTTCAGGTACTTACCAAAGGTGCTAACTAGTCATAAACCACATCAGGCATATTTCAAAGGAAATAGAAAAGGAGAATTTGGAAGACAAATAAGAGGCCAATACGCTGTCATTAGGATTATAAACATAAGACATCCAGAAGCTACAGAGGTGCTATTTGTTAAGCTTTTCCATTTCTCCAAAATTCCCATGAAGTTGAGAAGAGCTTTGTAGAAATATGTAGAAACTCTGATATGGCCTTCCTTCTGCATATACTGGCTGGAGGACATCAGCCACTCACCTGCCCTGTTAACGTGTATGCTGTGTTCACATTGACTTAGCTAAATAGGTATTCATATCCACCTAAATGTAAAAAATGCAAGGAAACCTGGGTGGTTCAGTCAATAAAGCGTTGACTCTTGCTTTCAGCTCAGGTCATGATCTCGGGGTCATAGGATCAAGCCCTGCATTAGGCTCTGTGCTGGGTGTGGAGCTTGCTTAAGATTCTCTCTCTACCTCTCCTCCTGCACCTCTCTCTCTCACTCTATCTGTGGAAAAAAAAAAAATGCAGCCAAGCAATAGCAAAACAACCTACAGCCTGGACACGAGAACCAGATTGCCTGGGTTTGAATCCACTTACTAGTCACGTATCCTTGAATAAGTTCTTTAAACTTCTTTAAGCTTCTGTTTCTCATCTATACAGCCTTTCTTACAGGGTTCAGTGGAGTATTTAGGAAGCAGTAGATTCCTAACTTTTAACTGTTGCTGTCGTTGATAAAATGCTCTCATTGTGTACAAACATTACCTTCTAAGACTTTTAAAAGTAATTGAATCAATGGGGTGGCTGGGTGGCACAGCTGATTAAGCCTTGGACTCTGTTTTAGATTAGGTCCTAATAGCAGGGTTGTAAGATCAAGTCCTGCATCAGGCTTGCTCAGTATAGAGCCTGCCTAAAACTCTCTCTCCCATGGGGTGCCTGGGTGGCTCAGACAGTTTAGTGTCTGCCTGTGGTCCTGGTATCAAGCCCCACCCTGGATTCCTTGCTCAGCAGGGAGTCTGCTTCTCTCTCTCCCTCTCCCCTCTCCTCCTCACCCCTACGCTTATGCTCTCTCTCTCTCAAATAAGTGAATAAAATTTTTTAATAAAAGAGTCTCTCTCACCTTTCCTCTCCCCTTCCCCCACACTCTTTCTCTCAAAGAAATAAAAATCTCAGAAAAAAAAAAAAAGAGGAAATGAATCAAGCTGGGTGGGGTGGGGAGGGCAGGAAAAAATAGTTGAATCAAAACTGAGAAGGGTTCAAATAAAATCTGCTTCACTCATACTGAGAGAGTGAGACTAACCATAATATAGTATTTTTTAAATTGTAGATATTTAGAATGAGGATTAAAAAAAGAAAAAGAAACTAGAGGACTTTAAGGGCAGGTAAAAATTGATTTTCCCCAAACTAAGGGAAAAGAATGTGAAGTCAGAAGCTGAGTTTGTGTCACTCAGTAACAACAACACTTTCAGACTGTCTGAGGCAAATCATTTGAATTATCTAGAATACAAACCATTTTAAAGAAAAATATCATTGAGGCACCTGGGTGGCTCAGTTGGTTAAGCATACCTGACTCTTGGTTTTGGCGCAGGTCATGATCTCAGGGTTGTGAAGTGGGATCCAGCCTTGAATCGGACTCCATGCTCAGTGGGGAGTCTGCTCGAAATTCTCTCTCACTCTCTCCCTCTGATCCCCCACCCCCAGCTCTCCAGAGCACACATGCTCTCTCTCAAAATAAATAAATTAATATTTGAAAAAGAAAGGAAGAAAAATATCTTCATATTCACCTTAAAGAGATGGTTTGAGAACAAAATGAAGTGTATGACATTTATCAGAATGAACAATGCTTTAAAAACTCACCGTAGAAATATGAACATCTTTCACTGGCAATTAGACAAATAAAAGCAAAAACTAAGCAAGTGATTTCAGAAGGGAAGATACAGAAACTTGCCAGGTCACAGAAGAAACCTTGCTGGCTTTCCCTTGGTTATCATTTGTACATCATTTTGGATTAAGAGACCTTCTATTCTTTTGAGCCACATGGAAGCATCACTTTAGCATTAACACTATGCAAATTTGATCTCAGCTAGGTGTGCTCCACTAATTGCCACAGTTGTAGGCTTTTGGTGTTTTGTGTAAAATGATTATTGCTTTGCTTGCTTCCATAATTACATGTTTTCCAGATTGTAATTTCAGAGTTTATTGAGTACAATTGTACATAAAAACAAACCTAGCACATTCATCCTTCAAGAAAAACAGAACAAGGGAGAACAACAAAAGACTCAGAAGATTTCGACGCACCCCTGAGGTGGTAACAAGAGAAATCTAAAGCAAAATGGTTTTGCTTTTCAGTAAATGACTAACCTAGCACTGAGATTCTTACTCTTGTGTCCTGGAAATGTTATGAAGCATTTCAGGTTTCTCATCTATTCTCAGTGCTTATTTGTGAATATACACTGGCCACAGAACTCTCTGGTTGGAGGGACAATAGAAGATGGGAAGAATCACAACAAATTTCTGGAAATAAACCAGAAGGAATCAATAAACAATCAGGAAATAGCTTTAAGTTATTTGAGGCTATCAAATGATTTGATTATAATACTTCACACTCCTGGTCAAGACTCATAATATTAGAACTCCAGTTAGTCTTTAATAATAAAAAAAAATAGAAAATGTAATTCCATGTTGAGCAGCTCAATAAGCCATTCTGATATATATGCTAAACTAGTATATATGTTTAGCTACGTAAATAAAATTTTGTTAGGGAGCAGAGCAATCACCACAGTCAATAAACTCGGTGACCCTACTATCTAGTCATTTCATAAATATATTCTGAGCACATTACTCTCTTTTAATAAATGATTATAGTACTGAAATATTTCATGGGTCTCTATCATTTTTTTATTCTTCTCATAAAAATCTTTGGATGCTAATACGGTCAGTAAATTCCTTATATTTACTACCCACCATGTGAAAAAGCTATCTATCCATTGTTATTACAATTTGAGGCAGGCAGAGCTTGGGTCGTTTACCAGCTGTTGAGTTTTCCTTGTTGCTGGCTCTGGCAGATGTTTGGGCTCCCATGGCTCAGTCAGTACCTTCCCAAATCCAAGTCCTCACTGCCTTACTGTGATTCCCACAAGACATGACACAGGATTCAAACCAGCCAACATGTAGTTAGTTACTACCAGCTGGAGCCTCCTCTCTAAATACTCGCCTCCTCTTTACGCACCCAGACTGAAGAGCATAGAATTCAAAGAGCCTGAAAACTGACCCAGAGATAGGCACGCCCCCCTCCTTGCTTCCTCCCACTGAGGCCTCATTCTGACCCAGGTTATCCCTCCATTAAGCCCTGCCTGGCAAAAGACACACTCAGAACTTACCACTGCCACAGAAAGACAGGGTCAAAAATGGAGGAGCAAGTAGCCTCTTCTTATCTTCTCACAAAGGCTCAGACCTCTAGAATGGCAGTCCCTAGCATATGTTCTTCTTGGAACCCTGCTTTCTGATGTAATTTGTAAGTAACTTGGGCCCTCTGCTCTGCATACTAACCTTTCTGGAATCACTTAAGGAAAGCAGGCATTCAGATTTGAATTCATGAATACTGGCCCCACCACATAATACAAACTGTGCGACTTTTCAAAAATCATTAAGCTTCTTTGTTGCAATTTCTTCACCTGTAAAGCAGAGATAATAGCATAACCACTCATATGGTTGTGGCAATAAATAAATAAATAAATAAGCACTTAACACAGCAGAGTGCCTTAGAGATAATAAGCAAATCTCAATGCTGCTGACGCTTTTAAAAATGACATTGAGTACTTACTACTACATGCCCAGTACAGGCTAGCCACTTGGGATTTACAGATGGCAAAACAGTCCCAACCTCTCAAGAACACATAGTCCTGCACAGGTGTAAGCAAACATTTCCTGTTAAAGGTGGGATAGTAACTCTTTGGGCTTTGCAGGCCATACGGTCTTTGTTACAACTACTCACTTCTGCCACTGCAGCACAGAGGCAGCCACAGGCAATACATAAACAGAAGCATAGAGCTGTGTTTCAGTAAAACTTAATTTACAAAAAAACAAGAAGTGAACATGGTTTGGTCTACAGACCAACTTCTGGTCTGGAGGGGAGACACATAATTAAAAAACAACAAACTTTTTGCTACAATACAAGTATGCATGTCTCAGTGAGCTAAATAAGGAAAGACCACCACATCCAGTTTCTGTCATTAGTTATTCATACCATTGGTCAGCACTTCCAACAAGGTGGCAGAAAGAACAAGATATTTAATGGGAGTAAAAATGTCTAAAATTAATGGATAGGTGGATTGGATGAAAGTTTCCATTTTCTGAGCTTCGTCTGCCTTATATCATCCCTGCTTTCAGAAAGTTAAGCTGAAAAAAATCAACTTTATCATTATGTCATTTCATTCAGTGGGCAACCTATATTCTTCAGAGAGATTGAAGACAAACATCATAAAAGATACTATCCATTTGCCACGATTCCCAAAATTCAATCTATTCCTTGTGGATCAAGACCACAAGTTCTTGAAAACTAACTATAAGAGAGCATTTTGCCATTTGTAGACTTGAGTTTGGGCCATGGTAGGATCTAACTTAGGAATCAAAATATGTTCAGGAAGAAATGTAGCAATGCTACCAGAAAGTATAAAAATATTTTGAACATCCTTACATGCAAGACCATTTATTTCTTAAGTGAGCATCTTTGGTTCATTAAAATGAATATTTCAGAGAGAATAAGATTTGAAATGCAATTCACAATGGTAAATACAATTGCTGACTGCTTCTGGCTTTAGGTAATTACACTGGAAAATAGTTTGTCCCAGCAGCTGTCAGAATTGTCTAAAGTGTGGGCATGTGAGTCTTTTGCATAAAGCTGTGTACACACAACCCGGATGCCCCATCCTTGTCTCAAGATGCATACACTCCCAGTCTTCCAGCCCTGAGCCTAAGGAACACAAGAACAACAATCAAGTCTCAACTGTAATGAAGAAAATTATATGGTATTTACTTCTTATTATGTATCTTCCTATATTCTCCAGATGAAATTGCAGCTTCTTCCAGAAAGACAGAGTCAAGGCAAGGATCTTTATTTGCCAAAGATTCTTCTTTGATCAAGGCCGTTTGTCCAGTCTTGAGGAGAAACTGGACATTTGCTTTCTTCTTTCTCTTTCCATCCCTATCTCAGAGGACTGGTCAATTCACTGCTAGTTAGTGCCTTTCATTTAAGGGGAGACAAGGGAGATGAAATAAAATTAAGTCAGAATCAGTCTCACTTTAGCTACTAGCTAATCACTCTAATAAACGTTGCTAACAGATAACACAAAAGTTATTGCCTAAATGAACACACTTAATGCCTCTGGACTTCATTGCCCATGCTAGCTCAGTATCTCAGTAATATCATCATAAGCTGGATTCCAAACTTCACTTCTGCAGAATTTTCAGGAAGTGGAAGAGAGCCATAAGGATCAATTGCATCTTCTTGGGGAACATACACCTAAGGTTTTTATAGGTATGGACTATAAAAATTACCTACCAGAGCTCAAAATACCCATTGTTGAGGGGTTTGTTACAACCTTCTGAAATGAGGATTAAACAGACAAACCAAAAAAAACATGTAAAAACTATTGATTTATTTTTCATGTTCCAAATCCCCTTGGAAAGAAGTTAGCATGGCTATAAAAACAAAAAGTAATAATTTAAATAAGCCATTTCATAGATGTAAAACGATGTCTCTTATTTTGTCTTCAGCTAAGTTCCTTTGGACCCATCATAACTCTAGGAAAAAATATGAGCATGATTTCTAAAACTGGTAAAAATATTGGTATACTAGAAGTCATTGTGTCAACTCTGTTTTTAAGGGTTAAAGTGATTTTTAAGGCATACCATAGAGAAGGTGGTAGAGAGAAAATAGAATTGGTTAAGGATATAGGAATACTTTTGTGAAGATAAATCAGAAAACCTATCAACTTTACCCAATTCTTTCTCCTGGGATTGTTTCCATTTCCTAAATATTGTTACTGCTTGAGCTCATAATTTCATATTCTCTGCTTCCTTATGCTTTGCTTCTACCATCAAATCTAACAGATAATAACATTCTTTATACTAACAGGGAAAAAAAAAACCCACAACATTTAAATTAGGAACCAGAAATATATCAACTCTGTTGACAGAAATTCTCTTACTAAATAATGATGCCAATAACTACTCATTGAATCTAAGTCCAGAAATCTGCTAGGAGTGATTTTTTTTTTTTTTTTTACATACTAATGCTGCAGAGGATCTTGAAAGATATTTAATTCCTTATGCTAAAACAACCCTTCATCCTTATCTCTGTAATACCAACATTGAAAATTAAATACCAGTTTTCAGCTTATTGTGGCTGTCCTCATATGCACCTGCACAAGAGGGACCTGTGGTTTTACTCCCACAAGTGGGAGACCCTAACTAGAAATCACATCCCACCATTCTTCACCAGAAGACAATTACCAGCCAACAGAGGCACAGGAAAGAATAACACTCCCTGGGCAGGGGGCTCTTTTCTTATTCAGAGAGACTTGGAATTCAATTTCAGGTTTGCTGCTACCGGGAGGATTCAATAAACAAACAAACCAAAGCAAAAAACAGAACATAAACAAATACCCATATAGACTCAAATTCACATTCTCATCTATCTGCTTGTAGAAAGAAGAAGTAGAGATGAGAAAGAAAGAACACTAAGCAGAGGCATGAGATTATAAAGATTCCAAGGTCTGTGTTGGGACAAAGGGAAGAGCATATGCAATGGACTAGAAATAAATAGCACAGAACTAGATGACACAGAGCACGATACAAATTCAGGTTACTGAGCCTCGGGGGAAGAAGTGGGCATGGATAGAGATGACCTGTGAAAGGAACTGGACAGGTCTTCTATGTGAAGAAGTTACCCTCGGGGCAATTGGAAGTGATTAAGAGAGGACGTGTTATGATTGGACACACCTATTGGAAGTCTCACTCTGATCCCAAGGGTACATCAGCTGGTGAACAGAACCATCAACAGAAAATCAGAGTCATACCTTCCGTTCTCCCACTCTGATTCCTAGGGATAAAGATGTGGATGGAACGCTAATACAGAAAAGTTATGCCAAGAGAGGCACTCCATGCTGAATGAATGAATGAATGAATGAATGAATGAATAAAATTAAAATATGCCTTGTTTATTCTCTGAAGCTTCTGAAGTAGCTAATGATTCCTGCATCTATGGCGTAGTTAGGATCTACAACCGCTCAGACTGGATGGAAACAGGAGGCATGGAAACAGAGAAGGTGCAGAAGAGCCAAAGGAATAGTTAGAAGAGGAAAAAAGAGAGGATGAGATCAAAAGAGGAAGAGATTCTCACATGTCCATCTGAAGCCAAGTCTATGTGAACTGAAAGGTGAGCATAGAAGAGATGAAGAAATGCTGTAACCTGTCCCATGGACCCTTATTTATTCCAGTTGGACTAATGCTAAGACTTCCTTCCTAAAAGTGCACCACATCTGTTGTCCCTTCCAAAGTTTGTATGCTTAAATGAGGAGTTATGTAGCAATCCTGAGAGAAATGGTGGAAATCAGATTAAGGTATTAGTAGGGAAATGGAAGGATGTGAATATATTTTAAAATATTTTTAGTTAAATTTCATAGATCTTGGTAATTAATTGAATGTGGGGAGTGCAAGAGAAAGAAGAGGTAACCATCCCACCCACATTTGTGTCATAAAGTATGGGTTGGATGTTAGTACCATTTGATAAAAAAAGGCAAAATTGCAAATTTGATGAGTCACATTAGTGGAAGGAGATGATGAATTTTTCCTTGATTATACTAAAATAGCAGGATCTGTGAGACAACAAAATCAAGATATCCAAGGGGCAATTTGATATATGGGATGGTATCTAGGTATAAACATTCAGATAAAAGTATAATTAAAACCATCGAATTTATAAGAAGCTGAATGGTAGATATGAGATTACAAAGCCTTTGGAATGGCTCTGTTTACTCAGGGAGGTTGAGTGAAATGAGGAGAAGAGACATGAGGGGAGAAGGGAGAATGGGAGGGGAGAGAAATGGAAATCTACAGAAGAACCCTGAAAAACATCAACATTTTAGGGATTGGCAGAGGAAGGAGAAACATGTTAAGGGTCAAATAAATAGGGACCAGATTGAAGTAAGTAGTAGGGAAGCCAGGTGGCATGGTATTCTTGAAGCCAGGGAAAAGGCTTTGCAAGTGTTGGAGGCAGGCCCCTGGCCAGGGCAGCCTCCGCCATTAAAAGATGGCGCCTGGCTAGTTGCCAGGTTAGGATTGCCTCGTGAGACTAAGCGGCCCACCCAAAGAGGAAGTAAACAGCATTGGTTGCAAGCGAAGTTGTTCGTTTAGGTGCACAGCCTGATTCGCTCCCTCCTGTATCCTGCTCGCTGATTGGTCATGTAAACGTATATAAGTGTGTAGACTTGCGGAAATAAAGAGAGAAGATACATCTGAACTGGGGCTTCTTGTCGTCCTTGCGGGTTGAGGGCGATAGCAAGAAGAAAAACTAGTTGGCCTTGCAGAAAGCTTCCTAGAAGTCATACAGGATTAAGGGCGATCTTTCTATTGAGTGTATCAAAAAAAGAGGTCATTGATCTCAGCAAGAGAAATTTCAGTCAATTTATAGGAACAGAAGTCATTCTGAGAGGCTGAGGAAGAGGGAATGAGAGATAAGGAGACAGCAAGTATCAGGAACTACTTCTCAAGGCACTTTGTAGGTTCTTCTGTGCCTGGTGCATTTACAAGCACATACTGAATGATTAACAATTACTTAGGATAATGTTACATTGTGTTTTGAGTTGTTACACATGTATTCTCTAATTTATAACAAATATAAAGCAGATGAAAACCTGGAAAGAAAAGCGTTTGCCTGTTAATTATCTGGTTAATTTCACCCATGGAGAAATTCATTTTTAAAATAAACAATCCCATTTCCAAAGTCCCCTCCAGGCTGTAGAAGCAGAGGAGGAGAAGAAAGCAGGAAGAAGTGAAAAGGCTGACTTTGTCCTCCTGTTAAGACAAATATTTGGCTTTCCTCCCCTCTCTGCATAGTTAAAGGTGGGGGATAAAATAACCTAACTGTCCTAAGCCTCACATCCCAGTCTAGAATCTGGATACATTCATTCAAGATTAAAGACAGAGCTTAGAGTTTTTAACTCACCAGCATCACATTCTGAGGGGTCTCCAGCCTTGTTGTTCTCAGGTACCATGAAAACAAGCAAGGACTATGGGTCCCTCTTCTCGTTTTACAATGATTTATGCTTTCTGGAGCGACTACAATTTGAAAAAGCATAAGATGAAATAAGTAAAGTCACACCAACTTGGGAAGGTTCATAACATACTCTATTTTAAAAGCTTCCCCTCTGATTATCTGCAGTGGGATGGAAGACTATTTATCCTGTCACCATTTATATCCCTACTGTCTTTATGACTGTTCCTGCTCTAGTGATAGGCTGCCCAAGTTTCCCACTTAGGATGGAACAAAGAGAGACATTTACATTCAAACATACTAGCCTGGAATCATGTGTATTTCTGTTTTTCTGGCTTTATGGATTTTTTTCTTTCCCATCACCAGCTTGCAATTTTGTCTACATAAGCCAAGCATCTTGGTGATGAATGGGAGACTCAGTCAGCCACGGCGCTGCTTTGTTTATACTGGGAGTATCAGCAAGCATCTGGACCATCAGCTGAAACCTGCCCTTCTCCGTCTTTTGCTGGTTGCTAAGCAGGCACAGCCCCTGTCTGTTTTGAAACAAAACTAATGAGTTTCATTTTTCTTGTTTCTCTGTAAAATGTGTATGATCCTGACCGTAAGCAAATTGGAATAGAGTTTGGAAAAAAAATATGTATTTGTTCTTGTTTTCGTTTGTTTTCTCTTTATCTTCCCGTTATACTATTCTTCTATTTGTAGATATGACATCACTACAGAATGGTCTCTTCCCTATGAGTAGAGTGTTTAGGTTTCGTACAATAAATGTGTGAAGGGCAGAGATTCTGCCTGTGGGATATAAAATCTTAAGGTCGGAGAGCTTAAGTGATTAGCTCGAAATCACAGAGTTGTAAGTGGCAGAATTAAAATAAAAACACAAGAGAAACAGAGGCCAGCTGTAATTGCTTTTCCCCATAAATCCAAGAATTTCGGGAAAGGGATGTTGAGAGAATCTTTCCCATAAAGATTTGTTAACTTTCCAATTAATGAAAAAGGAAAAGAGGCTCTAACAGGTATTTTTAGATTACAGACTCATTTGAATTTGTACTGATATTCTTTATATTAGCAAAATATAAAAAGAGACCACAACTACATAAAAATGTTAATACATCTACTATCTCGTATAGTTGCCACTGTTTTTTATGCATGTATCGTAAGGAATTTTAAGATCTATTCTCTTAGCAACTTTTATGTATATAGTATAGTAGAGATAAACTTCAGAGGTCTTGTGGGTTTTGTTCCAGACTGCCTCAATAAAGTGATTATCTCAATTAAAAAAAAAAAAAAAAGAGACCACAACTAATAAAGAAAAAATTTTAGGTAAATTTTTGCACAGAGACAAGATGAAATATGTAAAGTTGCTAAAATTGAGGATATAATCTTTGCTTTTAATATGAAGAATTACTTAAATCATGTTAATGGATACAGCAATCTATGAAATGATGTTTTTGGTATAGTTTCAAATATGTACGAACTATAGATATCCAGGAAAAAGGAGGGAAGAAAATATACACCAAAACACTTAAAACAGTTCAAGCTGAGTGATAATATCATGAACCATTTTTTATATTTCTTTTTACACTTTTTTTACTTTCTAAATTTTATAGAATAAACAGTGCATGCTCTGTATACCACCCAGATTTGGGCCTTGCCCCTTTTGGGACTGAAGCACTGATGTTTCTTTTCCTGCTCCAACTAGTAGGTGGCCACAGCTCTCTGGAGCTTCTCTGGAATCCACCCCAGCCTGAAGACAGCTGCCTCTCCCAGAGTTGCCTTTTTCCCAGGGGCAGCTGATATTCAATGACTGACCTATTAGGACCATGAAAGCCTAGACCCTCACTTGATTCACCTCTACGTCCCAACTCCAGAGCTCCCTGTAAGATCAGCTGAGACTGCTTATACTGACATCATCTTTCAACTTCTCCCTCTGCACCATCCCCCTCACTTCAACCCTGTAGAAATACTGACCCAACAAGACAGCTAATACACTTACATAGGAAGATCTCCTTCTCAGCATCTATTTTTTTGGGAGAACCCAATGTACAATAGCTGTTGCCAGGAGTGACTCAAAGAAATGATCTACAAAATGGGATTTGGCTGCCAAATCACCTGCTGATCAGTTAGAAATAATAACTTTAACCTGATGGTGTATGGAGCACTGAGAGCTGCTACAATGCTGTAAGTGGGGCAGTTACTAAAACTTTCATGAATAGTGAATTGAAAAGATACTGGTAGAAGAGAATACATTGGTGAGTCCAACATCTCAGCCCTAAGATATATGGAAGAAATAATGATGAAGACTATGAAATCAGTTGGGTGTCACTGAGAGTAATCATTTGCTTTGAGAGAACTTTGTCTGAGAACTAAACATAGAGCTGGACCTATGAGAGTAGGTATGAGGGTGAAGACTTTTGATCACATGTTAATACCCATCAGAGAGCATCCGCATCAGAAGAGGCATTAAATAGCCAAATAGAAAAATTTGACCAGGTAACATCAACTGGCCTCTGTCATCAACCACCTAGTGTTGGCACAAAGGATGCATGAATTGAGTAGCTCCAGTGGCAAGGACGGGGGTGATGCATGGGCCCAATAGCACAAGCTCCTACTCACTAAGGCTGATCTAGCTACTGCTGCTGCCGAATGTCCAACATGCTAACAAAGAGACCAAATCTTAACTCTTCATATTTAACCATCCCTTAAGAAGTCTTATCTAGCCTCTCGGCAAGTTGATCAGATTGGATTTTTTTTTCCCCCATATTGGAAGAGGCAGCAACCGAACTTGAGTAGAATCAGCATACATATCATGAGTTTTGCCTTTCCTGTCTGCAGGGCCTGCCTAGTTACATTCTTTAAGAGCTTGTACAATGTTAGATTCACAGACACAGGATCCCACCACCTTCTGGTGATTACAGGACCAAACAGTCACTTACTGTGCCATCTGGAAGTTGCTGAACTAGTAGGGCAATGGAATGGCCTGATGAGGAATGGCTAAAGCACAAGCTTGTAAATAATACCTTGGGAAAATAGGGGATCTTCCTCCAGAATGTTCTGTAACACCCTAAATTAATGACTATTTAATGGTGCTAACTACCCAATAGTAGAACATGTGAGTCCAATCAAAGGTCAGAACTCTCACTCTCAGTGACCCAGGTGAGGAATGGGTGCTTCTCTTCCCCTTAATGCTAGCCTCTGCAGGTTTAAAACTTCCCATTCCCAGGTAGGAGTGCATCCACCATGGGATATGGCAGAAGTACCATTGAACTTTGAACTATGGATGCTGCTCCTTACTTGACATTTCTTGAATGAAGAGACCAGTTGGCAAGGAAAGGAGTTATTATATCTTGATGAGAGTGACTGGAGTAATCATCAGGAAGACGTAAGATCCCTGTTACACCATAAAGGCATGGAAGAACATGTGGGAACCCTGATGACCTTTATCAGTGTCTCTCAGTACTCTGGTATAATTTTGATTGTGATGGGCAAGTTCACAGCAGTAGACTATGAAAAACATGTGACCCAGGACTTGAGATACTGACTTTAGGATCTGAGTCATCCCAGCAAGCAAGTCATCTAGACCAAGAGTTGCTAGCCAAAACTAAGTGGAATCTAGAATAATTAATAGAAGACAGAAATGTTATGTGGTAGCCTTAAGACCAGAAGAGGCAGCTAGGGCTCTTCTAGAGCTCACTTAGAGCTAGAGCTCATCCCACTAACATTTACTCTCCTAATTTTTCTAGGAAAAGTCCAGTAGATCTGGGAGGAGCTGCTCTCTGAGTGTAATATATGAAGTTTGTGGGTCTGAGCAGTGGAAATGGTAGGTGTTGTGGATGCTATGGCACCATGCCCAGATCAACCTTCAGGACTGGGTTGTCTCTCATTCCCCCACCTCCTAAGTGTTGGCAGCTGATGGCTTTCATCTGAATTTATCTTTTGGAACCACCCTGGGCTGAAGAAGGCTATGTAAGCTACAGAGAGCCCCTTGCCATATCCCCAATTTCCAAACCCCCAATTTCCAGAGGCAGCTCACATGCAAATATTTGTCAGTGTGAGAGTAAAGGGGCCTAGCTAGTTCTTTTTGGCTCCATGTGGGTTAAATCCATAAGGACATTTCACTCCAGATCTTCCAGTTGGTTTAGCACAGACCTTCATTGTGACAGTTCAATCTCTCCCTCAGTCCAACCTAATTTCCTTCACTGTCTCACAGGTATGGGCCTAAGAGCACTCCCAATAAATTCCCCATGCAGAAAATCTCAATATGAATATTTTCCCCAGGGAATCCAACCGGCAACATGAAGTATTACTTTAGAAAAATATAAACTTAAAATGTTGTTGAAAGTATGCTGCTATATCTATCCTCCCCTTTATGCGAAACATCCTCACCAAAAATACTTAAAGGCCCAAGGCCATTCACTGTAGAATACTGAAAAGAGGGGTTGAGCAAGATGGGCTGGTTTAAGATGAATGAATGACTTCTGAGTCAGATGCAAAAAGCTAAGAAACCACTTTAAGATTTGAAAGCAATGAAGATCATACTCCCGGTAGGAAAAATGAAGATAATCTGTGAAATGTGCATGACAGTGGAGTTTCATTAAACAATTATTTTTTTTTTCATGCTGAGCAAGACTTTACCAGATGTTAACTTCTTGAATTTATAAGACTTCGTCATGCTAAGAGGGAACAAGGAGGGGATATAGTAAGAACAAGCTCATTAGCAGAACAGGTGGGTAGGCAACTAGCTGAGTAAGCAGGGACTAATGCAAGCAGATGTCTTTCGTTTGAATTCGTACCTTATGTTTCTTCAAGATGATTTGCATTTTGATGTATAAGTTTTTTAAGTCTTTGGTAAATTTTAAATAACTTTTTCAGATTCCAAATAAATTATGAGAATGTTTCACGTGTAACAAGCAAGTGTCGGTCTTTCTTTATCTAAGTGTGATTGTTTTGTATATTTTAATTTGATTTGCGGCACTAAACATGTATTCCAACTTCTCGATATTTTAGAGTATTTTAAGGGCAACATGTACTCTTTTTCATTCCAGGTGAGGTTAAGTGAGTCCAAAGATACAGCGAGGACAGCGTGATGCAGTGAGGAAAAGCAGGGGCTGGTGCTGGAAGATTTGCCTTCCTGTGTAGCTGTGAAGTCTTCGGTAAGGCAGTCTACCTCTCTAAATCTCCGTTTCTTCATCTATGAACCAGATGAAGGGGACTGGATGATTTCTAAGTTTCCTTCCCCTAAGATACTATGAGTGGAGTGGTATAAACTCAAATGTCCTGCTAGAAAAGCTTACTAACCTAATTTGTGTAATGCAACTTAAAACTTTTTTTTAATTGTTTATTTTTTATAAACATATATTTTTATCCCCAGGGGTACAGGTCTGTGAATCACCAGGTTTACACACTTCACAGCACTCACCAAAGCACATACCCTCCCCAATGTCCATAATCCCACCCCCTTCTCCCAAACCCCCTCCCCCCAGCAACCCTCAGTTTGTTTTGTGAGATTAAGAGTCACTTATGGTTTGTCTCCCTCCCAATCTCATCTTGTTTCATTTATTCTTCTCTACCCACATAAGCCCCCATGTTGCATCACCACTTCCTCATATCAGGGAGATCATATGATAGTTGTCTTTCTCTGCTTGACTTATTTTGCTAAGCATGACACGCTCTAGTTCCATCCATATTGTCGCAAATGGCAAGATTTCATTTCTTTTGATGGCTGCATAGTATTTCATTGTGTATATATACCACATCTTCTTGATCCATTTATCTGTTGATGGACATCTAGGTTCTTTCTATAGTTTGGCTATTGTGGACATTGCTGCTATAAACATTCGGGTGCATGTGCCCCTTTGGATCACTACGTTTGTATCTTTAGGGTAAATACCCAGTAGTGCTATTGCTGGGTCATAGGGTCGCTCTATTTTGAACATTTTGAGGAACCTCCATGCTGTTTTCCAGAGTGGCTGCACCAGCTTGCATTCCCACCAACAGTGTAGGAGGACTCCCCTTTCTCCGCATCCTCGCCAGCCTCTGTCATTTCCTGACTTGCTGATTTTAGCCATTCTGACTGGTGTGAGGTGATATCTCATTGTGGTTTTGATTTGTATTTCCCTGATGCCGAGTGATATGGAGCACTTTTTCATGTGTCTGTTGGCCATCTGGATGTCTTCTTTGCAGAAATGTCTGTTCATGCCCTCTGCCCATTTCTTGATTGGATTATTTGTTCTTTGGGTGTTGAGTTTGCTAAGATCTTTATAGATTCTGGACACTAGTCCTTTATCTGATATGTCGTTTGCAAATATCTTCTCCCATTCTGTTAGTTGTCCTTTGATTTTGTTAACTGTTTCCTTTGCTGTGCAAAAGCTTTTGATCTTGATGAAATCCCAATAATTCATTTTTGCCCTTGCTTCCCTTGCCTTTGGCGTTGTACCTAGGAAGATGTAGCTGCGGCTGAGGTCGAAGAGGTGGCTGCCTGTGTTCTCCTCAAGGATTTTGATGGATTCGTTTCGCACATTGAGGTCCTTCATCCATTTTGAGTCTATTTTTGTGTGTGGTGTAAGGAAATGGTCCAATTTCATTTTTCTGCATGTGGCTGTCCAATTTTCCCAGCACCATTTATTGAAGAGGCTGTCTTTTTTCCATTGGACATTCTTTCCTGCTTTGTCAAAGATTAGTGGACCATAGAGTTGAGGGTCTATTCCTGGGCTCTCTATTCTGTTCCATTGATCTATGGGTCTGTTTTTGTGCCAGTACCATTCTGTCTTGATGATGACAGCTTTGGAATAGAGCTTGAAGTCCGGAATTGTGATGCCACCAACGTTGGCTTTCTTTTTCAATATCCCTTTGGCTATTTGAGGTCTTTTCTGGTTCCATATAAATTTTAGAACTATTTGTTCCATTTCTTTGAAAAAGATGGATGGTACTTTGATAGGAATTGCATTAAATGTGTAGATTGCTTTGGTAGCATAGACATTTTCACAATATTTATTCTTCCAATCCAGGAGCATGGAACATTTTTCCATTTCTTTGTGCCTTCCTCAATTTCTTTCATGAGTACTTTATAGTTTTCTGAGTATAGATTCTGTGCCTCTTTGGTTAGGTTTATTCCTAGGTATCTTATGGTTTTGGGTGCAATTGTAAATGGGATGGACTCCTTAATTTCTCTTTCTTCTGTCTTGCTGTTGGTGTAGAGAAATGCAACTGATTTCTGTGCATTGATTTTATATCCTGACACTTTACTGAATTCCTGTATAAGTTCTAGCAGTTTTGGAGTGGAGTCTTTTGGGTTTTCCACATATAGTATCATATCATCTGTGAAGAGTGATAATTTGACTTCTTCTTTGCCGATTTGGATGCCTTTAATTTCCTTTTGTTGTCTGATTGCTGAGGCTAGGACCTCTAGTACTATGTTGAATAGCAGTGGTGATAATGGACATCCCTGCCGTGTTCCTGACCTTAGCGGAAAAGCTTTCAGTTTTTCTCCATTGAGAATGATATTTGCGGTGGGTTTTTCATAGATGGCTTTGATGATATTGAGGTATGTGCCCTCTATCCCTACACTCTGAAGAGTTTTGATCAGGAAGGGATGCTGTACTTTGTCAAATGCTTTTTCAGCATCTATTGAGAGTATCATATGGTTCTTGTTCTTTCTTTTATTGATGTGTTGTATCACATTGACTGATTTGCGGATGTTGAACCAACCTTGCAGCCCTGGAATAAATCCCACTTGGTCGTGGTGAATAATCCTTTTAATGTACTGTTGAATCCTATTGGCTAGTATTTTGTTGAGTATTTTCGCATCTGTGTTCATCAAGGATATAGGTCTATAGCTCTCTTTTTTGATGGGATCCTTGTCTGGTTTTGAGATCAAGGTGATGCTGGCCTCATAAAATGAGTTTGGAAGTTTTCCTTCCATTTCTAATTTTTGGAACAGTTTCAGGAGAATAGGAATTAGTTCTTCTTTAAATGTTTGGTAGAAATCCCCCGGGAAGCCGTCTGGCCCTGGGCTTTTGTTTGTTTGGAGATTTTTAATGACTGTTTCAATCTCCTTACTGGTTATGGGTCTGTTCAGGCTTTCTATTTCTTCCTGGCTCAGTTGTGGTAGTTTATATGTTTCTAGGAATGCATCCATTTCTTCCATATTGTCAAATTTGTTGGCGTAGAGTTGCTCATAGTATGTTCTTATAATTGTTTGTATTTCTTTGGTGTTAGTTGTGATCTCTCCTCTTTCATTCATGATTTTATTTATTTGGGTCCTTTCTATTTTTTTTTTTTTTGATAAGTCAGGCCTGGAGTTTATCAATTTTATTAATTCTTTCAAAGAACCACCTCCTAGTTTCGTTGATTTGTTCTATTGTTTTTTTTGGTTTCTATTTCATTGATTTCTGCTCTGATCTTTATGATTTCTCTTCTCCTGCTGGGCTTTGGGTTTCTTTCTTGTTCTTTCTCCAGCTCCTTTAGGTGTAGGGTTAGGTTGTGTACCTGAGACCTTTTTGTTTCTTGAGAAATGCTTGTACCGCTATATATTTTCCTCTCAGGACTGCCTTTGTTGTGTCCCACAGATTTTGGACCGTTGTATTTTCATTGTCATTTGTTTCCATGATTTTTTCCAATTCTTCTTTAATTTCCTGGTTGACCCATTCATTCTTTAGAAGGATGCTGTTTAGTCTCCATGTATTTGGGTTCTTTCCAAACTTCCTTTTGTGGTTGAGTTCTAGCTTTAGAGCATTGTGGTCTGAAAATATGCAGGGAATGATCCCAATCTTTTGATACCGTTTGAGTCCTGATTTAGGACCGAGGATGTGATCTATTCTGGAGAATGTTCCATGTGCACTAGAGAAGAATGTGTATTCTGTTGCTTTGGGATGAAATGTTCTGAATATATCTGTGGTGTCCATCTGGTCCAGTGTGTCATTTAAGGCCTTTATTTCCTTGCTGATCTTTTGCTTGGATGATCTGTCCATTTCAGGGAGGGGAGTGTTAAAGTCCCCTACTATTATTGTATTATTGTTGATGTGTTTCTTTGATTTTGTTATTAATTGGTTTATATAGTTGGCTGCTCCCACATTGGGGGCATAGATATTTAAACTTATTAAATCTTCTTGTTGGACAGACCCTTTGAGTATGATATAGTGTCCTTCCTCATCTCTTATTATAGTCTTTGGCTTAAAATCTAATTGATCTGATATAAGGATTGCCACTCCTGCTTTCTTCTGATGTCCATTAGCATGGTAAATTCTTTTCCACCCCCTCACTTTAAATCTGGAGGTGTCTTCGGGCTTAAAATGTGTTTCTTGGAGGCAACATATAGATGGGTTTTGTTTTTTTATCCATTCTGATACCCTGTGTCTTTTGACAGGGGCATTTAGCCCATTCACATTCAGGGTAACTATTGAGAGATATGAATTTAGTGCCATTGTATTGCCTGTAAGGTGACTGTTACTGTATATGGTCTCTGTTCCTTTCTGATCTACCACTTGTAGGCTCTCTCTTTGCTTAGAGGACCCCTTTCAAGATTTCCTGTAGAGCTGGTTTGGTATTTGCAAATTCTTTCAGTTGTTGTTTGTCCTGGAAGCTTTTAATCTCTCCTTCTATTTTCAATGATAGCCTAGCTGGATATAGTATTCTTGGCTGCATGTTTTTCTCGTTTAGTGCTCTGAAAATATCATGCCAGCTCTTTCTGGCCTGCCAGGTCTCTGTGGATAAGTCAGCTGCCAATCTAATATTTTTACCATTGTATGTTACAGACTTCTTTTCCCGGGCTGATTTCAGGATTTTCTCTTTGTCACTGAGACTTGTAAATTTTACTATTAGGTAACAGGGTGTGGGCCTATTCTTATTGATTTTGAGAGGCGTTCTCTAAGCCTCCTGAATTTTGATGCTCGTTCCCTTTGCCATATTGGGGAAATTCTCCCCAATAATTCTCTCCAGTATACCTTCTGCTCCCCTCTCTCTTTCTTCTTCTTCTGGAATCCCAATTATTCTAATGTTGTTTCTTCTTATGGTGTCACTTATCTCTCGAATTCTCCCCTCGTGATCCAGTAGCTGTTTGTCCCTCTTTTGCTCAGCTTCTTAATTCTCTGTCATTTGGTCTTCTATATCACTAATTCTTTGTTCTGCCTCATTTATCCTAGCAGTGAGAGCCTCCATTTTTTATTGCACCTCATTAATAGCTTTTTTGTTTTCAACTTGGTTAGATTTTAGTTCTTTTATTTCTCCAGAAAGGGCTTTTATATCTCTCGAGATGGTTTCTCTAATATCTTCCATGCCTTTTTCGAGCCCGGCTAGAACCTTGAGAATTGTCATTCTGAACTCTAGATCTGACAGATTACCAATGTCTGTATTGATTAGGTCCCTAGCCTTCAGTACTGCCTCTTGTTCTTTTTTTTTTGTGTTGAATTTTTCCGTCTTGTCATTTTGTCCAGATAAGAGTATATGAAGGAGCAAGTAAAATACCAAAAGGGTGGCAACAACCCCCGGAAAATATGCTTTAACTAAATTAGAAGAGATCCCAAATCGTGAGGGGGGAGAAAGGGGATAAAAAGAGGTTCAAAAAGGAAGAAAGAAAAAAAAAAGAAAAAAGAAAAGAAAAGAATTTTAAAAAAAGGAAAACATATAAGAAAAATATAAAAAAGAAAAAAATATATATATTAGATAAACTAGTTAAAAAACATTAAAAAAGAAAAAGGTAAAAGTTAAAAAAAAATTTTACCAGAAGGCGAGAAAAAAAAACAAAAAATGAAAAAGAAAAAAATTAAATTAACTGCAAGACTAAAAAAAATCACAGGGAAAGAGCCATGAGTTCCGTGCTTTGCTTTCTCCTCCTCTGGAATTCTGCTGCTCTCCTTGGTATTGAAACCGCACTCCTTGGTAGGTGAACTTGGTCTCGGCTGGATTTCTTGTTGATCTTCTGGGGGAGGGGCCTGGTGTAGTGATTCTCAAGTGTCTTTGCCCCAGGCAGAATTGCACCGCCATTACCAGGGGCCGGGGTGAGTAATCCGCTCGGGTTTGCTTCAGGAACTTTTGTTCCCTGAGCGCTTTCCGTAAAGTTCTGGAGGACGGGAATACAAATGGTGGCCTCCTGGTCTCCGGCCCTGAGGAGCTGAGAACCCAGGGCCCCACTCCTCAGTGTGCCCTCAGAGAACAGCGCCCAGTTACTCCCGTCTGCCCCACCTCCGGCCGCGCTCTGAGCTCTCTGAGCCTGCGACCGGTTCAAGTAACACCGAGCTGTGAGCTTACTGTCGGCTCTGTCTCTGTAGCCAGCTTTCCCGTTCCAATACCCGCAAGCTCTACGACACTCAGACACCCCCGATCCTTCTGTGACCCTGCGGGACTTGAGGCCACGCTGACCCTGCGTGGGCTTCGCCCTGGTTTAGCCCCTGGAGCGATGTCCCTCAGCGGAACAGACTTTTTAAAGTCCTGATTTTGTGCGCCGTTGCTCTGCCGCTTGCCAGGAGCCGGCCCCTCCCCCCGGGGTCTATCTCCCTTCACTTTGGATTCATGTCTCCGCTGGTCCTACCTTTCAGAAAGTGGTTGTTTTTCTGTTTCCAGAATTGCTGTTCTTCTTCTCTTCAATCTGCCGATGGATTTTCAGGTGTTTGCAATCTTTAGATAAGCTATCTAGCTGATCTCCGGCTAGCTGAAGTAGTCTCAGCCTGCTACTTCTCCGCCATCTTGACTTCTCCTCCTTTTTTTTTTTTTTTTTAAGAAGCACTCATTGTAAAGAAAATGAATTAACATAAGACATGAGATATGGAACATGAAGAAGATAACATTTTGATAAAATCAATAGATACCTCTAAGGTTAAAAGTACCAGCTTGGTAAAGAACTGCATGGGTTTCCGCTGACCTCCTTCCAGAAAGACTCAGATGGTATGTAGCATGCCATGTCTTTGATGTAGGCCAAAAACAGTTGCAGATGCCACCATACCTCAAATTCCTAGGGTTTGGACTTAAGAATCCCTTCCTCTCTACCCACTCCAAAGAAATAAGCCTCACAGGTTCACGGTCCTCAGATTTCCACTACTTCCAGACTCCTTTTATCAACCTACTTCCCCCCTGAAGCACACAGCCCTGAAGTTCAGTGACAAAGGATATAGACATTGCAGCAGCAGCAAGGGAAGATCTACTGGATGAGTGAAGAGATTCTGGCTTCAGAGAATCCAAAACCCAAGCATCAGAAAACTCAGGAAGATTGTGGTTCAAACTTTCAGACCAGCTTCATGTAAAAATATGCACAGGATCTGTGACAGATTTGGAGCAGTATGTAGCAAAGATGCTTTCCTATCTCATACTTTACCTGCAAATTTTAAAAACATATCACATTACTGACTAAAAATTGACAAAGTGTGAGCCATCTGCTCTTCATTGTACCCACATTAACACTACTGGCCAGGATTTCCTTTTCAGGATATTTAGTGATATATTAAAAACTGGCACTTGGGAAAGTGGAATTGTTTATCTTCCATGTCCCTCTCCTCTGCTCACCACATCAGCTATCCCAAATCCTCCCACAGTCTCTGTTTCTTGCCCTGCTCAAGTCCTCCAAAGTTAACCCACCTGAAATTCTCAATATATAAGATGTTGATGTATCTAATTGAGAATCCAAAGGCCTATCACATTTTAGCACTGATCAAAGAGCTTAAAACAAATAAATGAGACTCCACTCAGTAAAATAGAATGTTTATAGATACAATGTTTTAGTTTTGTGAGATCCCTGAAATTGGTCACAGGCAATCACCACCTCAACTTACAGACCTACTTTAGATCATTTATATCCCTTCTTCTTTCCACCATAATGGGAATTCCATTCCTTTTCAAATCAAAGTGTTTCTTTAGAATCTAACCAATTTTACAAGCAGGAACCAATCTTCCATTTGCTTCCTATAAGATGCAGTAAAGAGTGAAGTTTTCTATAGATATATATTGAGAGTGGTAGGTCACAGATACTGCGAAGAGAACACAATGAAATGGACCTGCTGTGTAGAAGAATAAAATACTGGTAGAAAACCTTTCATTTGGACATGAAATTTAATAGGAGTAGAGAAAAAGCTGAAAAGGAAGCTGCCAACTACCTTCACATCCCCACAATTTTAAGTTGACTGGAATACATGAGAAGAAAGAGTAGAAAAGAATTTTTAAATTTCCCTCAAGTAAGCATGAATAAATTAACTATTTAGGGGAAAATTTCAGACCAGACGAACAATAACAATTGAAGTTTCCTCATGATACCTGCAACAATAACAAAAGAACGTGAACCTTTAAGTTTATTATAGCTATCACCTTGTACTCATATTGAAACTTCTGAGAGTGAATAACACTTAAATGTGTCCACATAAAAATGCCTCCTTTTTTTTTTTTCCATCTTCTTATTGTATAGCCCAAACAGTCATTGCCTACAGGGGTACCAGTCACATGACTTCTAGAGCCAGCCTTTATATCTGAACTGCCTCCATGGTTGTACTTTGGGGCAGAGCCTACAGAACATGAGCAAGGTTCTGCCATTGTGCGCAACAGCTTTGGTGACTAGCAAATCTCTATCTAAACAAACACATAACAGCAAGTTGGCCAAAAGAGTCCTTGACAGAATCATTTCTGAGGTAAAAGTCTAGTGTTAGTTATGAAGATTCTAGCTAAGATCATAATATGTGCTTTTCCCATACCAATAAAATATGATATTATAGATTAATTTTCTAAAGTATAAATTTATTTAAATATAGCAGGATATTTTTCTGGAAGTCAAATTATTAAGGTAATTATTCTTTTTTTAATGTCTGAAAGTACGCTTTCATCAGTGTTACCCAAATTGTGTTCTACTAAACAGATGTTCTGTAGGGGAAAAAAAATAGTTTCCTAGTCAAGTAAGTTTGGGATATATCTCCCTCTGGAGATATATTAATTAATTAATATTAGAATATTAATTAACTCTAGGGAAGATTTTAAAAAACATTTTAAGGATTTGCTTGAACATCTGGAGACGGATACATGTTCTTTGGAAAAGTTAGTAATACATGATCACTCACAGTAAAAAAAAAAAAAAAAAGATTTGTTTCCCCTCAGATAACTATATTCACTTCATTTTGTTAATTTTTTTTTATTCCTCAAGTTCAACATGTTAACCTTCAATTTCCAAGATTTTTGTAATGTAGATAAAGAGTTGTGATAATAGATTCAAGCTGGAGGCAGCCATGCTAATCTGAAGCCAAACACAGTTGGAAGAACGGAAGATCTCCCAGCAAGAGCTCTAGAAATGATCACCTCAGGGTGATGACAACTTCCCATTTCCTTCCCATTTCTGGGAAATGGAAGGGTAGGTTACAGGAAACCAATTCCAAATAACTTATGAAAAAGTAGAAGACACTTAAAACGGTTGAAACTACCTGAGGGCCTTGCTGCTACAAACAGAATTACCCCGATAATTTCTTTTGTAAAACCTCCTATTTGCTCATTTGCCTGTGGCTATATGTTAATTGATTTGAAAGATAAAGATAAAACTTAGCTCAGTGCTTCTCCTACCCCCTTAATCCCCCATGTTGCATCACCACTTCCTCATATCAGGGAAGAATAAATTAAACAAAATGGGATTCGGAGGGAGGCAAACCATAAGTGACTCTTAATCTCACAAAACATACTGAGTGTTGCTGGGAGGAGGGGGGTTGGGAGAAGGGGGGTGGGGTTATGGACATTGGGGAGGGTATGTGCTATGGTGAGTGCTGTGAAGTATGTAAACCTGGCGATTCACAGACCTGTACCCCGGGGGATAAAAATATATGTTTATTAAAAAAAATTTAAAAAAAAAAAAGCTCAGTGCTGAATTATTTTTCAAGTTTTTAGTAGTTTATTAATAATTCCATGGCCAAATGAATTTTTTCTGGTTTATATTTGGTTTATATTTGAAGACAGAGTATTTTTAAAATAATATTCCTCCAAAAAAAGAAGTGAAAATTATTTATATCTTTTTAAAACTTTGAAAACAAAGATGTATTAAATTAAAATTTCAGAAATTCAAAAAGTACACCACATAATTCTTTTCTTTAAAATGAAATAGAATTGGCCGGTTAGCTCAGTTGGTTAGAGCGTGGTGCTAATAAAATGAAATAGATACTACTATGGAGAGATTTAAATAATTATTCTCTCATTCTGAAAGAAGAACAGCTATAGAAAATTTATCATGAAGCTAAAAGATATCCACAGTAAGTTGTAAAAGGCCACTGTTTTTCAATTAAAGGAGCTTCTTTAAACTTATCTTTAGAATATGTCATTGGAATCATTTACTATTTCACTAAAATAATAAACTGAATAATTTAGCTTTCATATGTGTCATGTGGATCACCTATAAAGTTACACAATGAGTTTAATATTTTAAAATACTTATTTTCAAAACTATATGTTAAATTCATACAATACTCTTAAAAACTAACACAAAATCAGTTTCCTAGGAAATCAACATAATGCATTTAATTATGGGTATTGCAGCTTTATATTCCTTTTTCTTTTTCCCTTTAAACTCTACTTAATTTTATGAGTTTTGAAATAATCAGCTACTAACATAGAATAGACCCATTATGCTTTGCATTAAGTGAACATTATTACAAACAATGATAATAAGGATATTCTATTAGAAATTCCCTGCTTTTTTACAAATAATATAAATCTCTCTATACTTTTAGGCTACTTATTCACAGGATATTATGATTTGGATATTTTTCCATATCTATGAAAAAATCTACCTCATTTTTAATAAAAATTATATTGTACCATGAGAGACTGTGGACTCTGAAAAACAATCTAAGGGTTTTAGAGCAACGGGGGTGGGAGGTTGGGTGAGCTTGGTGGTGGATATTATGGAGGCACGTATTGCATGGAGCACTGGGTATGATGCATAAACAATGAATTCTGGAACACTGAAAAGAAATAAATTTAAAAAATAAATAAAAATCCAAAAAAATATATTGTATATTTTACTAATTGTGTGAATTATAACAGAAAGATATTTAGATGGTTTCCAGATTTGCGTGTGAGTGGTTGTTACAAATGTGTTGAGACAGGCATCCTAGTAAACTATCTCTTTATGTTTTTGTTCATATTTTTATAGGGTTGAACTGTTTTTTCTTATTAATTCATGAATTGTATTCTAAAAATAAAATTAGCCTGTTCTTATATGCTTTTCCAGTTACTTTTCCCCATGGTTGTCATTCATGTTTTGACTTTAGTTTTTTGGTGTTGCCTGAATGATTGAATCTTTATGCTCTTAAATTGATCAGTCTCTCTTCATGACTTCCAAATTTTGCATCATGCTTAGAAGGTCTTCATACAGCGATATTCTAATGTTTTACTCCATTTGTTTTTATGATTTTATGTGATACTGTTTGATTCATCTGCAATTCATGTTAGTGTAAGAAGTAGGATAGAGATCTCACTTAAGTTCTCCAAATGTCAAACCAATATATTAAGCGTCACTTATTACCTAGTCCATTCTCCCTGCTATTTATTTGAATTCTACCTTTATCATATATGAAATGTTCATATATTTTCACTTTTACGTCCACACTTTTCAGTCTATTCTTTTATCAGTAACAAACTCCATTTCTCTAGATTTATAACATATATATTCATGTATAGTATTGGGAAGGACCTTTTTTCCCACGTTATTCTTATTTCAAATTTTAATTTTATTCTTACTATTTATGTTTCCAAATGAAATTTAGTATATTACAAATGTTTTTAAAAGCAATCTTCCTTTTATTTTGAAAGAAGTATGTTAAATGTACAGATCTGAGAAAAACAGACATTTTTATACCATAGATAATTCTTATCCAAAGCATGTCTTTCTCTTTATTTAGTACTTTTTTACTATCCTTAGAAAATATTTTAAAAAACAAAAAGATTTTGTTTGTTTTGTTTTGTTTTCTGAGAGAGAGAGAGCATGGGGATGGTGGGGGAGAGGGGCAGAGGGAAAGGAAGAGAGAGAATCTTTTTTTTTTTTTAATTTTTAAAATTTTTTTTTTTAAAGATTTTATTTATTTATTTGACAGAGAGAGACCACAAGTAGGCAGAGAAGCAGGCAGAGAGAGAGAGAGGAGGAAACAGGATCCCTGCTGAGCAGAGAGCCCTATGTGGGACTCGATCCCAGGACCCTGAGATCATGACCTGAGCCGAAGGCAGCGGCTTAACCCACTGAGCCACCCAGGCGCCCCTTAATTTTTAAAATTTATTTGACAGAGAGAGATCACAAGTAGGCAGAGAGAGAGAGAAGCAGGCTCCCCGCTGAGCAGAGAGCCCGATGTGGGGCTCTATCCCAGGACCCTGGGATCATGACCTGAGCCAAAGGCAGAGGCTTTAACCCACTGAGCCACCCAGGCACCCCCGGAAGAGAGAGAATCTTAAGCAGACTCCATGCCCCAGTGTGGAGCCTGATGTGGGGCTGGATCTCACGACCCTGAGATCATGACCTGAGCTAAAATCAAGAGTTGAACACTTAACCAACTCAGTCACCCCAGGTGCCCCTAAGTTTTTTTTAACATAAATTCTACACACTGATTACTACACCCAGACATTGTATGTTAAGTGTTTTATTCCACTATTTTTTCATTTTTAATGTTAATGATATATTTTAACTTAGTATGTTTCAACACATAATCAATATAAAATTTGGTAAATGATATAAAAAAAATTTAGAGTAAGTCTTCAAAATCTAGCCTGTTATAGCACATCTCAGTTTGAACTAACCACACTTCAAGGGTTCAAAAGCCATATGTAGTTAGTGGTGATCCTATTGGACAGCATAGTGTAGACAATTCTCCTTTATAGTTAGTTGAGCATGGGATGTTGCTCTGCAGAATAGGCTGAGGTCTGTCTGATTTTCCCTCTCTTTGGAGGTGACTAGCATTTTCTGAGGCCTGAATAATTATTTCTTCATTCTTGAAATTCATTAACATAACAGGGATATATATATATATATATATATATATATATCAATGTAAAGAGTTCTATGCTTCATTTTCATGTTGATTTACTATGCAGGTATAGTTTTCATTTCAGGGGTATCTTCTTTTTTTAATTTTTTAAATTAACATATATTATTTGCCCCAGGGGTACAGGTCTGTGAATCGCCAGGTTTACACACTTCACAGCACTCACCATAGCACATACCCTCCCCAATGTCCATAACCCAATCATCCTCCCTACCCCTCCCATCCCCCAACAACCCTCAGTTTGTTTTGTGAGATTGAATCTCTTATAGTTTGTCTCCCTCCCAATCCCATCTTGTTTCATTTTTTCCCTCCCTATCCCCCACAGCCTCTGCCCTGCCTCTCAAATTCCTTACATCAGAGGGATCATATGATATTGTCTTTCTCTGATTAACTTATTTAGCTCAGCATAATACTCAGGGGTATCTTCTTGGAATACAACTTCGTAATACTACTTTTCTTGTGCCACTTGTTATATAGAATATATTGAAGTTATGTTTCTTTCTAAATTGATAGCTTTTGTGTATAGGAAACTTTGGTTGTTTATTTTTAATCTGTTATTTTACTAAATTGTTTTTATACTAGTTTTTAGTTTATTCTTTTAGGGTATATTCCTAACATTTGCAAAGTAAAAATTTGGCCCATACTTTCCAATATTTGTAAGTTTAATTTTATTTTTTCCTAATTTTACTGGCTGTACTTCCAGAAAAATAATAAATGATAACAATGTAAAAGAGCATCTTCATGTCTCTCCCCACTATAGCAGAAATATCTTAGTGTTTCAGTATTAGGTCTGATATTTGCTTTTTTTTTTTTTTTTTTTTTTTTTTTTAAGCTTTTTTTTTTTTTTTTAATTTTTTATTTTTTATAAACATATATTTTTATCCCCAGGGGTACAGGTCTGTGAATCACCAGGTTTACACACTTCACAGCACTCACCAAATCACATACCCTCCTGATATTTGCTTTTTAATTAAGACATGTATTTACCTCATGCTAAGGAAGTTTTCATTTCCATGTTAGGAGTTTTTAAAGTGTTTTATTTTGTTTTTTGAAGAAGAAGAGCAAGCATGAGCATGGGGTGGGGGGTGGGCAGGCAGAGAGGAAGAGAATCTTAAGCAGGCTCCATGCCAAGCATGGAACCCAACACAAGGCCCAGTCACACAACCCTGAGATCAGGACCTGAGCTAAAATCAAGAGTCAGATACTTAACCAATGGAGCTACCAAGGTTCCCCAAGAGTTTTTAACATTTTATCTTGAAAAATAAATATTGCTGAAAAACAACCATATCTATTAAATTGATCATACTATTTTCCTCCACTTTTAATATGTAAATTATAATCACCAGTTTTCCAAATATTAAGGCATCTTACATACAGCTTGCAAATAATTTGTATTGCATTTTTGCTTTCATGGGTTAAAATAGTCTGTCTTTGTTTTCCCCTGTCTGTTACCATTAATCAGATTTTGATATCAGTTTAAACTTTCTTTTTTTATATGATATAAATTTATTTGACAGAATGAGAATTATTTCTTTCAAAGTTCCAAAGTATTTGAAAGACTTCATCTGTAAAATCTTCCATCATGATATTTGTAGGGGATAACAAACACTTCTCAATTTTCACCTTGAAATTTGGGGTCATTTAGTTTTTCCATATTTTTTTGAGTAAATTCTGATAACTTATTAATTCTTTTATTAGAAAAACTTTCATTTTTATCTTTCATTTATATTTTATCTAGGTTTTCAAATGGAATTAGAGAATATTGTAAGATGCTCGCTTTTAATTTGATTTCTGCTTTATGTGCAATTGTTTGTTTATCTCCTCAGTTTCATTTCAGCTTTAATATGCTTTCTCTGTTTTGTTTTAAGAACCAGGCTTTGGATTTATTTATAGGCTTTGTTTCGTTATGTATAAACGTCTGCCTTTGTTGTGTCAAATCATTCCTTCTGCTTTCCTTAGTTCTTACTTGTTGATCTTTTCAAGAAACTTGATTTGAATAATTAATTTACTTACTGTTAATCTTTCTTATGTAAGAGTTTAATACTATGGGAATCGTGCTGTATATAACTATGGATATACTCCATAGGTTCTGAAGCTTATTGCTTTCATTTTCATTATTTTGTAAACATGACAGAATCAAGGTTTTGATTTTTAAGCAATGAGTTATTTAAACACAGAAATTCCATGGATTGTTATCAAAACATCTGTTACATTTTCTTGAATTGATTTTAGATGGTTATATTGTAACTTTGATTTAAGTAACTCGAATACCCCCAAACAAACTCTTTTTGGACCATTACTGATTTTCAGATAGCATTCACGTATCTTAGAAGTGTAAAATTTCTCTCCTATAAAATCAAAGGAATAATACTTAACTCATTGTTATTCTCTGTAGACCTTATTTAAAACTGAAGCCCCACAGATAGTGCCCCATATCCACCTATTGTGCTATTCTATGGAGCATTTTTCACCGTCTAAGAATTAAACATATATTTTATTTATATGTTTACTTACATTTGTGTCTCTCCCAACTATAATATAAGTTCCACTGGATTTAAGAACAGAATGACATATTTATGCTTCCTACTTAAATTTAATATCATTTTGTCAGATGTCTCAAAATGTTGGCATTTTATTAAGAGTATATTTTTCATATAGCCTAATTCAAGATTTGGAATCTTTGAAGTCTGAATACGCATAGCAGATTTTATATATATGTGTGAGAGTGTGTGTGTGTGTGTGTGTGTGTATACACACACACAAAGTATAAAATATATGTATTTATATCTATATATAAACACATAAATATATATATAAACATATATATATATATTTATGTCTGTGTATTCATTGTAACACTCAAAAGGAGATAGATTTTTTTCAAAAACACAATTTCTCTGAGTAGTCAAATTTTGTTTTGACCTGGAACAAGTCTCTTACAGAGCCCCATAAACACATGCATAAATTAATCACTGAACCAACCAAATCAATCAGATCAAGTTCTATTTTCTGGTCATTTTACTTAAGAAAGTGGAAAGTCACTGAGATGACTAAGGTTATGATGAATGAAACAAGAGCACCTACACACAGTCATTGGGAATTTGCTTCTAGTTATTATCAATGCTGGTGTGTATGTGAACTTTAGTGAAATTTCTCTATTAAAGAGAAATTTGCTGGATCCATTGGACTTGAAATAACGCAAGCCTCTTGTAAAATTAGTGTGTTGATAAACACTCTGAACTGAAATACACAGAGATCTGAATGATGCTGATCATCTACCCAAACAGGTTTGAAACAGAGGCTTCTGGGTTCAAGTAACTGTTTCTTTCCACATCCTTATATGTTCTACATTTATTGTTCATTCATTGCTGATTAGGTTGAGAAGCATCATGTGTCCTAACTGGATTTAGGAGACATCTCAGAAGTACTCAATAACAAAATAATTTGAAAAGTGATCTACTCTAAATTTACTCATTCATTCATTTATGCTATTTGTTTGTTCACTCATTTATTGAACATTAAATGTTTGCTCTACAACAGGACTTGTGCCAGGCATTGATGAAAGAGAAGTAACACACAATCCCTGTTTGAAGAAGGTTACAGTTGGGGGGTGGGGGTAGACAGACATAATAAAAGATAAGTCACAATATGGTGTGACAAATGTTTTGACAGGGTGCTACAGAGCATATTGTAGCTGTCTCATCTAATCACGTTTTTTGTTCATTTCACTTGTTTCCAGAGGCTTTGGGGGGCGGGGAGAAGAGAATAAGGGTGAAACTTCCTAAATGCTAACTCTAACCTGTATTACAAAAACACACTTGTTGGGGCAGGAAGAACTATTAGCCGCACATTTTATGTGCAGCCCCAGCTCCACAAATAAACCACAGGTAAAGTGGATCTGAAAGCAGAAAAGCTCATATCTATTGGGTTCCTGCAGCCCAACTGGAGGTTACTGGGATCATGAATAGCTCCTACTTGGAACCAGGATTCACACCTTCATGAGAAAAGCCAAATTACCTTGTGGGATTAGGTAAAATGAATTGTCTAGTTCAGTTGTGCTTGACACCAAAGGCTGATGACACTCTAAGGCCTCAGTGACAAAGATTGAGGGGCTATCCAAATCCTCCACAGTTTGTCTTAAAAGTACTATATGGCATCCAGAAGGATGTGGGGACAAGAAAATAAAGAAATGGTTATGAAAAGGCTAAACCTTGTGAGCCACAACTGTCAGTGGATTTTAGCTGCCCACAAGGTCAGGGTTCAAAATTTGCCGAGGCAAGGCAAGTAACCAAATACTGGAATAAGGACTCCAAAGGCAAGATACGATGGAATAGTAAAACACATTTCGTAGCTGAGAATATATTGGGCTGAAAACTAACCTTCTGCATATCTTTCTGACCTAGACATAAATGAACAGGTTCATTTGAAAAGGTGTTGTTCTACCAAGTTTCTTATCAGGTAAGCATTTTGAAAATGCTCTCCAAAGAGAACAAGAATGATGTATTACAGAACACAAACTTTTTAAAGTTCTTATTAGATACAACATTTTTCCCCCTGCTTGAATGTAGTTCAGAATTATGCACCATTATTGTTCAATAACTACTAAAAAGAACAGAGCAGCAATAATTCTTTTGAATTTCAGAGCTTCAAAGTAACATTTCTTCCCACCATCGTTAGAGATATTACTTACTCATCAGCAGACTGTGTCCTCATTCTGAAATATTGCCTTTGTAAGCATAAGAGTTCCCAAAGGAGAGTATCAATGGTTATTGACTTCAAACCACTGACACAGCAAATGACATTCATCTGTTAAGAAGGAAAGGTTGAGAGATTGGCACAAGGTCAGTTTCACTTCACAGCTCAATGTATGTACACTTTGCTGTCACTTTACCTCCATTTACCCCAAGAGACTATGAGCCTTTCTCATAAATGTTCAATAATAATTGGAAAGCTAAATTATTTTCCAATTTGTGTCATTTTAAGAATCTTATTGATTATGCTGAATTTCTAGAAAATAATATGTATTTCCTGGAAAAGAGAGAAACGTATAGTTCCTAGTGATTAAGCTTAGCTGTATCACTCAAGTTTAAGTAACTCTAACTATTCTTTGAAGAACAGAAACACTGACTAAATGGAAAAATGCTAATTATACAATGTTGCGTTTAAAATGGAAATTATTTTAGTTTATCTTCAGAAGGCTAATTTTTAAATTATTTGGGACTTCTAAGAGGATAAAAGCACAGAACTTTCTCTGCAGGTGCATTAACTCTTCCTAGACACTTGGATCCCATTAAAGCCATTCGTTGACATAGTCATACTTGCCTGAAATTCAGATATTTGGGGGAAGAAAGAAAAAGAGTACTACATATAATTTTTTAAAATTCTACATTTATATACGAGATACCTTTTCCCTTTTAAAAATAGCCATCTCGGGGCGCCTGGGTGGCTCAGTGGGTTAAAGCCTCTGCCTTGGGCTCAGGTCGTGATCCCAGGGTCCTGGGATCGAACCCCACATCGGGCTCTCTGCTCTGCAGGGAGCCTGCTTCCTCCTCTCTCTCTGCCTGACTCTCTGCCTACCTGTGATCTCTGTCTGTTGAATAAATAAAATCTTTAAAAAAAAAATAGCCATCTCTTCCATAAGCTGGGTTCATGAATGTAGCTATTCTCTAAAATGAAATGTTTAATGGAAGCACTTCTCTGAAAATTTTCAAACACAAGGCTATTAGTTCCTCAAGGAAGTAATTTTGTCTTAATTGCTTTAGTCTATAATCTAGCACAGTTCCTGGCATGGAGTTGGATCCTCAAAAGATACTTTTTAAGTAAATGAGTCAAAATGAGGTTCTTTTTGTCCAGGGCTTTTGACATAATGGATTATAAAGCCAAGAGTTATTGAGGGTTTTTACGTGCCAAGCATTGTGACCACTTAATATATATTAACTATTTAAATTCTCAGTCCTATAACAGCTGGACTATTATTATCCCCATTTTACAGATGGGGAAACTGAAATACAGAAAGGTTAAGAAACTTGATCAAGATGCACAGCTCCCATTCAGGTAGAGCCAGGATTTGTAGGCAACTGCCCCCAGCCTTCTCCTGTAATCATGACATTACACTACCCCTCTGAATTGATAAGATCAAAATTAAAGCAGATTCCAAATATTTTCAATAGTAGCTTGTTACCCATTAAAAAAGATTTCATGTGGGTCCAGTTCATTCTTGCCATCCTAAAATAATTTAAAAACAGTATATTATATACCCTGGAGCTAGCTGGCTTAAAATAAATAAAATATTAAATCAATCGAAAGTAGTTTTTTGAAATTAAAAATGATTGAAAAGTTTTTTTAATAGTATTTACTAAATTCATTTTGACTTTTGTTTTGTCCTAAGAATAATCAAGTTATTTTGCTTTACTAAATTGTTTTTACATATCATTTTCTGAAAACAAACAAAAGCAGAATGCATCGTAGGACTGAGGAAATAACATGCACTGACGTATCTTCAGAAGTGAGAAGGAATATAAGAGGTTTTCAACTTGAATTACAGGGATTTAGTTCACTAATTTACTTAATATATATTGACAATTAGAATTAAAATAAATTACAGGTAGAAAGTACAATTGAGAAAATTGTGTGCAGAGGTCATGGCAGACAGTAAAGTGAGGTCACTGAAGTTATGCGGCTGAATTAGACTTTAGTCCCCACCCTTATCTGGACTGAGGCTTTGGGTCCTACAGATTAATTTTCTTGAGGGTGTCTGCAAAAAGGTAGCTTTGGATGCACTAGAGCCTAGAAAAGAGATGCAAAATAGGAGACCTTGTGCCACTTTGATCCCAACCAGCTCCAAGAAAAGCATTTGAGCCAAAGATGAGGAGGGGTTTTCTCTCCATTTTGGTGATGAAAACATACAGCACACTGAGGACTCTTCTCATGCCTCCTAGGCTGGCAGATTTTGAGGATCATGTCCTTCAATCAGGGCAAGAGCCTTCAAAAAGGGAAGAGGCAGAAGATGTGTGGATAATAGCAGTAATTAATGTTTATGGGACACTAATACATGTCATGCATTCTCCAACTACTCCAAATGCATTCTCTCACTTAATCTTGAAACAATGGATAAAGAAGATGTGGTTCATATATACAATGGAATATTACTCAATCATCAGAAAGGATGAATATCCTCTGTTTACATCAACATAGATGGAACTGGAAGGGTTTAAGCTAAGTGAAATAAGTCAAGCAGAGAAAAAGACAATTATCATGGTTTCACTCATATGTGGAACATAGAGCAGAGGACCACAGGGGAAGGGAGGGAAAACTAAATGGGAAGAAATCAGAGAAGGAGACAAACTGTGAGAGACTCTGGACTCCAGGAACCAATCTGAGGGTTATAGAAGAGAGGGGGTTCAGAGGGTGGGGTAATGAGGTGATGGGAATTAAGGAGGTCACATGTGGTGATGAGAACTGGGTGTTATATGCAACAAATGCATTGTTGAACACTACACCAAAAACTGATGATGTACTATATGCTGGCTAATTGAACATGATAATAAAAAATAAATAAAATAAAATAAAAATAAAACATTAAAAAAAAAGAAAGAATGAATGAACCACAAGACTTTCTAAAGCAAAATTGGTCCCCTAATCAATACTCTTTTACTTCCTTTCTCGTTCAGCATCCAAAATGTCTTAGATTATTTTAAATAAACATATGCTCTGATTTCCAGTGGTTATTAAATAATGCATATATTGTTACAAGTTTAAGAAATGTTAAAGAGCAAAGGGCAGAAAAAATACCAGAATCCTACAACCTAGAGATAATCAGTGATAACATTTTAAAATAAATGTGTATAACTTTTAAAGTCTATTATGGAAAAATTGATTTTGTTTTATTTTGTACTATACATAGTATTTGGCAACCAGTTGAATTAAACTTAACATACCATGAAACAAAAAAAAGAAACAATCCTCATTTCCCAGATAACAAGCTAAAGTTTAGAAAAGTTAAACATCTTGCCCAAGATCACACAGCTTGTAAACAGTGGCACCAGGATTTGAACCCAGATAGTTCAGTTCCAGAGCCTGCTGTCCTAAAAAGGGAAATCTGGAGGGAGAATAGATTCCTGGTAGACATGGATTTTATGATTCCACATAAAAATACTCCCTAAGAATTCCCAAGAATACTTTGAGGGGTAGTGGAGTGGCAGTGGTAAGGGAATTTTCTGGGATGCTGACTTCCTGCTAGGCAGATAGGACAATGTCCCAGCAGGAGCTGAGCATAAATTCTAATGTAAATTCATTACTTCCACAGGCTAATGAGGCCTAGGGGTATTTGGACAATACATATTTCATGTATTTTATATTCTGGGGGAAGAAAGCATTTAGACTTTGGCAGAAATGAGCACATGTTCAAAATTTCAGTACTGAAGTAGCAGGCTAGCTAGAAAACTAAGCAATATGAATCATCCAGACTAAGGATTTGGCTTGAAAGAAATAGGACCAAGTGCTCATTCAATCAAGCATCTGTACAAATATAATGAGAGAATCTAACATAGACTACCCAGTAGATTTCACGTAGTCGTTGACATGAAAAAGAGTTAAGGCAGTCCACTGCAAGTCTGACCAGACTGTGCTCCAAAAATTCCATCAAAAATCACTTTTGCTTGGGAAACAGATCCCTTAAAGAAAACAATCAAAATGGTGATTGGATATTGGGCTAGGCCCTCTACAGAAATCTATTTAGCTTATAAAAAAGTATTTGAAATTCCATTTTGGAAGAACTTTGACATATACTACCATTAAAACAAGCCTTTCTTTTTCACCCTAAATATTTTTGGAACAAAGCAGGACTTTAAGTAAATATAAATAAGTAAAATGCTTTGGGGAATCCAACTTAGTGATGCTCCTAACGCATTTGTTGCCCATCTTTTAAGCAGTGAATCTGAAGATTTTCCTGCTCGTAGGTGAGAGTAGATAAGCTTATAGACCAATGACGGAAGGGAAAGTGAAATCTTCTGCCTTTGAATGTTAAAAAGAGGAAAGCCAAGTTCTACCATCAGATATTAAGACTATCCTAATGAGAGCATAGAATTGGAGAGAGGCAGGTTTTAAATGAAAGATTGTGAGCACCTGCATCAAACTGGCCTGAACTATTGCTTTTGTACATTTCAATCCTGTGACAGTAAATTAAATACCCAGTTTTGTTTCTCAGTTTGCTCTGGTCACTTAATTTGCAGTTAAAAGTCTCCGGAGGAATACAGGAGGGTCTAGGAGTGTAGGAAACTGTGGGGAGCTTATGTTGGGCTGCAGAACAGGGATGGTATGGGGAGGAAGAGCAGTATAATGGTCACCCATTCATTTAGCCTTTAGGTGGCCCTTGGAGGCAGGAAAGAGGATCAACAGGAGCTAGGAAAGTTGCACTTAGTGATATATAGGGTCTCCTTATCATATATTCCTCACTTTCCCCCTTTTCACCACTGGGTTTTCCCAGGAAAAACTGGCACTGGAAGGAAATGAGAACAGGACTATTTCAGGAATCAGTATGCTGTAGGCAGGAGTAACAGGGGTTTCTCCAAACACTGGGACAAAGTTTGCAGAGGAACCTTATAGAAATAGATTACTGGTGACTCAAGGACCAAAAGAAAAAGAAAGGCATTTGTGTAACCCTATTAGATGGTCAAGTCACAAAAAAGAGCTCCTCCCTCAAGATGACTTAGTATCTATAGACAACAGGGTCCTAACGCCTGATTTTTTGAGACTTTAGGTAACCTCATATTGTGTCACTGACACAGCCCTACAGTCCACGGAAAGCATGTGAACTACACAGAGTGGAGCACTGACTTTGCAAAACTCAAGAAGCAAATAAAGATCTTGTCATGGATTTATTAGAATCCAACAGGAAGTCATTAGTTACAAGCATGGAAGAGAGTATGTCAACAGGAGAGATTAATTACATTTGCGGCACTATGAACAGTCCTATACCAATTATTTGGGAAGCATCTTCCAACTATAATAAAGTAGTCTGGGGATAGGTAGGGAAGTTACTCTGTATTGCAGGCTTTAGGAACATCCAGCATAAAGCAGAAATTTAAGGAAGAATGGAAAATTCTTTTTTTTTTAAGATTTTATTTATTTATTTGACAGACAAGGATCACAAGCAGGCAGAGAGGCAGGCAGAGAGAGAGTGGGGGAGGCAGGCTCCCCGCCAGGCAGAGAGCCCGATGTGGGGCTCCATCCCAGGACCCTGAGATCACGACCTGAGCCGAAGGCAGAGGCTTAATCCACTGAGCCACCCAGGCCTCCCCAAGAATGGAAAATTCTTAAGGAACTCCATAATGATGGCTCAAGTCAAAATTATTACCTTTGAGTTCCAATATCCTGTGGAGGAATTTTTCAAAGCCAGAGAAAGAGTGAAATAGCCAAGAGGAGAACCTATAAACCTTCTTTTAAAGTGCAAATAGAAAAATAAAAGAGAAACCATAATAAAAACATAATTCCCAGGATTAAATTTAATAGCTTACCAAATTTACTGAATTTACTGATAGGGCTTTACTTTTCTAGTAAGAATGAGAACCACCTGCAATTACAAATGAAATCTCAATATAGAAACATTGCAGCATTTTAAAAAGAGACCACATGATACGTATAAAGATGAGAAGTCCATGTGCCTCTGTGTTTAAGTGCTAATTTGATTTGGGAAACTTTTATGCACTTAATAATTACCCCCTTTCTCCTTGCTAATTGGTTCCCAACCCCCACCCGCACCTCCCAACAGAGAAGTAAAATGAATTTCTTTAGCACTGTGTTTAGAATTGTTAACACCTCCTATGAAATTATACTGTCCTTCACTAATAGGAGCAACTGGAGGAAGGTATAACTTTGGCACTCTTTGGGTGGCAGAGAAGAATCCCTGGCTTGCAAATAAATACTATTTTATCAGACTTCAGGCCTGGTTTTGGATTAAGTCAAACCTAACTGCTAAGCTTACTACATAAAAAATTAAAATAGCAGTAGGGAAAAATATGAACAAATTATCTGAAGAGATAAGAAAGCTGAACTCAGGGTTATATACTAGTAATTCCAAAGACTATATTTTTATCACCTTAAAACTTGGTAAAATCTTTAAAAACTACTCCAGGTGATGTCAGTAAGATGGCAGAATAACAATTTTATATTGTCATCTCCCCACAGTGCACCAGTTTTGACAAGCACCCTGGATGTGAGTATCTTTGTGGGAGGGGCTCAGCAGAGAAGTTCTAGCACATCGCTGGAGTAAGAAGTCAAAGAGCAGATTCACTGAAGAATGTAAAAGAGTATTTTCACTTTACCTATAACCACTCTTCCTCCAAATTGGCACAGCTTGATGCCAAGTAAGACCTCCTCAGTCAAAACTAACTCAAGACGAAATAGAAAATCTGTATAGACCTATAACCAAGTAAGGAAACTAAATCTGTAATTTAAAAATTTACCACAAAGAATACCCAGGTCCATAAGCCTTCACTGGTGAATTCTAGCAAATACGGAAAGAGGAATTAATACCAGAGTTCACAAATTCTTCCAAAAAGTAGAAGCAGAGGAAACATTTTCCAATGGGCTACCTGAGGATGGAATTACCAAAACTAAAGACTTTGGAACAAAAGAAAGCCATAAACTGATAACTCTTACAAAAATAGAAAAATCTTCAACAACATACCAGCAAACAATCTAGCAATATCTAAGAAAATTATACATCATAACAAAATGGGATTTATTCCAGAAATGCAAGGTTGATTTAACATACAAAAACCAATCAATGTAATACAATATATTGATAGAATAAAAGACAAAAACCACATCATCATCTTGATAAATGCAGGAAAAAAATTGACAAAAATTGAACACCCCTTCATTAAAAACAAACTAAAAAATCAGAAATGGAAAGAAACATTCTCAACCTAATAAAGGTATCTACAAAATAACTACAGTTAAAATCATCCATAACAATGAGAGGCTGAAATGTTTCCTCTTATAATTAGCAACAAGACAAAGATGTCCAGTCTTGCCACTTCTATTTGGCATAGAACTAAAGGTTCTACCCAGGGCAATTAGACAAGAAAAGGAAGTAAAATTATTCTGATTGGAAAAGGAAAAGTAAAAATATCTCTCTTTGGAAATGATATAATTTTGTATATAGAAAATTGTAAGAAATCCACAAACAATATTATAACTAATAAATTAATTCAGCAAACTGCAAGATACAAAAGCAATGCACAAACACAATTGTATTTCTATATACTACCAATAAACAATCTGACAATGATATCAAGAAGTAAATCTCATTTACAATAGCATCAAAAAAATATTTAGGAATAAACTTAACAAAAGAAGTATCGGATGTACACTGAAAAGTACAAAATATAGAAAAAAATTAAAGAAGATCTAAAGAAACAAAAAGACATCCAATATTCAAGAAATGGAAGACTTACTATTAACATGAAAACACTCCCCACAATAATCTGTAAATTCTATGCAATGCTTTTCAAAATCTCTTGCAAAAATTGACAAACTACTTCTGATATTCATATGAAACTGCAACCCTGAATAGCCAATGAAAATGTAGAATAAAGTCAGAGAATTCATACTTTCTGACTTCAAAATTTACTACAAAGCTATTATAATCATTCTCTGTAGCAGCGGCCTGAGGATAGGCATGTATATCAATGAAATATAATTGGGGTTCCAGAAATGAACCCTTACATTATGCTCAACTGATTTCCTGCAAGGATAGCAAGACAACAGAAATAGGCTTGAGGAATCTTTTCAGAGTTAATGAAAACATTCTAAAATTGTGGGGATGGTTGAATGACTCTGTAACATTACTACGAATCATTCAATTATATACTTAAAATGGATATATTTTGGTATACAGATTGTTCTCAATAAAGATATTTTAAAATCAACTGATTGAATTCAAATATACAAATATTTACACTAAAAAGACAATGCATAATTTATGATTTTTTTAAGGGTGGAGATAAGAGGGTTAGAGGTTTTAGACTTTTGTTAGTTGTCCTTTATTCAAATGTGCATCTCATTTCACAGATTGAAAAACTGAGGAGGACTTAGAGTGCCTGGGTGACTCAGTGGGTTAAAGCCTCTGCCTTCAGCTCAGGTCATGATCCCAGGGTAGGGATGGAGCCCCGCATCCGCATCCTGCTCAGCGGGGAGCCTGCTTCCCCTTCTCTCTCCCCCAGCCTCTCTGCCTACTTGTGATCTCTGTCTGTCAAATAAATAAATAAAATCTTTTTTTAAAAAAGAAAAATTGAGGAAGACTCTGGGAGAACCTCTTGTGTGCCAACTTGTTTCAATGAGATCTTGGTCAGTGCCAGCTTTAGCTAATAGAGAAAGCCAAGGGAAAAGCACTGTGAGACGCACAAGGCAAAGATTAGAGGCAGCCATTCTAGATTTGTTTCAAATCAGCACACATTTGGATGTTTTTAATACTGAACATTTTATTAAATGCAAGCAGCTCACTGGGCCAGAGAGAATCCTGAGCTATTTGTAGCCTCCAGCTCCTTGATCCGAAAAATTGGAGTGAATATCATCAGTTCATTCTACTTGAGGCTTAAGAACTTCTCTGAATTTATGAAATTGGAAACAGATACTTGAATCATATGATACCATTATTCATCCATAACATGGACAGAAGTGTTTTCGGTATATTTTCTCTTGAAGCTGAGTAATGTAAAAGGAAATCCCCAGCATATTCTAGACAGATTCACCTTTTTATGAACCTAAGACATTCTGTGAGTTTGTTTCGATTACCTTATCTCGAAGTCCCACCAATTCTGAGCTTTGTCTAACAGTAGCAGCATCCTATTACCAGAACCTGAAATTCTGCTTTTCTGGGATGTTCTGATGGCAGAGAGTACAAAGAAATGACTTCTCTGGAATTGTTCCAGGGCAGCATGCTGTCACGCCAATCTGAGGATGTTATGCACAGTCCAGTGAAGGCGGAATAATAAATAGCCTGTGTGCTATTTTTAACTCACTCTCATGAGTTACACCATTGACACTGATAAGCTATTACATTGTGCTCAGATACATATTAAAAGTGATTAACTAAGTGTCATGGACTTAGTGACATAATATCAGATCTTCAAGTTTGAAGGCTGAGTGCTACTTCCAGAGTTTTTGCTTATCGTGCTGTTTATTCACTCTCATATCACCCCCATTCCTTGGAGAGATGACAGAAGGAATGCAGAGGGAAAGCATGTCACTCAGATCAATGTTAGGTGCCCAAGTCAATACAAATCAAGTGACTGCCAAGGGTTCTATAGATTCACTGATATAAAAATGAAAGCGCCTTTATTTCCACTCTAAACATTTCACTGATGTATGTTTCTCTTGCACCTACAATAGGTTGGTAATATTTATTTCTTTCAGAGACTTTCCTCTTATGACAATAAATATAGAGCTGCACTTAAAAATCAATACAAAGTTCATTATCTGAGAGATAAATGGTCAGTGGCATGAGATCACGAATGAGTAAAATTGTTAACATGTTACACTCCTGTGCTCCCAGCCACTCCTCCATCCTTAGTCCGAGTTTTTCTCATGCCTAGAACATCTTCCCCTCCTACTTCATCTTCTCCCTTCTAGTTGAACAAATTGCAAATCTGAGCCCAGCAGATGAGCCCAGTGAGCACTGTGCATTCCCAGTTTCCCTGCAGAACTCAGACCTCCAGATAGTGGTGAAGGAAAGAGGTAGTGAAATACCCAAATGGTGTCAGAAGGGAAAGATTGCAAGTGTCCTGCCGAGGTTTGAAGGTCTCTGTCATCACCTGGTGTCTACTTTATAGCTCCCTCGCAGGTCTTTGGTTCAGGGATTGACTGGAGTTGTCCCGATACTCAACAAACTAACAATGATCCATGCTTCTCCTCATTGATCATTTACCGGGCTTTATAAGACCCTGTAAATTACCATTTTTGAACAGTTTAGAAGATATCAAATGACCTAAAGTTGTGAGAATGAGGTTGTCCTCACAATGTTGTGCTTTGGGGCTAAAGCAAACCTCTAGGATAGGTTCATTTCAACCCTTGTGCCCCCTCAAAGCCTAATGGGTCCTGGGTGCAACTCCAGCCTAACAGCAAAGAGTTCTCTATGTGCTCTGAAGTTCCCTTCATTGACTTGAATGTGCGAATCTACTAAAGGGAAGTCAGAATGTCTCTCAGTGTTGGCCTGACTGCCCACAAGTCCTCACTGAGGTCCTAACAAGATTAGCTCAGTCCCAAGTGGCATTAGTCAAGTAGGTTTAAACACTTTGATCTGGAGTAAAAGGAAGTAAACTCAGGTATTTGGATTTCTAAGAAAGAAAACCCTGTGGTGTTTGCAGAGGTAGGAAATGAAGAGTACCAACTCTGAAATCATACTGGATTAAATCCAAGGTCCCTGACTTGAGCAACTGTCTAACCTTTCAACACCTCAGCTTGCTGGTAATACAATACTCTTCTCCATAGAGTTATTTTGATGATTTGATGAGACTGTGTATGTAAACTGCTTATCCTAGAGCCTAGCACATAATAATTTCTCAATAAATTCTTGAATGTATTAGTGTGAGCATGAATATCTGTGTCATTTGTATTACTTGGTGATGGTTGAAAGTATGAGATTCAAGATTCCAAAAAACAGATCAATAGCTCCTCGGAGGAGTCTGTGGACTGCATCTCAGATAGAGCCTGTCTGCATCACTGGGAAATCAACCCTATTGCCATGCAGCCTGAAACTTGGCTAACCACCCTCTGAGAAAAGTTCCTGTCTTCCAGCACTCCATAGCCAGTTCCCTGCAGCCCTCTAGGGAAGGAAAAAATTTTGAGATGCATTGATTCACCTAGAATACTCCAATACTCCAAATGGAGTAAAAGAGTATGAAAGGGGTACTTCTTAGCCAAGACAGGGAAACGGCCTGTGTCTGTCAACAGATGAAGATACAGAAGACATGCTATATATAAATATAGATACATATTGTACTATTCCTAAGAGTTCAGATTCCACATATAAGAGAAATCACACAGTATTTGTTTTTCTCAGACTTATCTCACCTAGCGTAATGCCTTTAGAAACCACCCATATTTCTGCAAATGGTAGGATTTCTCTCACGCTTTTTCATGTGGCTGAATAATATCCCATTGTGTATGTATATACACAACCACATCTTCTTTATCCATTTATCCATTGATAGATTGTTTCTATATCTTGGCTATTGTGAATAGTGTTACAATAAATATAAGAATGTGGATATCTTTTCAATATCCTCTTTATATCCTTTGGATATAAGTGGGATTGCTGGATAACATGGTAGCTTTATTTTTAATTTTTTGAGGAACCTCCATACTGTTTTCCAGAGTTCCCACCAACAGGCACAAGTATTCCCTTTCTCCTCATTGACACTTATTTTCTCTTCTCTTTTTAATAATAACCATTCCAACAGCTATCAAGTAAGATCTCATTATAGTTTTTTTAAATATATTTTTTAAGATTTTGTTTATTTATCAGAGAGAGAAAGAGAGAGAGAGCACAAGCAGGGGAAGCAGCAGGCAGAGGGAGAAGCAGGCTTCCTGCTGAGCAAGGAGCCAATTGGAACTCAATTCCAGGACCCTGGGATCATGATCTGAGCCAAAGGCAGATGCTGAACCAACTGAGCCACCCAGGCATCCCTCATTATGGTTTTGATTTGTGTTTCCCTCACGATTAATGAACTTGAGCATTTTTTCATATACCTGTTGGCCATTTGTATGTCTTTGGAAAATGTCTTTTCATTCACTCCACACATTTTTTAAACCAGATATTTTTGTTGTTGAGTTGTATGAATTCTTGCTCTATTTTGAATATTAACCTCCTACCAGATATATGCTTGTGCAAATATTTTCTCCCAGACGATAGGTTGTCTTGTCGTTTGTTCATTGTTTCTTTTGTTGTACAAAGAAGCTTTTTGGTTCGAGATAGTCCCACTTGTTAATTTTTACTTTTGTTGCTTATACTTTGGTGTCATACTCAAAAAATTATTACCAAAAGCAATGACAAAGAGCATTTTCCATGTTTTCTACTAGGAGTTTGATAATTTCAGGTCTTACATTTAGGTTCTTAACCTATTTCAAATTCATTTTTGTGAGTGTTATAAAATAGAGGTCCAATTTTATTCTTCTGCATGTGAATATCTAGTTTTCCCACTTTGAAGAAGCTATTCTTTCCCCACTGAGTATTCTTGGCTCCCTTGTCAGATATTTGTCAACGGTATAGGTGGGGGGTTATTTCTGAGCACCTATTCTGTTCCATGGGTCTGTGTGTCTATTTTTATGCCAGTATCATAGTGTTTTGATCACTACAGCTTTGTAGTATAGTTAGAAACCCAAAGTGTGGTGCTTCCACCTATGTTCTTTCTCAGGGATTTTTTTGTCTATTTGGCCTCTTCAGCAGTTTCATAAAAATTTTAGGATTGTTTTTTCCTTTTTCTGTGAAAAATACCATTGGAATTCTGATAGAGATTACATTGACTCTATAGATGGCCTTGGGTAGAATGGACATTTTAACAATATTATTTCTTCTGGCTTACCAACACAGGGTATCTTTCCATTTGTTTATGTCTTCCTCAGTTTCTTTCATCAGAGTCTTATCATTTGCTTTGTACAAATCTGGCATTCCTTGATTAAATTTATCCCAAGTGTTTTATTCTTTTATTTATTTATTATTTTTTTGATGATCTGGAATGATGCTGTTTACTTAATGTCTTTTTCATATTGTCTGTCATCAGTGTAGAGAAATACAACTGATTTTTGTTATATTGATTTTATACCCAGGAACTTTTCTTTATATATTACACACACACACACACACACACACTTATATATGTTCATACCATCTACAAATAAAGATAATATTACTTTTTTCTTTCTGATTTGGATGCCTTTAATTTCTTTATTTTTCTTGGTTGCTCTACATGGGACTTCTGGTGAATATGTTGAACAGGAGTGTGTGTGTGTGTGTGTGTGTGTGTGTGTGTGTGTGTGTGTAATACCAGGCCCATATGGAGAATGGAGACTAGGTGACACATATTTGTAGGCCAGTGACAGAGCTCTTTTTTTTTTTTTTTAAGATTTTATTTATTTATTAGGGAGAGAGAGAGAGAGAGCACAAGCCGGCAGAGTGGCATAGGGAGAGGAAGAAGTAGGCTCTCTGCTCAGAGCCTGACATGGAACTCAAACCAGGACCAGGGATCATGACCTGAGCCAAAAGCAGACACTTAACCGACTAAGCCATCCAGGCACTCCAGTGACAGAATTCTTAAAACAAAACATATTTTCCTGCCAAGCACCAAAAGTCAAAAAACAAAATTTTTAGGTTGTCTTGAGTCCATTCCCTGAATTGCTCCTCTGGGTTCTCCTTCACCAATTACGGTTCTGGTCAGGAAGCATTTCCATGGGAAATCCCTGTGCTGCTATCTCAGGTACGGAGAAATTCCACTGGCAATGGCAGGAGCAATGGCACCCCTCTGGGGTTGCTGATCATACATGTGTATGTTACCCCTGTATTTGTCAGTGGACTTAGATTGTTTGGTTGCCAGTAGCCTCATTAGTATCTCTCTAAAACACTCAAGTCATATGCCAAATAAACCTCTTCCAGGTTAAGGAGGAGGTGGTACATTCCAGACACAGATCAAGATACCTTCACAAGGTTTTGTCTTGGGTGCAGAGGATGGCAAAGACTGTCACATATCTGAGGAGTCCATGCTTACTATTGGTATGTGTCATATGGCTCTTTGTATATGCCTCAGAAGTATGGTCAGCAGGCCTTTCTTTGCTTTTGCATGAAGACACTTTGCCACAGTGAGTGGCAAAGACCAGGCATCTCATACCACAAGAGCTTGTGTCAAAGTCTGCTCTGCTTTTGTCTCCAGTGTATCTTCTTGGACTGAGTTGACACCATTCAAGCTGCTGGTTCTCATCACAGCCCCTTCCCTTCAGATCTATGAGTGGTCAGTTTGTGGATTTCTCCTGTGTAAAAGCTGTGTGCTATAAGCCTAGTTAGGAAGGAAAGAGAGAGAGACAGATAGAGGAAATCCCCCTAAGGAAGAATTGGAAGACCAGTGCCCTATAGACAACTTGGTGATTGGGCAGCTTTGCTGTGCTTTTGCTTTCTTCCTTAACGGAGAAAACACACCAAGGTGGAGATGCTAACCAGGATCAAAATGTAGCATCAATTTCCTCAGCAAAGTTGTAACCTTTCTCCCCTTCTTAATGAGTACAGAGGTATCAGAAAGAGGGAAAAAAAGGAAAGGCAGGGAGAGAAAGGGAAGGAGAGGAGGAGCTGAGTAAGGGATCTTAAATAGTTAAGTGCTGTTTCAAGTCAGTGCAGCTCTCTCCAAGTCACGATGGCAGAAAACCCCTTATGCTTCATTTAATTTCCAGTTTATTTTCATTCTAACAGTCTGTTGTTACTTCAAGAAAGACTTCTCATTTCTGTTTATGAAAACACATTTTCTGGGTACAAGTTAAACTTAGAAGTCCTGACTGAAGCTTTGGGAACTGAGCTTTTGTGGGAGGGGGCGGGGGGTGTCCCCCGGAATGGATTCCTTTGTGAGTTCTCGGAAGGCCACTCTGACAACCAACTATGTCATATTAATGCCTCTGTCCTATAGGAATCCCATGAGAAGAGAAAGAGCTGAGAAAGGAATAAAACTGGTGATTGTTGACTTAATGGGAAGCCAGGGAATTTGGCTCTCCATCCATCTTCACCAGCTTTCGTGCCGTGCTGTAACAAAGAAGTGGGTAGGAGCAACCAGGAGAGCTCATTTTGCCTTCCAGACTAGATATCATTAAGTCTGCAAACAACAAAAATAATATTAATCTTTTCTATCTACATGGGACTTTACAATGCACAAAGAACATTTTATATATATATATACAGAGAGAGAGAGAAATATTCATATGTACACACATATAAATATACACAAATATGTATGTATGTATGTAAATGTGTGTGTGTATGTATATGTATGTATGTGTGTGTGTGTGTGTGTATTTAACCCCATAAAAACAATAAAAACTCTTGGAAGTAGTGATCTATATTCCTTATTATACAGAAAACTAAGTTGGGGCCCAAAGAGGTAAACGGATTTGTCTAATGCCAGAGAGATAGTAAGGGGTAAGGCTTGGACAGAACCCAATGGACATCAAGTCCAATGCACTTTGCATTTGCATTATACCAGAGAAACTGAGGCACTGAAAAAGGTTTAGTGGCTTATCTAAAGGCATGCGACTGGCTAGAAGCAGAATTCAAACTAAACCGATTTCTCTGCCATGATAGATTTTAGGGAAAGAGAATGGGATTGATTGGTAAAGTTTGGTGAAAATTCTCCAGTCCATGAGAACTGAGAATCAAAAGGCACATTGAAAATCAAAAGGAACATTGGTTTAGAAGAGGAGAGAGAAGAGAAAATGCAACTGTTCACTCTTGTCCTCCCCACAGCTCCTTTTGTACAGCCTTAAGGAAAGTTCTTTCCAGAATTTTTAACATCTCACAGGTAAGGATGAACAACATAGTCAAAAAGTCCAAGGTGAAATTCAGCTTATCCATGATAGTTTCAGCCTGATCCCTCCTTGCTAGCACTGGAAAGTGCCTGGGTGTGGAGGGGGCCTAGGGGGATTGTGGGGGGGGAACCACCTCAGCCCCTGAAGCAGGGAGTATCACAGAAGTCCCTTGGCTTATAAACTCCTGCTGGCAATCATAGCATTTCTAATGCACATTCACAGCAGCCAGTAGAAATAAATTCAGTATATGTGGGACGGGGGTGGGAGGGTGGGGGGGTGAGGGGGTGGTGGCAATGCCTGGAAGGCTTCCACTTAATTTATGAGCCTGCATGGCTAGCCACACTCATAACTAAGGTGCTATTTCTGGGATCTGACCAATTTAATTTTGTGGTTTCCAGGTTTCTTTAATTTTGGGGAAAAGTAGTTGCAGCCTTATTTGGAGTTTCCAAATTTAAAGCTGAATCCAAGTTTTTACTCTATCCTTCTATAAATGGAATTCTAATCCTTCTGAGGGCCTACGGAAAATGTGTAAGCATGAGACTCATCTTTTTACACATTTTTATTTCCCCTCTATAAAATGGCAACAAGGGTACCTACTGTCACTACCGCACAGGTTGGGGGAGTGACATATCTGCATATCAATGAATCTCGCCCTTCAAGTGAGATTAACTGGCACAAAGAACCTCAGACTCTGGCTTCAGGAAGCTGGAAGACTTTCAGGAGACAGAATTGCCTGTGGTACAAAGTCCTGTGTGAAGAATTTATTTCTCTGATTTTTTTGTTTCTTTGCCCGTGTAAATGAAGTGATTGTATCTTCCTCCTAGGACTATTGAGAGGATTAATTAAAATTATTCATGTTAATTATAGAGGTCCTTGAACATTTTAAGTGTCCACTAAAGTTTAGTTATTGTCATTGTTACTAATATCACTGTTACATGGCTGCTGTGAGGACAAGATAACGAGATTACATGCATAAGAAAAAAAGACACTGTGAAGCTTTGATATAAAAAAAAATAAAAGCAACTGTTCATCTAGGGGATATATTTGGGACCATCATAATTTGATGGTAATAAACTTAAATTTCCTCAACTTCAGCTCCCCTTAAAGCAAAGAATTTCACGTTTGCTTTAGGCCAGTGAAGAGATTGCTTTGTTGTGAAGGCCCTGCTTGCAGAGAAAGGGCCCCAGGCCCTGGAGAGATCTTACCGGTGGTTTCTCTGAGTGGAAACAACACAAAGGTCCTGCTCAACAGCTTAAGAACGGAAAGGAAACTGTGGCTGTTGAGGATCTAGTGACTTGGTTTGAGAGTCACTGTGAAGATTTAATAGGCTCAGGAGCAGCGGCATCCCACTTGGTTCCTGGTTCTGTGAAAATATAGCAGAAGCAAGGGAAGAGTGAGCCCAAGGTGACTTGCCCAGTGTCTCACAACAAAGAGGGCACACGGTCAGGAGGTAATGGAAGTGTTCCTGTTTCAGGACCTTCTGAGTAATACTACTGCTCCTTGGACTTTTGAAACATGCTTGATGCTTCTGTCATTTTTTTTTTCAGTAGAAAAATATGAGAACAGTAAAGTTTAATGCCATCTGCTAGAAGAAAGGGGGGACATTGGCAGTTATCCTGTTGTGAACCTGGGGTGTCCTCATGATGCAGGAATTGCTGTGTAGAATAATTCTACAATCACTTGCAGGCATCCTTCAAGGGTGCCTCTCTAAGTAGGCTGTGTGACAATCCCATCAGCAGGGGGCTGAGGACCTGGTGTCATTTTGAAGCTTGGTCTCTTCAGCTCTAAGAGTTTCCTGAGGAAAGATGGCTCTACGAAGAATTTCAAATGATAAACAAAAGCTTGAATTTATCCCAAAGTGTGGAGTTAGACTGCTATGCCCAGTGCTATAGTTTCCCAACAATAACAGCACAGTTGGCTGACAAATAAACATTCAATTGTTGTTCACAGTTTTTGGTATAACATCACTTCCTCAAAAGGGGATTTTGTGCCTCAAAAAACAGTTTAGGAAAAAACACGTGATCTTGGTTGCCTACTTACGGTGGGAAGTCATTCTAAAAATCATTACCATCTCCCTGCACGTTCCACTCTTCCTCCCCACAGAGGCAAAAGTATCGATTTTTTTCAACACAAAGTCGCCGTGGAAAACTTTTCAATGATTTCCTGTCTTATTTTCTGATGTATCAGAGCAAAAGAATGTATAAAATTGTATTGATTAGGATCAAGCATGAAGTATGCAGCAAAACTTTATCACCATTTTCAAAACTGACAAAATCAAAGCAGGTTATAAATGGATTTAATGGAGTTCAGAAAAACCTCGACAGTTCCCCCACTAAAGAAACTTGTGTTGTTTCCCTTCCGTGTCAGGGAGGGCACATGTTGGACAAGTCTCAAAGAGATCACACTGCCTGGAAACTTTTCCCTTCGGAGAACAGCAAAGGTAAGTGTTAGGCAGAGTATGGTGGGTGCGGTCGTTGTGATATCCCGCCTCATCCCAATGCCTTACCCACCGACCAGGGACGGGGCCATGGTCGAGGGGTTCTTGAAACCAGTGAGCATCAGTCAATGCTGGCTGAGCAAACATGCTCCCTATTTCTGGAGCCTGCCGCAGGATGCGGTGCCAATTTTTTGACAGGTTTATGTGGCAAGAACAGCATAATCTGTAGGGAATTGCATGCCAGAGCATGGCCTCTCACGCTGCAGATCACGTGCAAGCTCCCTACCAACTTGGAAACTCGGGAGAGTCCCTCTCCATGCCAGCCTCTTAGCTCCACAGCTCCTAAGCTAAAGGAAACCCTGATTACATTAAAGCTTTCTTTTTCTCTCTGCCACGTGCTAAGCAGTTATAGCTGCTGGTGGTTTTCCTGGCAAGTCTGCACTCACGAAAAGAACTTCATCTTCACCCCCTGAAATTCCATCTCCTCAAGAACAAAGCAATTTCTCAGTATAAATATTAGTGTCGTTTCTAGAAGTGTAGATTGTTTCACTGAGAAAGGGAGTCTCACATCTCATCCCGTAGGCCCTTGGGTTCTCCTGGAATTTCAAGAGCATTTTATGAACTAATAAGTTCCAGTTTGTGTTGCAGTATTTCATTCAGCACTTAAATCTGCCCCTTGCCTTCACAGCTATGTACTGCTTTACAGTCTAATTTCACACTCCCCTACTTTCATTGCCCTTCTTCTCCAATCACTCAATTATTTATCTAACCCTGATACAATCCTCAGGAGTCAGGCGAGAGTTGTCCTCATTTTTGAGGCAGGAAAATGGAGCGGAGTGTGACTGTGGATAAGTGTATGTGTGTATGAGAAGACAGGAAGATGCCTGTGTTTATTTACAAACTCAGCTCAGAACATGGAATCAGAATACGCAGCTTCCTCAAGTGGTCATTTACTATGTCCCTCTGCTGACAAATGAATATATGAATGTGACTATACATGTCCACATATATGTGTGTATGTACATATATGCACACATATGTACACACACATACTGCTGACCGTATAAATGGTAGGCTATGGAAAATAGAAACTAAAAAAACATTCCATCTGGCTGCATACCTTGGAAAGTCACCAGAGACATATATAGTTCTATGCGGATAAACCTTTTCTCCTAAAACTTTTTTATTCTTAATTTTCTTCAAGGACATTAGTGGGTGACAAGCAAATTGATAACAAGTCATTGCAGGATTGTATTGTTCCATCATTAATTCTCCTGTGGTTTAAGCTTAGTGGTGTGTTCTCCACGCCCCCTCCTTTTTTTTCCTTTGAAATTGCAGCAACAGAACAATATGGAGTGGTAACTATATTGCATCTTAGAGAGTCACTTGGATTAATAATTCAGTCAGACACCTTCTTCATCTCCCCTCTTATCCTCAAATCCAGATAAATCCTATTGTATAAAATAATTAGACTAATTATGCCTCCAACTCATAATCACTTGGACTTAAAAACTTGATTTGTTTTTCAAATACCTTAACTAAAAGTTATATATGATATATGAGTCAGTACATATTTCAGTGTTACTTTTTTCTTTTAACTTCACTCCCTGTGACAGGCAAACATTACCAGCTAATAGTGTTGAGTGAATTCAGTCATGCACAATTTATCCTAGAAGCAGCAAGGTTGCATCCAAGGAAATGAAATGACACTGGACGACAAGAACCATCTCAAACGATACAAAGAAAATATTTCTTTTTTCAAGTGTTCCTTTAAAAATGATTAGTTACATTGGCAGATAAAGGATACTCTTAAAGGAAACTTACATACCTTCATTTCAACTCCAGAACAAGGGCCACCTCTATCTTCATTATCCTCTCTCTGTCTCATCTCTATCAGTGCTAACTTTATTTTTATTAAGAGAAGTACAGGAAGGGATGGGTCACAGAAGGAAGTATTAAAGATGAAGGAGGAATTTGAGAATGGCTAGATCCAGGGACAAAGCTGCAGTCTGTAGCGGACAAGTGGTTACCCATGGTGGAAAAGCAGAGGTTGGATGAGAGAAAACTACAGGAAAGTTCCAAAGTGTTAGTAATGTTCTAGTCCTTGGGGAGGCTGATATATATATATATATATATATATATATATATATATATATATATATTTGACTTATTACACATATCTTTGTATTATCTTTGTATTATCAAATATTAATTGTATTATCAAATATTAAATTCTAAATTACATCAGCTCCATCACAATTGACAGAAATGGGAAGGCAGTCTTCTATATAAAATTCTACTACTTTTAAAAAATTATTATGTTTTAGCTGGGATTATGAAGTGGGGGGTCCTGAGAACAAAGATTCTAGGGCGGGGCTAAAACATCCTACTCTCCCTCTGGCTCTATAACAGTAAGTATTTTTCCAAATAGGTACAAGAGGCATTTCATCCACTTCACAAGAAGTCCCTCTTACACAGATTCTTACTCTTTCCTTTCTGTTATTACTTCTACTAGCCAGTTTCAATGCCAAAAATTTGACACATTAGAAACTAGGTCATGTCCCCCCATCTGTTACATACAAGAGCATTCTGTCTGTTGCATCCAGGTGTCAAGAACAATATAGCTCTCAATAATTTCATCTGACTTCAACTAGCACAATCTTTCCAGTTTGATACCCAGCTGAAGACTCTTCAGAAATGGAACTTGAGACAGGGAAGCTTTTTGTTTGCAGGCAAGGGGGAAATGTAAAGTTAATAAACAAATCCAAACCTTAGGCATTGTCTTGGAAAACAATACTGAATTATGGAATCTGTCAAGTCAGTATGAGCTCTGGGATTTGGGAAAAGCAAGATATCCCTAAATCATGAACACCAGAGCTGTGGTTTTTGGTCTTTTTTTATCCTGTAAAGTATACTACTAGCCTCCATTTGATGGGCCCATTGTTGAGGAGTGATGGAAGCAAAAACAAGTCTAAGCATGAAAAACACCAACATTGAACAACCACAAATAAGGTGGTCAACAAACTTACTTCACGACAATAGTAAAACTCTGTCTTAGGACAACTGGTGACTCCTGAGCTCAGGAGAAAGTGGATTTAGGCATTTTCAGGGAGCATAAAGATGGTAGGAACAATCTCTTCTAGAGAAAACTCTTCAAAGTTGTCTTACCATGTTAGAAAACATCATGAAACTACCCAATCTCCCCTTCTGGTTGAGACAAAACTTGAGGATGAAACCTAGGTTGGAGTGTGCAAGGGCCATGGACAGGGCACATGGACTGATCAGGACTAATTCTCAGCTTACAGACGGAGCAAGAGAGAACTAGGCTTCCATCATAAATAGAGATAGCTTTATGAGATCATCTGTAACTGTAAAGATCCCAGAAGGAAAAAAATCCAACTCATATGGCATAAGAAATTTTAACAAAAAGAATATTCATAGACATGCAGGCACCACTAAAAACCAAAGGATATTGAGGCAATATCCTTTATATCCCAGGGACTACCAATAGCTAGAAGATATTACTGACTAAGACTGACGGGAACAAAAGGAAGAAACGGTGTTATGAAAGCTCATTGGAACTGCCCCCCCCAATAGTATAGAAGCTTCATTGATGAAATGTTATTGCTATTTCTAGAAATACAGCTTCATCTAGAAATGAAGGAATACAGCTACTTCCTTCCCCTAGTGGGAAGGAAGCTGTTGGGAAGGGTTGACTTTTGATCACTGACTAGACCAGCTAATATTAATCATAATTGACATGGACACAGAGTCTTTACCCAAGTCTCATGGACTTTCCGTCTCAAATTTCCTTCTCAAAATTCTCAAAGGAAACCTCTACACATGCTATTCTCTCTGCCTATATACTCCTCAGCCCTTCAACTCTTCTTTTAAACCCAACTAAATACCTCAGGGAATCTTTGACCTCCCTGATGAAATCATCTTCACCACAGCAAATGCTCTTATAGAACCATATACTTTATCTTCACAGCACTTCTCACTTTTCATATTTGTAATTTAATATTTAATTCTGTGATTGTTCAGTTAATGTTTTTCTTCCCTATCATACAAAAAAATCCTATGAGAACAGAAATCATGTCAATTTTTCTTCATCATTGCATCTCTAGTGCTTAATATATGGTAGGAACTCAGGAGATTTTTTTTGAGCAAATAACATTTTTTTAATCAGAAATAACTATCCCTATCTCATGCAGTTTGTTGGCTTAGCCAAGGGATGGCTCCATAAGTGAACAGATAATATCTAAGCTGTGCCTTTTTATATTGTGCAAAAAGAAAATGTGACATTCCAGGTGCACCATGTTAAAGAGAAATTGAACTTGACACTTGTTTAAAATGGCAAGACAGATTTTATACAAACTACTGAAGTAGGAGAAGGATACCTCAGTAGTACAGAATTCAGCTAAAATCCAAGTTAAGGAAGACTATCCAAGGATATTTCAATAGGGGGTCAGGATTAATTCAGGAGAAAGATACTGAACTCAAATCTGTTGAAAGTCAGAAAAACTTTTAAGTACTGGGGTGAGGTAGTGAGAAGGTACTAGAGCATATGGGGGCAGGGGAGGAGGGTGATGTTCAATGTGATTAACCATCAGTGTTTGCCAGTTGTCACTAATCAAAGTTAAACTCCTACCTTCCCACAAGGACTAGGAGACAGGGACATTGTGTGCCTTGATTACATTTCAAAAGGCTGTCTCCCAGACCCTGGAGAAAGATATTCCTACATTGTAGAAGATTTACATCTCAAAGGGGCAGAGAAAGAATTTACAATTGCAAGTTTTTGAAAGTGAATGCTCAAAGAAAATAGTGGCCAGAGGTCTCAGTCAGGAAATTTTGCAGGTTTTAAGCAAAATACCCTATAGGCAGAAAGACTCTTAGAACTAGTACATCCTCTTATTCAGCATGAGAAGTACCTGGTATAAGTGAGTGTGAGGAAAAGATTCTATGATGATAGCAAAAAGCCCCTTAAAGAAAGAAAATAATCTGTCTCTGTGGTTTCCAATTACATCCTCTTAGCTATTTCACTGAAAATAGAATCATGCTTGGTAATTATGGAAGCGATGTCTTGGAAGCAGGAGGTATTTACACTAAATGCCAAGTCAGCAGGCGATGCATAGGAAAATTATTCCACCCCCTCGTGCTGACTTCCACCCCAGAGTCTGACACGCTGGCTGCACACCTCCTGCTCTTCAGCCTGGGAATCTGAAGAACTGCAGGGGTTCAGCAGCAAGCCCACAGTTCACTGCAGACTGAGAACACAGAGAGAAAACATCACATCGGGTAACATAACAGGAAAAGCTTTAAAAAAAAAAAAAAGTGCAACGGACAATATAGGTCATTAGCTGCTCAGACTCTCCTGAAATCCTTGCTGCAGTTAAAGTTTCCTCTAAAAAATAACCAGTGGGGTAAATAAAGCAGCATGTAAGGAATGGGCATGAAGAAGCAAAACTGGTGTGGACTGAGTCTAAAGCCCACACTGGGTCTACAGAACGCATTGCTCTTCTAGCCATTTAGAATGTTCACTCAGAAATGGGAACTCCAAATGCGGCCACTCCCTCCGCTGCTCCCTCAGCCCTCCCGGGATGGGCCTTCCCACCCTCAGCACTAGCCCTTCTGCACTTGCAGCTGTTCACCAGATTCCTGCTTTCCACTCGGAGAGAACAAGTCTGCTCATTAGTCTTGGTGCTCCATGGTTCTGCTTATTTCGACTAATTAGCTCCCTGCCTCTGGTGAGAAAAGGGCATGAGGTTCAGGTTCACTTCTCCCTTCTTCCATCTCCCTTTTCGGGAAAATGGACATCTAATTTCTTTTCTTTTATCCCATTTTGTTGTCTGCAGAGCTGTGGAGATTGACATGGCTGACAATTCAGCAATTTTGATGTCCTGGAAAATTTAATGAAGATGAGAGGGAGACAATACTATCCATTAAGGTGACTTCAGCTTCGGTAAACTTGAGAGTCTGAGGAGCAAGCTTCATTTGGTTGCTTAAATGACCACCAGCCTCAAAGCAGAGCTAGAGATCTGGAGGGTCTGTGTCTCCCTCACCACTCCGGGAGGCTTTGCTTCCCTCTCTTCCTCTTCCTGTAATAGACAGTGAGTTTTCCCGCTGTCTCCATGCCTGCCCTCCATTCTTCTGGCTCTGGATGAAACCCATTAACCCCTAGCCCATTCAGCAAGTTCATTATTGAGCCGCAGGGAACCCTGGTTGCCTCGAGCCTCACCTCCACCGACAGCAGGGCAGGTGTAGGGCATGCCTTAGCACACGATAAATCCTGCAGTTCCGGAACGGCCAGTTCCTCTTCATGCTTTAGAACTTCCAAAGATTTTAAAGAGATTGCATCAGCATCTCCTAAAAATCCGTTTTGTTTCACTGACAGCTTTAAAAGATCGTCTTCCCTGGCTGCAAAATTACGGATGTCATTTTTAATGATCGAAGTTATTTGTCATCCCAGAGGATGATCTCTGGTGAGAATTTCGAAGATGCCTTTATGAGACAGGGCCAGGAGCCCAGAGTAAATCAGCGGATGGTTTTATGGCGACCCAAGTGACAGAGCTGAAGTAATCGCGTGAAAGTGACACCAGACTCTAAATAATACTCCCTTCCACATCGCCTCTGACCTACAGATCATTTGTTCGTGTTGCCTCTAACCAAGTATGTCTTCAGCCCAAAGTGTGGGAGAAAACCCCGTGAATCATTATCAGATGGACAATGGCCTTCAGCTGCTGTTGTATCGGTAACCTGCTGTGTGACTTATTCCACATCAATCAATCGCTCTGAGCCTCAGTTTCCACAAGTGTAAAATGAGCTCTATTTTAGTGCAAAGGTTCTGTGTTGCTGCAGTTTGTCCTTCCTGAGAAAAATGTGTATGGTTCTCTAACCATATCCTTCATGACCAGAATGAAGGCTGGCTGAGCATCTCAGATGCTACAAATGTACAAAGTCACATTTGCAGGAACACTCTCTAGAAAACATTACCTCGTGATCGGTAACTATTCCCTGCCTAGTTAAGGAAGTCTGACAAATGCTAATCACCCTCATTACATTAATTTGGTGTCCCAGACCTTCTCTGATACCCAGAAAGCAAAGGTTAATCCCCCAGCTAGAGTGTTTTTAGAAGACACCTACAAATAAAGTTTCTAGGGCCCAACTTCACATGCTACTGAAACAATGGTTTTTTTTTTTTTTTAAAGATTTTATTTATTTATTTGACAGAGAGAGATCAGAAGTAGGCAGAGAGGCAGGCAGAGAGAGAGAGGAGGAAGCAGGCTCCCTGCTGAGCAGAGAGCCCCGGGACTCAATCCCAGGATCCTAAGATCATGACCCCAGCCGAAGGCAGTGGCTTAACCCACTGAGCCACCCAGGTGCCCCTGAAACAATGGTTTTTGACTTTCCTTATATACAATGAGAATGTACAATTGGGTATGAGGAAATGGGTTAGACTTATGACATTCCTGCATCAGGGATGCCTGTGACATTTGTGGGGCCTGGAACAAAGGTACAAACAAAGGCCCACCTACTCTATTGTCAGTGTTTATGCTCTTCAGAGCCCTGTATAGCTTGGGGCCCACAGCAGGGGGCCTCTCTAACCAGACCCAAAAGCTGTGTCTGTTTGACTGGTGTGATCCTTCAGAGGAAGCTAGAGTTCAAGCCCAAATGGTTGCTTCACTCATACCTCACAGTTACTCTGTGTCCTCCAACAAATAAAGAGGTACAAGAAGGTTATTTGTGGAAATTCTCGGAAGAAAAAATGGGGAGAAATCAGGAGAGGCCAGAACTTTCTGACAGCCATGCAAGTCTGACTCCAAGCAAAGAACAAGGGGATGAAAGAAGGTTGGACAGAAGTGTCTTACACAACAGGGCTGAGGGGAGGCCACTCAGTGGAGCTTAAGGTATTCTCTGTCAAAGAACAGCCTCTCCCAGGAGCGCACCTGCCTGACCATTCCTACCATACTCAGTCTCTGGCTGGGAGCAGCATGGGAAGAGTGCCAAAGGTGTGAAGGATTTCAGAGAGCAGCACCTGGAGCTGAAGTTCAATTCTGTCCTCTGAAGTCACAGATCCGAGTGGCTGCCATAGTCTGTTTTATTCACAGGGACCTCCTCTGTATACTAACTGCAGAGCATGATATGTCTCAGGATTGCCAAGCAAGCTACTGGTAATGTGCAGTAGAAAATCTTTTAGCCTTTGAAAATCAGCAGTGCAACTGAGTGGCTAAGTGCCTGTGTTTCCAGAAGATGGCCTACCCCTATTTATGTTATAGGTTTATCTATCCAAGGAATAAAAATATGAAGGGCATTCATACTAAACTTCTGGCCCCATTGGCCAGAGTCCTCCTGCCTCACTCCCCTCTCTGTCCTATGGTGACCACGTGGCTCCCCTTTGGTAAGGACATGAGCCCTGACTCATTGCCCATACCTCCACCTGCCGTGATATGTCATCAGTGCCCTTGTGAGAATAAGAGCCTTAATGTGGATATTGAATAAAGTTTCTATTTCTGAAAAACCCAAATTACCACAAACCTAGTGGCTCAAAACAACACCCACCTACTATCTCAGTTTCTATAGGTCAGCACAATGTGGTTTGGTTCTCTGCATAGGGTCTTACAAGGCCCATATCAAGGTCAGTTAAGCTGGGTTCTTAACTAGAGGCTTAGAGGAAGAAGCCACTTTCAGGCTCATTCAGAGAATTGGCAGAATTCAGTTCCTTACAGTTGTAAAGGCGAGGTCCCCATTCCCTTGCTAGATGTCAGTTGGGGGTTACTTTCAGTTCCTAAAGGCTACTTGCATTCCTTAACACATGGACCCCTCCAACTTCAAAGTCAGCAATTGTGCATCAAATCTCCTTCATGCTTCAAATCTCTGCTTCTCCTTCTGTTGCTTGCCAGAGAAAACCCTCCACTTTTAAAGGTCTCATGTGGTGAAATTAGCCCAACCAGATAACCTAGGAAAATTTCCTTTTCTTAAGGTCTTGTTAATCAGTCATCTGAAATACATCTGCCAAGTCCTTTTGACCCACAACATATCATACTCATGCATTTGATATTTTATCCTATTCACAGTCATGAGGATTGAGGCAGAAAATCTTGGGGAAGGTGCATTTTTAGAATTCTACCTACAATAGGTATGTGGACCTAAACATCCTCTAAAATTGTCTTCCTTGATAAAAACCTTACCAACATAACTCTTAAAAAAGAGATGAGAATATTGGACACTTTGAAGCCTATAGACATGCCTGTTGAGGTGATGGATAAGGGCTGCTGCAGTCAGCACAGGCTCCCAAAGAGGACAAGAATCCCCACCAACTCTGTTACTCCATAAAATGGATCTAGAGACATCAATAAAACCACTCCACAAGACACTCTGCTAAGCAGAGAAAAATGCAGGAGAAATGATATAGGATTACACTTTCAAGATTGCAACTTTAGGGGAATTTAAAGAAGCCAGTCAATTTGATAAATAAGGAAAAATCGTGACAATTCAGGAATATGGAAAAGAGTGCAATGCCAGCATATCCCCACAGCATTGACAGCACACAGACACAAAACAAAGCTACTAAAGATGGAGCAGACCCAAATAGAACCTACTTATATAAGAATAAAAGGCAATCCAGTGTCACAAAATAATGTTATAGATTTAAGAGCTACATAGCGGGAAAATGTATCTAATAAAATAACAGAAAATATAAGTGATGTTTATCTTCTATCAAGTTGACTAAAGGCTTCTTAAGATCAAAAGCAGAGAAGGAAGTCAGAAAGGAGCATGATGTATTTACTATATATATTTTAAAAAACTCTTATACAGCTAAAAATAACCACAAAGAAAATTAAAAGGCAATGGGAATTATGGGGAAATAAAATGTATATTTAATACACGATATATAACAAACAGTGGCTAATAAGTTTAATATATAAAACCTCATATAGATTAATAATCAAATTTTAAAAATAATAAGAAAATGATCAGAGCACCCAGACTAGCAATATACAAAGGAAGAATTACAAACAACTATAAATCATCTGAAAAAAATCTATTTCATCAGTAACCAAAGTAAATATGAAAATAACATAAACAATAAAATGCCATTTACTACCTATCAAATTGCTAATTAAATACACACACGCACACACATATATAGTTACCAATGTTATCCATGGTGTAAGGAAGTAAATGCTTTTATGTGATGTTAAAGTGAATGTATATCGATTCAACCTTCCTATAAAACATCTTGGATAATACCTTAAATGTATACATACTCTTTCTTCCAAAACATTTACTTCCAGAAGTTTATTATAAGGAAATAATCAAGGATGTGCATAAATATTTATCTACAGTAGTCCTCATCCAAGCATTACTCATTACACTCAAAAAATTTGGCACAATCTCAGTGTCAAAAAATAGGGAATTGGTTAATAAATGTTGGTGCATTTCATGTAGCCAGGAAAACTCAAGCTCTGGAAGAATATTAAACTTGTGGAAATGTTCTGGTTCATTAGGTATCTTAGAAGGAAAATAAGCAACATGCAAGAAAAAAAAAGTATGTACCACATAATACCATTGTGTAAAGAAAGATACGTTATATGTAATAATGATGTTCCATAAAGAAAATAGATTTTAAAACATAACATAATGGTAACAGTTTCCATTGCTGGGGTTGGGATTATGGAAGTTCTTTGTATTTTTGTGCATTGTTTCAAATTTTCTATAATAACCATATTATCAAAATAAAAAATTATTTTTAAAAACAGTTAAAAATAAATGCCCTGAATGCTCTAAACTTCAGTGTCTCAATATAATTGGAAATAAAGACAAATCATCTGAAAGAAAGATGTAAATTCTCAACAAGTGACCCATGGAGGCTAGTTCCTGGGCATTTGCCCAAAAGCAGCAGGTACATTTATGGTGTCCAAGAGGAAGTGATAGTGATCCATCAGCTCTTAGAGCTTCCTGCTGTCCTGGCTGCCCCATAGGAATTTATCCCACTCATTTTACAGACATCCTACTTTAGTTAGCTGTTCCTTGCCCAACTTCTCTCTTTGGAAAATTCTGGTTCTTCTAAATTCTTTTCTCTGCCTCTGTCTCACTATAATCATTAAAAAACAATAAATTAGGGGCGCCTGGGTGGCTCAGTGGGTTAAGCCGCTGCCTTCGGCTCAGGTCATGATCTTAGGGTCCTGGGATCGAGTCCCGCATCGGGCTCTCTGCTCAGCAGGGTGCCCGCTTCCCTCTCTCTCTCTCTGCCTGCCTCTCCATCTACTTGTGATTTCTCTCTGTCAAATAAATATATAAAATGTTTTTAAAAAAACAATAAATTAGGGGCACTTGGGAAGTAAGCAATATCAAGAACTCAGGGCATTCATACTAAACTTTGAAATAATCTGAAAATAATGTGTCCAGGGAAAAGCATGGGGTTGAGAATGTTGAGTACATGTAATTGTATGAATGACTGAGTACATGTAATTGCCTCTAAGTCAAGTTCCAACACTCACCTGAGCCACATTTTTTTCCTTTCAGGAGACTTTTCCTGGAAACAGTGTCTCCAAACCGCCTGTGGATAAGGTTCTGACAGGGGCTCTACCTATCTGCTGAGAGTTAGTTTGAACTACATGGACACCAATTTCATTAATAATGTTAAGAGTAGTAAATAATAAGAATAAAAATTAGCTTTAACTGAACATCTCTAAGTCCAGGAATTTTGCTTAGCTCGTCATAGGTATGATATAATTTAATTCTCCTAAAACAGAAAATTAAATGCTATTATTGTCCACCTTCAAAAGTGAAGAAATTGAATTCTGAAAAGCTCACATCTAACCATCATCTGTTTTCTAATGTACAAAACCTCTAGAAAAAAGTGAAGTTTTTTTTTACTGGATAGTTTTCTACTACCTGGTTTGTGTTTCCTTGTCTGTCTTTGGACCCTGCAAGCTTTGAGCCTATGGAATTAAATGAAGTCACATCAGGCATTTTTTGCTCTGTATGTCTGGCTTGTCATCCCTACATATGCAGCAGGAATGTCTCTGTAGTCTCACCTGATAGCTTCTGGGAGTCTCAAGAGTCCCAGCAGGGGCTCACTCTGAAGTTTGCTCAGCCTGCAGTCTTTCTCTGCTTCCTTTTGTCCCTCTGTGGATGTCGGCTGCCCTCAGAGCTCCAGGAGGACAGAGCTTTGTCCCTACAAACACAATTTCTATGTGTTCCCCAAGTAGAAAGACCTTCCATGCTGCCTTCACTTCAGGCCTAAAGGGGCTGAATCATGGTGTGTTTTGCACAAATATGGAAGAAAGTGTTCTCTTGTTAAGGCTCAGATGTAGACTTTAGGAGTTCCTGCACTGAGAGACACAGCTGTTCATGCCCCCCTCCACTTTCCCCTGTACAACACTCCTTCCGGCCTGTCCCTTCCCACCCACCTGCCAAGCTGACCATCTCCAGAGTAGCCCAAGCACTGCTCGAGCTCCAGGTCATCAGACATGGCCAGACCAAACTGGTTCATGCTGGCTCATGTTTAGCTACAGCCCTTCTTGTCAAAAGTTAAAATACCCATCTCTTTAAAGCCAAAGGTATGCTATTATATAGATGAAAATATCTGGAGAAAAGGACTATGGCTCAACTATCAAATTCTTGCTGGCAATTAAAAGTGAAGACCATATGAGACCTAGTGCATTTTACCAATGCCACCTGATTTCATTGTGGAAAATTTCTGTTTTACAAGTCATCTCACTTTGTATTCCACTCACTTTCATTGACATTTATTTCATATTCAAAGGTGTTATAAAAAAGGTAAAAGGACTCTGCAGGAAGGGCACTATATAAGTGTTGTGAATTCATTGATTTGACTCTTCTAAGCAGTAGGTGGCATTGAAAATGGTACTATAATTGAATTTTAATCATTGGAAAATTTCCACCTAAAGCCTTTCCCCTTTTTACAACTGAAGAGCAAATGTAATGCTTGTGTTTAAGAGAAATCATGTCTTTAATTCAGAATTCATGTAATTAGTGAGTTAGGGATTTCAAAATACATCCAAGAGCATTTGGAACTTTAAGAAAAATTAAGAAATTCAAAACTATCCTGGAACTGATAGACTATTGATTTGACTCAGACTCAGAAACCAGGTCAAACTGGGCTCACTGTCTATTTTTGTATAACCCACAAGTAATTTTTATTTTTTATTATTATTTTTAAATATTTACTATTTTACATTTATATTATTTTATTTATAATTTTCAGTTTTAAATATCCAGGTAAAATTAAAGATTGCTGTGGAGCAGCTGGATGGTATAGTCAGTTAAGTGTTGGACTCATGGTTTTGGCTCAGGTCATGATCAGGGCCCTGAGATCGAGGCCTATATGGGGTTCCATGCTCAGTGCCAAGTCTGCTTGAGATTCTTTCCTTCTCCCTTTGCCCCTTCCACTCATGCTTGCACTCTCTCTCTCTCTGTCTCTCTGTCTCTCTCAAATACATTAGTAAATCTTAAAAAACAAAAACAAAAAGCAAAAATTGTTGCATGACACATAATAGCATAAAAATTGAAATTTTGGTATCAATAAAATTTTGCTGAAACACAGGAAAAGTTCATTTGTTCGAATATTATCTATGACAGCTTTTGCAATATAGCTGCAGAACTGAGTTGTTGTGACAGAGACATGGTCCACAAAGCATGAAATATTTACTATCTGGCCCTTTACAGAAAAGTTTGCCAATCCCTGATCTGTTTGATTTTGATATTTGTATTTAGGAATAAAGGAACACAAAATAAAAACATGTGGAAAAAATATCCTCCAAAATATTTCAGCTTCAAAATGAGGTAAAAAAGAGTATATATTTTTTAGTATATCATTTACATGGATAACTATTAAGTTCTATATGTTTAGGGGTGCCTGGGTGGCATAGTAGGTTGAGCATCTGACTCCTGATGACTCCTGATGCTCAGGTCATGATCTCAAGGTCGTGGGATCAAGTCCCATGTTGGGCTCCATGCTCAGCAGGGAGTCGGCTTGAGATTCTCTCTTTCTTCCTCTCCCTCTCCCCTCCCCTCTGCTCTCTTTCTCTCTCTCTAAAAAAATGAATAAAAAATTTTTTAAAAAATTCTAAATTTTTAGAAAACTTTGGCAGTTAGAAGCAAGGGAAAATATACAACAATATTAGAAAGAGTGTCAACTTTGGATCTTGACGAAAACTGGGAGTAAAACCTAGCCTTAGTACTAGCTATGCAACTTTAAACACATCACTTAGCCTCTCTGAGTCTCGGTTCTCAGCTGTGAAATAGAAATGAAAATACCCACCCAGAGTGAGGATTATTAATAATGTAAGCAAAGTGCCCTGTTTCCATGACTGGAATCTACTAGCCTTTCAGTAAATAATATATATAGTAGCTGTGGTTTTGGTCAGTCTTCTTCAGTAACACACTCTCCTGAGAGAGGTCTTCAAAAAGGAAGCTCAGATTAAAAACATGTGAACTTCTGAGTTGCTTACTTGCAAAAACTTCCAAGACCTTTTACCACCACCATCCACCCACATGTACAGCCATGTACTCTGCTTGGGGCAGTCACCTTGAAGATATAGGGAGAAATCTTTCAAGAATTTCAGAATCTAAAGAGAAGAGCAAAGCCAAGAAAGAGTAACCAATGCAAAGAAATGTCTCCTAAAGTGCCAGGCTGGGAGAGCCTTACAATGACTAAGACTCTCAGCTTTGGAATTAAAAAGATCAGAAAAGATCAGGTTTGGGGCTTCATCTTTGTTACTGTCTAGCCATGTGTCACTTAGGAGGTCACTTATGCTGCTTTACTCTGTTCCCTCTTCTACAAACCGAGAGATATATATCAGTGCCTATCTCGTCAAAACTTTGGAGGATTGAGAAAGATACTATGAGGTGCTGAGGTGGTGGCTGGCATTCTTTCATTCATTCAACATGCAGCTAGGGGCATACCTGTGTACCAGACACTGTGTCCAATGCTAGGGAGAAACCAGTGAACAAGAGTTGTGGTGTCTTTTGTAACTGCCAGGGAAACAAGGCAGTATACAAGTAATTGAACAAGTCATGGTAATTCTATGAGAAAACAAATAGTGCCAGAATTCAGAATAAAAGAAGGGTCTATATTAGCTGAAATGTTCCATTAAGGCTTCTCTAAGAAGATGACATCCTTCTGAAGCTAGGTAACTGTCTAAAGTATGGTTAGCAAGGAGAAAGTAGCAGAAAATCAAGTCAGAGTGACGGCAGGAGCTAGACGATACAAGATCTTTGAAACGAACTTGACGAGGTTGATTTTGTTCTTACCGCAAAGGAAAATATTTAAATGACTTTAAAAAAAGGAGTAATATTTTGGTGTTTATACTTTTAAAGGGATGCTAAGTGAATGGAGGAATGCAAGTGGGGAAGCTGGGAGCCATTTTGGGAACAAGTACAGGACTCCAGAAAAGAGATTTGTCACTGTCATCTAGAGAGTTCCAGAGCAGAGGAGAGAGCTGAGATCATCTGAGCAGTTAGAATAGGCAGGACTTGCTGATGTATTAGAAATGAAAGAGTGGGTAGATCAAGAAAAAAATCCAGGCTTGAGAGAGTGGATTCCCCTGCTATTTCCCCAAATTTGGAAGACTATGGGAGAAACAGCTTTGAGAATGAAAGTAAGGAGTTCCATTCAGGACATATTCCTGAAGTCCACCATGTAGAGGTGGGGCAGAAGAAGAGATACCAGTTAAAAGGAGCTGAAATAGAAGGAAATTCAAATAAGTGAGAAACTAGGAAGTCAAAAAAAAGGAGAGCAAAAACTTCAAGAAGAAGATGGCAGCAAGTTGCATAAAACACCATCATCGTTAGTCTTATTATGAAGGAAACATTAGTATGGGGGCTTACATGGACCCTCCTCTAAGCAGTCATCTGACTATGACAGTTAGCCCCCTCCATTGGGCTCTATCACACATCACCATACTCATTGTATCCAAATAATGTATCACAGCTGGTAAATGCCCTATTTAGTTATTTATAATATGGATCTCCTGCTTAGAATATAGTCCTACAAAGACAGGGACCTTGTCCTTTTTGTCCTCACTGTATTCTCAGTGCCTAGATGAGAGCTTGGCACATAGTAAAGGTCCAGTTAATACATGCTGAATGAGTGAATGAAGGAATGGACACTGGCTTCCTCTTCCTATCTCTTTCTTTTCTCTTTCTCTATCTCTGTTCTTTCCTCGATGGTCTCCTCAAAGTCGTTTGTCAGGTTCACTTAGTACATTATATTCAAATTGTGCTTTAAAACATATATATAATTTGTCTCTTCCTTCTGCCTTATGAGGATGGCAGGAGAGACATTCCACCTCCATTTTACAGAGAAGGCAGCAGAATAGTGGAAAGAAAACTGAATTCAGACTCAGGAATCCTGACCTCACATATAGGGCTACACTTTCATTATCTTTGTAATTGCATAAGCAATTGCATAATGGCTCTTAACCTCAATTTCTTCACCTGCAAAATGGAGAAAATAATCCTATACCAACCTCAAAACTTTATTATAGGAAAATGAGATTATATATAAACAGCACGGTGCAAGGCTTACAATAGTCTTAAAGAACAGGTGTGTGTTTGTGAGTAATAGTGGTAGTAATAGCAGTAGCAATGGTACTAATAACATTTGAATACAATGTGAAGCAATTTCACATTCAGTGAAAGAGAAATTCGAGCCTTGAAATTGGTATATTGGCCAAATCCTTCAATAACAAACATTATTAAAAATGAAAATCCCCATAAAATGAAGATCTCAAGCCTCAATCAGTCACTTGCTTATTGTCTGAATTTTGCTCATCACAGTGGGGTTGTAGTATTACAAGAGGCTTTGGATACTACTCCTGGAAGTCAACTTGACCTAGTTCCATGAATTAGAGAGAAGCCATGATTTCTGGCATAGTGCTGGGAAACAGAGCCATATTTGGAATAAACTTGATGTTTATGCTGCACTATCATGAGTTTCAAAATAAGCTACCTCACAGATTAATTTAAAATGTTTTCTATTCTTTCAAAAAAGAATTTGCTGTAGCACTTCAAATACTTTAAGCAAGCTCATGAAGAAAGTCTCCAGATCTTGAGGCCTAATTTAAACTAGAGAGAGCAGGGCTCAGTTCATGAAATTTCTGGGCTTAAGAGACTTGGATCCAGTTCTGAAATTATTCCCATGAGCACCACTTGGTTGCACGAATATTACCATATGCTCAATAAATGACACTTAATAATGAGACATACTCTCATGTTTCTTTCTGTTAGAGCATTTCTTTGCCTCCTGTAAAAAAAAAAAAAAAAAAAAAAAAAAAAAAGGAATAAATCCTTACTCAGCTTGTACACTTCCTTGGTTTGGTCATACCTAACAGCCTGTCCCTTGAACATCACATCAGGAAAATACTATGGCTTTATTCTGTCTTCTGAGGAATTGTGGTGGGGTTTCTTTTCTTCCTTTCTTTCATTTTTTTTTTTTTTTCTGCAAACCTGAGTTTGGCCTCTGCCACTATAGGATTCTAAGCCTTCTGAGGTCGGGAACTCTAGATCAGTTTGCTCTTACTGCATAATAAACCATACCAAGACACAGAAGCTTAAAACAACAGCCCTTGAGTCTACAAACCACCAGACCATTCTTGTGATCTCAGTTGGACTGCTTTAGGGAATTGTACTCGGTAGCTTTGCTCTGGAAGTTCACTGTCTATGGGCTGGGGTCTCTTGTTTCTTCTATGTGCTCTGTCATCCTTCAGCACAGAACACTCATAAAAGATTCCAAGAGGGCAAGGGAGAGGTGCAAGGCTTCTGGAGACCTAGCTTTGGGACTAACTAGCTACATTCTGTTGGCCTAAATAAGTCCCAAGACAAAGTCAGATTCAAGGGACAGAAAATTATTCTCTGCTTCAGGAAGGGGCCAGCTGTAAGTTCCTGGTGGAACTTACAAAAGGTGTGGATAAAGGGTAAGGTGGAAAATGGGGTCAATTTAGCAATAAATCTATCGCAAACCATGACTTTTTGTGACTATAGGTCCAGTGCCAAGCCCACCCAGTGTTTAACTCATAGGAAGTACTCAATAAATAATTACTAAAGAAGAAATGGAATGTTGTATTTGGGCCTGAACCCTGAGCCTTCTCTTATTTCTCAGTGATCCCTGCTTTTTTCATAGATTTAAGCTGCTTGGTCTTCTCTTCCCATTGTTCTCTAGCTAGGCCTGATGTCAGCTAAAAAAAAAAAAAAAAAAAACACCAACATAACTGGGACAATACTGAGTCAACACATCATTACTGAAGAACAAATCTAATGAAAATATTTCCATTCTGAGCAGTTTTGGAACACTTAAACTGTTTCTTTACTTTGCAATTGAAAATGGGTGAGAGAATGAATTTCCACAAATTGATGTTTTACAAGGATAGAAGGAAAAAATGTGGTCTACAGATACAAACCAAACACCTTTCTAGGTGCTCTACATAGATTATCTAGTTTAATCCTCATAATATTATAGATATTATTATCCCCATTGTAAAGATTCAGAGATGCAAAGTAACAAACCAAAGGCAGAACTGCCTTTAGGTCATGTCCTTCCTTTTATAGCAAATGTCCTCTCAGATCTAATAAAAAGTAGTCTTGAGTTTTAATTTCCAAGTGGACGAAAACAAGGAAGGCCATGAGACTAAGATGGGATTGTTAAATTACAAATCCTTACTCTTGAGGAATGCCAATCCTAGCTCTCTGTAGTGGACAGAGCCCCTCATTTATTTTGACAGAGGAAGATAGCTTGACCTCTGCATCCTCTGCAGATGAGATAGGAGTAGAGCTGAAGAAGGATGGGCCCTTAAGGCCCAGACTGGCCAGCAATGAGTTAAGGACAAATTGGTGGCCTGAAGATATACCTGGGCCCCCATAAGAATCCAGTCATAGAGCCATTAGGAGATTAAACATACTTCCCTTTGATCTAGAGTGTAACTATTTTGTTAATGACATTGATTAAATTCTCTTTCCATTAAATTTAGCCTCAGGGGTGCCTGGGTGGCTCAGTCGGTTAAGTGTCTGCCTTCAGCTCAGGCCATGATCCCAGGGTCCTGGGATTGAGTCCTGCATCTGGCTCCTTGCTCAGCAGGGAACCTGCTTCTCCCTCGGTCTGCAGCTCCCCCTGCTTGTGCTCTCTCTCTGTCTCTGTCTCTGTCTCTGACAAATAAATGGTTAAAATCTTTAAAAAAAAAAAAAAGTAGCATCATACACCAACAATTTAAAAAAATCTCTTTCCTAGATCTATTATAACCTCCTTATATGAACTAGAGTGTTGTTTTCTCAAATTCTTCTTAAAAGAGGCAGAAATTGTGTGACAATATGGCATGAACACTGAACTGGGAATTCAGGAGGCTTGGTTCTAATACCAAACCTTATATAACTTTGAGTAAGATCCTCATATCTCTGGATACCGTTCTCTTCATATGGCAAATCAAACCTCAAAAAACGATCATTATTGTACTGCACATATACCCTGAATGCCCACATCTCTACACATCACTTCAGACAAATTAGCCAGTTAATTTTCATATATAGATTTCCACGCTTTGGATCCTTTTTTTTTTTTTTTAAAGATTTTATTTATTTATTTGACAGAGGGAAATCACAAGTAGGCAGAGAGGCAGGCAGAGAGAGAGGAAGGGAAGCAGGCCCCCTGCTGAGCAGAGAGCCCGATGTGGGACTCAATCCCAGGACCCTGGAATCATGACCTGAGCCGAAGGCAGCGGCTTAACCCACTGAGCCACCCAGGCGTCCCGCACGCTTTGGATCCTAAGACCACAGCTCTTTGGACTGGATCAACCCCTGACCCAAAGAGCAGTCATTTATTTATAGGATGGCTGGTGGCCTCTGACCAACAGGAAAATGCTATACTAGATGGTGTCCTTGACTACATGTCTCCTCTCCTAATTTGTATCCAACTGAAGTCACTCTTTCATCACAATGTATATGTCAACTATTCTTTTTTTTTTTTTGTATAAATTTCTCCAAAATACATGCAACAACTCAACAACAAAAACACAAACAAACCATATAGGAATGGGTGAAGGACTCAAAGAGTCATGTCTCCAAAAAATATACAAATATCAACAAACACGTGCAAAGATGTTGAGCATTAGTCATTAGGGAAATACAAGTTGATACCATTTCATCCCCACTAGGATGGCTATAATTAAAAAGATGAATAATAACAAGCATTGCCAGGAATCTGGAGACACTGGAACCTCCATATATCATTGGCAAGAATGTAAAAAGCTACAGCTGCTTTGGACAGCTATTTGCAATTGCTTAAAAGGTTAAATCTAAAGTTACCATATGACTCACTAATCCCATTCCTAACTGATACCAAAGAGGATAGAAAACATATATCCACACAAAAAGTGAACATAAATGTTTATAGCAGCATTATTCATAACAACCAACAAGTGAAAATAATCCAAATGCCCACCAACAGATAAAACGAAAGATGGTATATCCATTCAGTGGTCTATTATTCAGCTTTTAAAAAAGAATGAATTACTGATATATTCTATAATCAATGGACCTTGAAAATATTATGCTAAGTGAAAGAAGCCGGATGCCACAGGCCACACTGTATGACTATGTTTATATGAAATGTTCAAAATAGAGAAATCTATAGAGAGAGGAAGTAGATTAGTGGTTACCAAAGGATAGTGGAAATGGGGCCCAGTAATGGGAACAGGGCTTCCTTTGGGGGATGAAAATATACTTGAATTAGATGGTGATGATGATAGCACAAATTTTTCAATATATTAAGAACAGCTGAATTGTACATTTTAAGAGGGTAAATCTATAGCATGTGAATATATTTCAATTTTTTAAGTTTAAAGAAAACCCTTGCTTTATTAATATTAGTATTATCTTTCTGTATACTTATGAGAAATCTAAGGCTATAAAGTTTAAGTGACTTACTCTAGGTCTCAGGTAATAAATGTAAAATTAACAAACACTCATATTTTATGCCTCTAATGTGTGCAAAACAATATATATGTATGAACATATGTAAATATTCATATTCTTATATTTGTATGTAAAAATGCATGTATGTTTTGCAGAAGGAGCATAATATTCCACTCATTTCTACTCAGTGAACAGCTACTTCCTGAATTTAATCTGTTCTAGGCACTGAGGATACGGAAAGAAAGAGAAAGTGGCACTTGCAACTATTCTCCTTTAGTGAATTACTTTAACATGTTAGCTGTGAATAAAAACAATGAAAGAAAGTCTGCTCTGGACCTTTAAGTAACCTTAAGCTTTCCAAACAAGACCATCAACACGGACAGCTCACTGCCATCCCAGGACCTGTGTTCCTGACCTGCACTCCTTTGAACACTTTCTTCCCTTAACTATGAACTCTCACTTGGTCCTGGCATCAGTCCTACCTCTGATTCTCTGAATAGGGTGTCTGTCTGTTCTTGAGCTCCCCATGTCTCCCAGGTGTCACTCACAGCAGTAGCCAAGTTTCTCTAGCGCAACACTATTGCCATTTAAGACCAGATAATTCGGGAAACTGTCCTGTGCATTGTAGGATGCTTAGCAGCCTCTCTGGCCTCTACTCACTGATGGCAATAGCAACCCTATCCCCAGGTGTCACAACCAAAATGTCTTCAGACATTTCATACTCCCCTGAGGAGTAAATCACCCCCGATTAAGAATCACTTCTCAGCCTGACATTTACTCTAAGGCTCCTCCTGGTCAGGACCATTTAGAAAGTTGCCTCTTGTAAACAGTACTTCTTGAAATCGATCTAAGCAACAGCACATACCCAATCCTGAACCGGGCTGCTGGTGACGGGTGGGCAAAATCCCTTTAAAACCTGTTATCAGTGCTCGCCTCCCAAGGCATCTAACAAGTTCTATCTAGCTCTACCAAACCACAAGACTCTAGAGTATGTGTTTTTCTGAAGACCCTCTCTACCTCCAGAGACATGCCCCTGATGGATTATTTTAGTTCCTGGATCCAAACAATGTCAGCACTGAGTTCCTGTGAAAAGGAAGTAGGACGGATCAGGGGCTTCTCATGAGCAGTACTACCTCACCTACTCCGGCCCTCATTCTGTACTTCTTCACTTTTAATGCAAGGACCAGGCAGCACTTAACTGAGGAAGCTGTCTCAGCTGAAAAGAATGAAAGTGGGTAGGAACAAGGCCTGATAGGCCCTGAATTTAGGTGTTCTGAGTCTAAATTGGGAATGCAACTGAAGAGCTTTCAATCCACCAGAGCAGAATAAATGTGCAGAACAGACCATAGAAAACTGCCTACAGAGGCAAGAGTTCTGTGAACTGTACTGCTCAAAGACGTTGCTGTTAAGAGAGGCAGCCTTTTCAAGGAAATGTTAAGGAAAAAATTCTATTGTTACTGCCACGGGGAGGGCCAATTCTTGTCAAACTGTCAACTGCTTGTATTGGAACTTTCTGGGTCAGAAACGCTATTCACCTCCCTTGGTCTAAAAAGGAAACAGAATGGCTCACAGTTTTGGAAAGACCAAAAGGTAGGCCAGGTTCAGGCACAGAGGAATCCTCAGGTCTCTGCCTCCCTCTCTCTCCTCTCCTTACTTCCATGTTTGTTGCATACTCTCAACTTGTGGATAGAGAGTCACCATCAGCATCTGGATTTCATTGTTGATATCAGCCTCCAAGAAAAGCTCTGATAGGTCCTCCTTGAGTTACTTCTGTACCTCAGACGTGTCTACTAGCACTATTTGCTTTTGGAGCCAGAGGGGCAGTGCTGCTGGGGGGTAGGGTAAAGCACCAACTTTATGGCTTCCCACTGCAGGCCTTCTCCACCTGGCCCTGTAGGCATTTATAGGCCTCTCACTGCCCAACACTGCCTTCAGCTTTCCTTGAATCCACAGGCACCCTAGTTCACTCCACTCCATATTTTAACTATAGCCTTCAAAGCCCACTCTCCAATAAGAATGGAATGCATATATATGGAGCTGTGACAGAAATGTTGGGAGCCTCCTGTGGTGAAAGGGGAGGGTCAGAGCCCAACTGAGGACATTATGTGTATAGTTGTCTTACCTCAGTGAGTATGTGCTGATTCAGCCCATTCCAAGCAAGAGGTGTCATTTCATTTATTTGAATTTGTGTTAGAGCTTCAGAAACCTCTTTCTGGCAAAGTATAGCCACATGTCTTAGAAAACTTATAGAGACTACGTCACTACATCCAAAACTAATGATGTACTGTATGTTGGCTAATTGGATTTAAATTAAAAAAAGAAAAGAAAACTTCTAGAGAAAGCTGGCATTTGCCTTACCTATTCAGACAAACTCAAAGTTAAAACTCCCTTAGGGATAGGAGTAGAGGCCAGAGCCTGGAAACATCTTTCCCCAAGGCTAGGGCTACCAAAGCGATCCCTGACTGCCATCACTTGAGGGAAAGTCCCCCAGAATTTAATCAACTTCACTGGGCCTACTCTGTGTTCAGAGTTGGACCAGGGGACCAGTGTCCAGTGAAAAACCACACTACAGACCCAAATGCATCTTCCCTCACACTTAGGAAAATGGCTTCATTACATAGTTCTCAGAGTTTTGAGAGACTATTTTTTATCATGTTGTTTTTTTTAATAGCAATATGACCAGGAAGATTGTGAAAAATCCCCTCAAGAACAGAGATTACAAAATTCAGAACAATATGTTGGAGTCTACAAGCTAAAATAGACTCTTCAGCACATGTCTTGTTTTCTTGCTACTACATAATGACCTTTGCCTCTGGGGCACCAACCAGAGACTAGTTAAGGATTGACACTATAGTGGTTACCAAAGGCCTCTCTCCTGTGTCTTTGGGGAGGCCTGTATCAGCTATGTGGGTCATGTCTAATAGTCACAGGTACCTTAGAGGCCAAAAGAATCATCCCCTCTCTGAGTCCTATATGACACTCAGCAAATACCAGAGGTTCTCAACCATTGCCACACACAGAATTACCCGGGAAGCTTTCAAAATATACCTATGGCCTGACTCCAACCTCAGAAGTACTGATTTAATTAGTTTAAGGTGGAACACCAACATTGCAATGTATTAAAAACCTCCCAGATGATTCTCCTGTATAGTCAGAGTTGAGAACTTCTGGCATAAACAAAAATCTAGTATTTATTGAGCTCTTGCTACATGTCAAGCATTATAATAAATTGTTCACAAGTATTATTTCATTCAAGTCATATAATAGCTCTACCAGGTAGTTCCCATTATTATACCCATTTTATAAATAAGGTAATTGAACTTAGAAGGTTTTAGTCATTTAAGTAGCCAGTAAGTTTCAGAAATAGAAATATGTGTCTGGTCTTTCTGGCCCAAGAGCCCACATGTTTAGCAATTATGCTATCATGTTTTCCACAATATTCTGCTACTTCTCAACAGATAGGATTATGGTAATCCAATCCAGAACAAAAACAAAATATATGCTACCAAATGGGAATATGGAAAGAAAATGTCAAACAGGTGAGGGAGATTTGCTAAATCTTAAACAAATAAAGATTTTGCTGTCCTACCAGCTGGGAGCTTACTTTCTTGACCTCAGGAGCACTATACGATTTTTTCTTTGAGGAAGAAAATTATGATGATGACAACAATGATGGGGAATAATGTGGGAATATTAGTAACCTCATTTTCTTTTACTCAGAAAATTTATTAAAAGAAGATACACTCACACACAAACATATACAACACAGGATTTTAAAGAACCTAAAATTGTCTGCATCAACCTTCTCATTTTGCATCTGAGGAAACCAGAACTAAGAGAAGTGAACTGACTTGCTCAATTTCATATAAATAAATAGAGAGATAGAGAGATTGAGAAATAGAAAGATAGGTAATTGATAAATAGATTTTTTTAAGTGTATTTTTTTTTAGTGATCTGTACACCCAACATAGGGCTCAAATTCAGATCCTGAGGTCAAGATTGCATGTTCCATCCACCAAACCAGCAGGTGCCCCTCATATATACTTGAAGAAACTGTTGCAAAGTCTCCTGACTCTTAGTTTGGGCCCCTTTACCTGATAGAGGGTCCTCAGGAAGATGGATCAACAATAGAAAATACATACCTGCTCTAATAGCACTTCTCTAAACTTTGTCCATAACATCACCAACAAAGCTATGCTCATGTGCTTGTTTTGGTAGTCAGAAAACAGCCCACATGTAGATGGTCTTGTTGGGAGAGTCTCAGAGCTCTTTGTCCTCCATTTTCTGTACCTTAAGAAATGTCTCTTTTACAGAACTGTTCCCTAAACTGTGGAAAATGAGGTCACTGAAGCCATAAACATCTGGATTTTGCTTTCCCGGTGTTTTCTAGACTGATAAGTCCAAATTACATTTGGATTTTGCTTTCCGGGTGTTTTCTAGACTGATAGGTCTAGAAATTACTCAGATAGTTTATTCAAAATACATATTTGTGACCCATGAACCAGAGCTACCAAATCAGAATTTCTGGTTGTGAAACCCACTTTGAAAAACTACTCGGGCACTTCTTCTGCACACGAGCATTTAAGAACCACCGATCTTAGGCAGCAGCCTTTCCTGCCACAAGTGGGTTCCCAGAAGAACCAGAATAAAATCAGAGACTTCATGACCAAAAAAAGTTTATGCCCTCTCCGTTCTGATTCTTTACTCATGTGGAGAGCCATGACTTTCCACTGGGAAATCCCCAAGGCTCTCTAGATAGACCATAATCCAAGAAGGAAGGCCTGGACAAAGAGTTCTCTTTTCCCCACCTTTTGATCTAGGGTGTTGGAGCCAATAGGGCATGCAAATGTCTGTACTCCAAGCCCCTAGAGTCCCTCAGCCCACTGATGCCCTACCTGCTGCCCAGATAAAGACGGCAGACACTATAGCTCCAGTGCTGCCCCGCTCTGCAGTGCTTCCCTTAATCTGGGACTTCCCAGAGAGTGACACTCTGAGGTTCTTGTGGCTACTTGCCACATTTATACTTTTTCTTGTGTCTCTGGGGGACTCAGTCTTTCGATTTATGCTAGCAATGGAGGTACGGGTGGAATCTCTGAAGAATACAAAAAGGTCTTATATTTTCTTATAACGTTTACCTAAAAAAACAAAAATTTCATGAAGAACACCAGATGCCTGCTCTTTGGAAGGAGGACAACCCCTCAATATAAAAGACATCTCTTAATTTTTTTTTTTTTTCGAAGACTGTTTTTCAAGGAATAGGTGTGCCATCTGTGACTTTACAACTGCATAGTACCAGGCCTGCCTGGTCAGGAATGTGAAACACCCTTAATTTGATATCATATATCTGTGATGCAGGCAGAGGCTGGAGAACAAGAACAGAGCTACTCTAACCATCTGAACAAAAAGCCCCCATCTAACTATTTGAATTAAACTGAACCATGAGCCATTATATAGTTCCCAATCAAAAATCTAGTGGATCTCTTAAAACAGACACAAACCCATTTATGATAGGGCCATTTACTAAAATAGAAGAAAACTAGAAAAACCTTATTCCCCAGTTTCCTGAAAAAAATAAAACACTGAAGTTTAATCTGATTTGTATCCCTAGGCCAAATTCAATCCAACATGACCAAAATGTCTACAACAGAAAATCAAAATATATTACAACGAAAACTATTTTAGACAAACTATTAAACTAGAACCTGGTCATGGATGATAGCTTTCAGTTTTAGAAGAAGTGTGGGAAATCTAAATATAAGTGTGGTCCTATGGAATAGGTTCAAAGGCATGCCCCTGTGCTATGAACCTCTGCTTCTGATTGCTACAGAGTCACATGATTGGAGTGGTGGGTTAGGACTGATGTATTTCCTCCCTTGGGCAAGAATTCCAGCTGAGATGGAGCTTACATGTGGTTTTGTCTGTAGAGACATCTGTGAGGCTTTGGGGGAGTCAAAGGTATTGACTAAGAAGTTGATGGTGACAAGGGAGCCAACATAGAGGATCCAGTTATACACAGCAAGATGGTGGCATCAAGCAGGTGGAAGAAAGTCTCCCGTTTTATTCCAATTGGAAAATAATTTTCTTCCTTAAGGACAAGACTTGTCATTTTGCTCCAAGCCAATGATCTGAAATCAAGTTTCCTCAGAAATGAGGATACAGGGGCACCTGGGTGGCTCAGTGGGTTAAGCCGCTGCCTTCGGCTCAGGTCATGATCTCAGGGTCCTGGAATCGAGTCCCACATGGGGCTCTTTGCTCAGCAGGGAGCCTGCTTCCCTCTCTCTCTCTCTGCCTGCCTCTCTGACTACTTGTGATTTCTCTCTGTCAAATAAATAAATAAAATCTTAAAAAAAAAAAAAAGAAATGAGGATACAGTGGAATTCTGTGACTAAGGTAAGACACCTGCCACTGGCACCAGCACAAAGACTTGGAGCACTTGGCCTGAAGAGCTGCCCATTAAATGGTTGAATATTGAAGCCTGGACCATCCAGCTGGGAAGTTCCATCTCTTTCCAATTCTCTTTAACACAGAGATACCTGGGCTCCCTAATAACACGGACATTTAAAGGATATCTTGTCTTTTAACGGCAGTGACTATTAACTATCGAAATTATTTCATTCACTTTTGTTCTAAAGATATTTTAACACATTAATACTTAATATTTAATATTTACATGTGCCTCCCACAATATCAGAACTCAGTAGTTGTTGTTTAAATCTTAATATAAGATAATGTGCTTGACTGCCCAAAAAAAGATAACTAAAACTCTGTGTGCCCTAAATGCATTTATAATCTGTTATTAATAATATTTTATACATACAAGCTGATGAAATAAAGAATGCAATCTAGGGGAATCTGAATTTGTTAAAGGCATATAAAGCATACATATGTGTTTCTAAATATCTAGTGCCCGGTTCTTTTTTTTTTTTTTAAGATTTTATTTATTTATTTGACAGACAGAGATTACAAGTAGACAGAGAGGCAGACAGAGAGGAAGGGAAGCAGGCTCCCCACTGAGCAGAGAGCCAGATGTGGGGCTCGATTCCAGGACCCTGAGATCATGACCTGAGCTGAAGGCAGAGGCTTTAACCCACTGAGCCACCCAGGCGCCCCCTAGTGCCCGGTTCTTAAAGGGTGTCTTCTGCTGTATATGAGAGGACTGGAAAGATTTGTAGGCACAGGGGACATTTTCTATGTGGACCCTGTTAATTCCTCGCAGTATTATTGAGGATATGTAAAAGCCACGGAGGAGATGTATAAGGGGTGATTCAGCCAATCAGTCCATTGTTATATTTTTAAGTACTTGTTTTTACTCTGAAACATGTTCTCTTCCATACTTTTTCTACATTCTTCACAATCACCGTATGAGATAGGTTTATGCCAGACCTCCCTTTTATAACTTAGGTTTAGCTATGCTCTGTGACTTACCTGAGCTAGTCAGTCAGAAAGTGGTAGAGGTGGGACTTAAGTCCAGCATGGTCTCCCTCCAAAGCAGTACTCCTGAACATCATCAGATATTACCTCCTGCAGCAACTAGCAGTTCTCCTTTGTCTTGATGTGGTGTTAGGGGTGGCAGTAGACGTGGAGAACTGCTCCAGTTTGAGCCAAAATTACAGAAATCCGATATTTCCCAGCATGTCCACAAGACTGGCGGATGGGCAAACTAGACATATATTTTTTATGAGGTGACAGAAAGCTAATTTGCTATGATTATTGACCTTTGGGGGATTTTGAAAAACGCTTCATTAAGTTCACAAAATGTTCGCACATATTCGCAGTCCATTCAGACCCAGGAAGGGCCCACAGACTCCGTCCAAGAATGTCATTTCTAAGAGAAAAAAGCAGGCTTGACACAACCCAATCTTAAGCATAGTGTGGGGTCTCCTGCTCATTTTGTCTGCTATCCCAGCTGCCATGCACTCCAATTCCATGGTGGTTACTGTTGAGGGGAGTGGGGGGATGGTAGGAATTAAACCCTTATAAGGAATTGGGACTTAATGTGGGCTGCCTTTGTGTAATAGAGAAAGCCACAAAGAGAGTGCCAAAGTCCACCTCATTTAGTCCTAAACCCCATAGAGCTTTGGTACATCAAGTGAGAAGTTTGAAAAGTGGCAACGGGGTCTGTCATCATGGAGTAATTGACATGGTCTAATAGAGACATCCAAGACAAATTTCAGAATTGTGCCTAAAGGAGGGGAGAGAGGAGAGAGACAAGAGCCTTCTCAACAATAGTTGCTTATAAAACACAAACACACCAGAAATAATTATTATTATTGTTCTTGTTATTGCTATTGCTGCTTTTGTTGTTATTATTACTATTCACTGTTTGGACAACTTTGGAGGAGGAATTAAAAATGAAGAAGGGTTGACTTAGCAGTTAAAAAAAGAAGTTGTTCATTCCAGGTAGGAAGCCTGGAATGTGAAGAGATAGAGTTTCCAGTGTGATCAAAGACCAAAAGCACTACTTTAAAAATGAAATGAAACTTATATATCTTCTAATAACTCCCTTTTCCCCCTCTAATGTAGAGACCCCACTGAATTCGATTGAGTCTACACAAAATGTATTTCTCAAAAGATTGCTTCTCCAAAGCCATAAATGTATTGTCTAAAAGACTCATATTCTTTATTATAATTCAAATAACTGTCAAAACAAAATGTTAGTTGCTTCTCAAGTCAGAACAGTCCCTTTAGACTATGAAAGAAATGATAATTAAAGACAATCCCCACTGGATGCCATTGATCTTTCACTCAGGATTGAAATCTTTCTGTAAGAAATCAGAACCGACATAATAAGCTAACATGTACATGTAAAGTGTCAGTATACTGTGAGTAGTAAATTTCAAATGTTGATTGAAAAAAACAAATTACACTGTACTATTTTTAAAGCATTAGTACTTATTAATTTGTCCCTTCTTTGCTATAAATGGCTTAATTTTTAAAGTGAGTATAATGTATAGCTTCATATGTATTACATTCTTATTTATAGTCATGTAAATAATCATCTACATGCTGCCAAGTTTTGTTTGTTGTATTTTTCTGTGACTTGGGGTGGCTGTGATGCTTTTAATGGGTTCATATAAGCTAGAAATTGAACATCATGGGAATAATTTTCTATAGAAGAATTTATAATGTAAATTGACAGTTACAATGATAAAACACACTACGGCAGCAGAATGATGGATTTTTGTTGTCCTTTGTTGTTGTTATATGTTGGTTTTATGGGATTTTGTTTCTGCTGTTGTTTATCAGTTTAATTTCTTTGTTTCTGGACACTGGAAAGGTTGTATCTCATTTTAGTCCCATTGACTTTTTTTGGACATGCCTTTCTTCTTCGTCTGCTGTGTTAAATAGCTTGAAATGTTATTTTGCAGTTGAGATCTCGTTTGAAGACCAAAATAATTAATTTACTCACACAAAAAAAAAAAGAAAAGAAAAAAGAAACCCATCACCTATTGCGTACCTACTACATTCCAGGCACTGTTGAGGCACTTAAAACACACACCAAAAAATGCTGTGGAATTCATGTGTTTACATTCTATATGCAACCTAGTAAATAAAAAGTAAATTATATATATTAATATATAAGAAGGTGATAAGTGCTATGGTAAAAATGATAAAATGGAGCCCAGAAAAGCAGAACACCAGTGGAGGCAGTTAGACTCATACACAGGGTGGTAAGGAAAGACTTAAAGGAGTGGAGGAGCTTAGCAGTGGGGCTAGCAAGGAAAGCAGCATTCTCAGACAGCCGGCCGGTGCGAGTGACATCAGGTGGAATTCTATCCCCTGAGTTCAAGGAAAGGAAAGAAGTCCTGTGTTCCTATAATGGAGTGGTTGAAGAAAAAGGTAATAAGAAAAGGGGTCAGAAGATAATAGGAGGACTTACAAACCCCCACAAGTAGTTTGAATTTTCTCTTAGGAGGACGGAAAACCTTTGGACGTTTTTGAAGTAAGAAGTGACATGGTCTGAGTTAAGCTGGGATGGATTCACTCCGATTGCTCTGTGGTGAGCATACACAGTCAGGGCAAAAGCTCCCAGGAAGGTCAGATGGGAAGCTGCTGCCATTTCCAGGCATGACAACATGGTGGCACAGACAGAAAAGTAGCTGTGGAGTCTAGGAGAAGTGGTGGGATAATAGTATGTTTAGAGGTAATGCTGTGGGATTTGCTGACATACTGATGTGAGGAAAAGAGAAAGAGAAGTCAAGGATAGCCCTAAGGGTTTTGGTATAAGCAACCAGAAGGACGGAGATGTCACCACTTGTAAAACACATGCCAAAGAGCAAGAAGTTCTTGCTTCAGTGGAGCAAGAATTCTAATGAAAAGTGGAGATTGGACTACTGTTTTCTTGTCTGGCACATAAGAAGCTCAGAAGCCATCACTCCATTACAACAAGTAAAATTCTGAACAAACTGAAAAATCATCAACTTTTCTCAGATCTCTTAGGGAAGCAAGGTCACAGGACAGATGGATGCTCTCAAAATTGGGGAGACAGAGAGACGAAAGCCCAGAGTCACAACTCACTGGGAAAGAAATCCATGAGCAGAAACCACCATGGGAACCAGTGCCAGTGCTGGAAAACCTGACCTGTGATTGATGAATTGCTAGAACTTCAGGGCATGCAAGTTGGAGAATTTAAATCTTCAGGGGACCCAGTCATATGGGTACCCACACGCTTTTGTGGGTTTTACCTCCACAAACTGTACCAGGTCCTCACAGTGAACATCAGAGGAAAATCTCTTTATTCCAGAGCATTCTGTTCATAAAAAGGCTTTCCCTAAGGAGAAACTATTCACCAGAGCCTAAACTGCTGGGGTTTTATCACAGCCCAGCCTACTAGAGGAAGAGAAATACCCAGCTGCCCCTTCTAACAATTGTGTTTCACCTAAAGGAAAACAAAAGTTGAGAGGCTCTGGTAAAACTCATATAGTTCAGGAACTCAGGCTCACTGTAAGACTGAGACTTACTCACAGGACCTCAGACTGCTTCCCCTCCTCCTCACACCGCATCACTACATTAGTAGCAGCCTTTTATCTGGTATGCATGTTCACCTTTCAAAAATTTCCAAAAAATTTACAAGAGGTACTGAAAGAAAAAAAAAGAAAAAAAAAAAAAAACATGGCTGAAGAGACTGAACAATCATTAGAACCAGTCAGAAATGACAAAAATGTTGGAATTACTAGACCAGGAATTAGCAAAAAATGATTAATATGCTAAGGGATTTAATATAAAAAGTAGACAACATACAGCAAAAGATGGATAATGTAAACAGAGATAGGGAATTTGACAAAAGAATCAGAAATAAATACTAGTTATCAGAAGCACTGTAACAGACGCAAAATTCTTCACCTTTGATACAGCTGAGGAGAGCATCTCTGAGCTCCAGGACAGGACAACAGTAATTTCCGAAACTGAAAAGCAAAGAGGAAAATCCAGGTCCCACCACCTGGTAAGCCAGCTGGACTAGCAGAAGTGCTAACTAGGATTGAGAGGAATTGAAAATAGGTGACGGAGGAAAAAGATAATGAAAATCAACTAGAGCCTTGGGACCCATGGCAGCAACAAGGGTTGTAGTTCATCCTGTTAATTCTTGTACATTTTCCCCTAGAAATTATGATGACCACCATCTGGAAGAAGCTGTGACTTTAATGTTAGATGCAAATAATCAGAACAATGTGCAGGAGTGGAAATTGTTCATGTTGTACCCAGATCCCACTTGGATCCACTTTATCATCTCTGTCTGCCACCTCCCAGCTTTTTTTGCCTTCAATGGTCTACACCTATGACTCTTCTTTGGCCTACTATCCTCAGGCTCCCTGAGCCACTTAGGCAGAAAGCAGGAAGTATCTGGACTTTACAGCCCATGGCTTTGGCTCAGGACAAACTCTGGGGTGAAATTTACTCTCCAGGATTCTCTTACAGCATCAGACTGAAGGTACCTGCAGAAATTATGACTTGGTTTGGTTTCTTCTCCCTTCTTATGCTTCCTGCATTTAATTTCTGGCTTCTCTGCAGAGCACTTTCTTGGTACAACAATTCTTAGCTCAGAGTCTGCTTCTGGGAAACTTAACCTAAAATATTTTACTATAAGTTCTTATTGTACTTTGTACTTCCACTTCATATTACTCAACTCACAGGCATTTGCTTGTTCAAAATCTATCTTTCTGCTGGTACCTAAATTGCATAAGTGCAGGGACTGGATTGTTCCTACTGCTGCATTCCTGTGTCTAGCCTAGTTTGTGGCATGTAGATGCAAATACATGTCAGATTATGAATGAATGAATAAATGAATGAATGAACAAACCAAGAGAGTCAAGATTAATTACTGAATTTATGACACCTTTGTAAGTTTTCTTTAAAGAAACAATGTTTTTTTAAAAGTAGATCTGATTAATTAACCAAAGATAGATAAACAAGGCTTATTATTGAAAAATAGAAGGCCTTGGGAATATGCATGTCAGTGTTTAACCTTCTGGGCTTTCTCTATACCATCTACTCGGATCACTTTCCTTAAAAGAGAAGGAGCCAAACAGGTACCCAATCACACTGGGTCCCAAAGTTATTCTAGTCGTTTTTCCCCTTAGGTTCCTTCCTTATAGCTATGAGGAACTGAATGATGTTCAGAATATCTGGTTCTTTGAACCACCTCATCAAGACCTAACACATGGTGAGACTCCCAAATCACCACTACAGCTGCTCATGGCCACTAAGCAAGGCCTCAGCAAATGTTCAGGTCATTAGAGCAGTAAATACAGGAGAGAAAACTTGGACATAAATCGACACATGGGGAGTTCTTCATTGGCCAGAAAAGGAACTGACAATCTCTTGGTGTGCGCTCTCAGTCACTTAATGACACCATATTGCTGCAAGTAGATTTCTTGCATAATTTCAAGGCGAAGAATACAGAAAAGAAGGACATGTGGAAGGAAAATATCAAAGTCAGCTCTCTCTGCTAGTCTGCCCAGAATTTTAACTACCAAACTAAGCCAATTTGAATTCTTTGTTTTTTAAATCTTTTTTTCAAGTCCTCTTCTTCCTCTGTGAGATGAATATGCTTCATGCAATATACATGTCAATTTGGAGTTGTAACATGGAAAAAGATGTGTTTGTTAATCATGGCATCCTGGCTCCAACTTGCACAATCTTCCTTTGGGAGCTAAAGAAAGTTGGCTCAGATAAAAGAAATTAGGGTCCCTGCTGCAAGCTGAAGAGAGTATTAGGGCAGAAAAAGGCAATGTATATTGGCTGCCAAGATGTTTTCTTTATAAAAGCCCCCTGCTAACATTTTAGAAATAGCTCTACCAGCTGAGAAAAGAATGAGGACTATGCTTGACTTTACTCACTAAAAGAAAAGATAATTCAGGTAACTTTTTACTCAATAATTAAATCTTTGTTTAAGTATAAATGCAGATTAACTGTATTAAAATGTTCCAAACATTTTAATAAATATCCAAACGTGTTCCAAACTTCAGATGAAAGGTTTATTCACAGAAGCAAATGTAAAAAGGAAATAAAATCCCTTAGTTGAAAGCAGTTGTGTGTTATTTTTGTTTTGCTTTTATTGTGGTTGATTTAGAAGTTCCTTCATGCAGCTCTTGTGGCTCGATAGTCAGTTGATAAGGCAGCCTGATGGTTAAGTCTTTAATTCCTGAGTTTATACTCTAGTTCTATCAAAATATTCACTGAGCTTAAAAAAGTAGACACTGTAATGGCCAGTACAGATTAATAAATCAGGAAAGGAACATAAGGACCAAGGAAAAAAAATAGGATGAAAAATAGGATGCTAACTGTAGTGGTTACTGTTGTTACATGACTGAGCTTCAAACTTGGCTCTAGACTTCTTGACAGCCAGACAAAAGGCAAGTTTATTTCTTTTAATATTTTTTAAAATATTTTATTTATTTATTTGAGAGAGAGCACTCTAGAGAGAAAGCATGAGCAGGGGAGAGGGGAAGAGGGAGAGGGAGAAGCAGACTCCCTACTGAGCAGGGAGCTCAATGAGGGCCTCAATTCCAAGACTCTGGGATTAGGGCCTGAGCCAAAGGCAGATGCTTAACCACCTGAGCCACCCAGATGCCCCAAAAGGTAAGCTTAAACACACCAAATAAGGGGGGGGGACCAACTAATTCACTATATAAGACAAACATTTTCCAGTTATAAATCTCAGACTGAATTTTTCATCTGAAAGTGTATGTAACAGATCCTATTTGATCAGTGGACAGTATGCTTAGTAACATTTTTACAGCAAACACATGGTCATTTCACAAAACCACACTTGGTTAATTATTTAATACAAATGGATGAAGGTGGTTCTATGAACAAGACTTGTATGGCAAACTCAGGTGATCTAATTTGTTGTGGGGTTTTTTTGAGTTTTTTGTTTTTCATTTTTTTAGGGGCATGCAGAGGGAGAGAGAATTTTAGGTAGGCTCTACACTGAGCACAGAGCCGGATGTGGGGCTCAATCTCATGACCCTGAGATCATGATCTGAGCCAAAATCAAGAATTGGACATTTAACCGACTGAGCCACCCACGCACCCCCTAATTTGTTTTAATAACAGCTTAAAATTACCAAAAACGTGAATACTTTGTTTTTCCTAAATGGAATTTTCTCAGCCAGGTTTTTCTTTAGGGCCTCATGATAGAAAATTTAGACCATACTCTCTGACCAGTGATTGAAAATCAAATTTCTATACTGACCGTGCATTGAAAAAAGCTCCCCATTTTTTGGAAACCCAATGAGCAGGTGGATAAACTGATCTTTCCCTATAACTACTGACACACAACCGACCATTCTCTTTTGGATTCACTGGTGATCCAACAATGTCCACAGGTGAGCATTTGCTCGAAAGCCAGTAAGTTTTGTGAGGGAAAGATTTTAGATCTGACCCAATACTTAAATAAGCTGTAGAATTTGATACCCTTACTTTGTAAAACATGATGTTAGCTTATAGCACTTTTTCTTTTTGAGAAAATATAGTGATGCCAGTGATCACAGCTTCCCTTTCTACATGACAATGTATGCTTAGCTGTAACAAGGACAACAACAATAGCAGTGATGATAGCATTATTTATCACAAACTTATTTGTGGAGCACTGTTTCCAGTGATTTACAAATAACTCATGTAATATTCACAAAAGAATATGTGAATTATTTGAATTATTATCTCCACTATACTGATGAGAATACTAAAGTAGGGAGCTCAAGGTCACACAGCTGATAAGAGTTGAAGCTCAGGAAGTATAATCTCAAGGCTTGCCCTTATAACCACTCTGCTTAAAAGGAACAGCTATACGAATTAGAATGGGAGAAACAGGGATGCCTGGGTGGCTCAGTTGGTTAAGCAGCTGCCTTCGGCTCAGGTCATGATCCCAGCATCCTGGGATCGAGTCCCACATCGGGCTCCTTGCTCAGCAGGGAGCCTGCTTCTCCCTCTGCCTCTGCCTGCCATTCTGTCTGCCTGTGCTTGCTCTCTCCCCCACTCTCTCTCTGATAAATAAATAAAAAATCTTTAAAAAAAAAAAAAAAGAATGGGAGAAACACACATACCATGTAATACTTCTCAGATAATCACAGGATTGTCTACAATGGAAATTGAACAGAATACTTAACCATTCTCCATTCTCCAGGGTTACTTGATAAAGATCCACAAAGGAAAATAAACAGGGTTCTCATACCTCTGTAATGACCAACTAGAAAAAAATGTACTAGAACAAACATCTCACCCACAAAATCAACAAGAACTCTAGAGCATCTAGGAATAAATGCCCCAAAAGATATGTAAGACCTTCATGAATACAACTGCAAAGCATGATGGAAAGATATAAATAACTATAAACAAATGTAAAGAGTAATGGGTGGGAAAATTTAATGCTCAATTTTAGATCAATTCCAATCAAACTCTGAAGCAGGACTATTTATGAACGTTGACAAATTAATCTCTGAAACTCACATGGAGGAGAAAGAGTCAAGACTGAAGAAAAACAAGATATCGGGGTATAAAGAAGACAGGAATTTTAAAATAATACAATAGGAACTGGAGGAGGTGGAGGAGAAGATGGCACCCCGGGTGGACCTCAGAGCTGGACCCCGGGCCATGGGAGGCTCCCAACACTGTCCCACAGCTGGATCCACTTTCAAGCGCTGTAGCTTTGAGAGAGCAATGTGTTATTGAGAGCATCTGGATGGTACACGTGACCGAGCCCCATTAAGGCCTCGCCATATAAACTCCTCACAGTGTGGCAGACAGGTGTAGGATCTCCTTATCCTGCTGCTGCCCAAGACGAGCCTTGTAAGTAAGTTCCCTTGCTTATCAAAATTGCCACCCACCAGTCTGAAGCGGCCTGCCCCCCTGTTCGGTCTCTGTGCCCTCCGTGTATGAAGCCAGTTTCAGGTTTCACTCAGGGGATCTCAGAGGTTGCAAACCAACAATTGGAGACCCAGCAAGGAAATCAGAGGAATGGGTCCCGGGAAAATGGCGTCTGCCAGGGAAACCCTGAACTGGCCTTTGATTTTTGTGTGCGGAGGGCTGGCGCGTATGTTAGAGGCTTATGGGTCCCCTCAGGAGTATAGGAATGCCCCGAAAATGCCAGCTGGTCTGACGTGCGGGTTTGAGGAACAGGGCGGGAGCCCTGTGCGGGGAAGGGAGACGGCCGGCTGCGGGAACCGGCTGGCCTTTCCTGTGGGCGGGCGGCCGGGCTGCTGCCGACAGCCGCCTGGAGGCTGGAGCTGGAAAAGCCGAGGTTCGAGAACGTGTGTACATCCACTACTCTGCAAACCTTGGGGCTGGCAGCCAAGGTGGGAGAGCAGGAGTATTTGGAGCCCTTAGCATGCTGCTTTACAAAACTAGGAGGGTGCTCATGCTGCCCCAGGTTACGGTCTGAGTGCTTGCAGACAGAGCTTGATTAGGACGCTTCGAGCTGGAACCTCAGGGAAAGGGAGGAGAGCAAAGCAGAGAATGTTGTGTTAATAATGAGAGAGATAAACTGTCACATGCTGTCTCACCCTCCGTGCTTAGGAAAGCTGGAGCAACAGCAATAACCAACGACCCCAGCTAGCAGGACAACCCCCAATTCAGGAGCCATTCAAAAGAGCGTGTATGCTGCTGGTTTATGGGTGCGGGGGGCCTCGTTCCAGCAAAAGGCCAGGATCCCATAGGCCCTGGGAGTTCCCCTTCATGGGCCAAACTTCCCGGCAGGCTAGATTAATCCATCAGAGAATGCATTGAACTCCCTTCTCCTCACCCCAGCTCCCTGCAGACCCTGCCTTCAGGCAGGACGTGTGGTCATTTTCTCTGCCTCCTGCCCTGTCGGAGAAATCCCCATTCCCACCCCATGTCCCATACCCACACAAGCCAAGCCTGCATACATTTCCTGGCCTTTTGCTGGGAACATCTGTGAGGGACAGGGTGGGCAGTGAACCCACAGAAAACTCAATGCCCAGGCGCCACCTTAAAGTGTTGGAAGACATTTGGTTAGGTAAGATGTGCATTGTTCCAGAAGCTGTAATTAGTTCACCAAAAAAAAAGGGGGGGGGGGCAGAGCTAAAATAAAGCATTTATTTGGGTCTCAGAATTGCAATTCAGGGACCACCAATTTTGGACAATACTCCAAATAGTCATCTGTGCACCCTTCCCCCCCAGGCTCATTCTGGGAACAAAATTCAAGGATTCTTAAAGACAAAACGGAATGCTATGCCAAATGTTATTTACAAAGAATTCTGATTGGTATTGGTGGCAGAAAACTAATCTTGATTGAATATAATTGGTTGCTAAGACTATCACTGAGCAAAGTCTCTTACTGTAGCAAGTTGCTAGGCCTTTAGGCTGTGTCCTTGGAATATTTGCAGTTTGGCCCAGTTTGAAATTTCATGGTTCCTCTGGTGAGGACATGCAAAAGGCCCATCTTCTCAGTGGCCTCCTGGCTCCATTTTAAAACTCCTTGACAGAATTAATTTTACTTTTCACATTTCCCCCTTTGATCAAGGTCTTTCTCTCAAAACATCTAATCAACTATTGCTTTAGTCCCATGTCACTGGGATGGACCTGTCCCAGGAAATGCGATCCCACATCAGGAGGATTTTTAAATCTTTGCTGGTTTGTTTTAAGGAATCACTGTCATTAGAATCAGGCCACACAGAACAACAAGGGGGCAGTCGGGAAATGGCTCTTAGGTGGTATCCTCAACTGGGGCTTTGTTAAACTGCCTGGAGATTTAGGTGAATCAGTTCACTGAGTGACTATGAACAGATGCTTATAAACATTTTAGATAAACTTAACAAGGTGACAAACATTAGAGCAATTAGCAATAACCTAAAAAACTCCTGGATAGTAGGCATTGATCCAGGAGGTTAAGAATGTTTATTAAGTATCTACAGGCTCATCAAAAGAAATGAAATCTTGCCTTTTGCAACGATGTGGATGAAACTAGAAGGTATTATGCTAAGCGAAATAAGTCAGTCAGAGAAAGACAATTAAATGATCTCCTGATTTGAGGAATTTGAGAGGCAACATGGAGAGTTTGGGGGGTAAGGAAGGAAAAAATGAAACAAGATAGGATTGGAGGAAGACCAACCATAAGGGACTCAATCTCATAAAACAGAGGGTTGCTGGGGGGAGGAGGGTGGTTGGGTTATGGACATTGGGGAGGGTATGTGCTATGTGAGTGCTGGCAATTCACAATCCTGTACCCTTGGAGCTAATAATATATGTTAATAAAAAATTTAAAAAATTTTAAAAAGTATCTACAGGCTCAGTAAACTTATCAGTATGATAGAGTAGATCTAAGGAAGTAAAACTTTCTATCAATTGTTGGCAAGTTGGCAAGGCGAGTAAAAATTGATATTTCATATTGTAACAAGATGGAGTCCAGAGTGAAAATGGAGTCCTTGTTGGCAACTCTTCTCATTGTTTTCCTCTTTGTTCATGATTTCCTGGAGAAAACCTCAATCCCTCCAGACCAGAGTGATTTCATTACCTGCTCCAGTTCCGTTTAGTTCCTTGGTGATGGATGAGGGGGTAGGGTGTGCATGATGTGGTGCAGGAAGCTTGTGAAAAAGCCAACTGCTAATTCCTTTTATTCAATTCTTCTGGTCCATAAATCCATCCTGACGAAAGCCTCTAATTTGATCATCTGTGCCAACATAAGATATGCATTTGGGCGAGTTATAGCAGTGATTACAACTTCTCATAAGCCTTTGATCTCATAGCCTCACTATACATCTTAAGATGAAAGTAATAAATCAGTTTGTGCTATCCTTCTTAACCATGATCTATTCCGGATGATAACCAACTACAAAGATTGAAGTGTTCTCCAGGTCCTGGCACGTGTTCCTACCTCAGCTAATAGGTTGATAATATCCTTTATAGTTTTTAGTTCTTGTGTTATTTTGCCAGATAGGGTAACATAAAAACAGCATTCTTAGTTTCCTGAGATTAAGAGTTTCTTATGGTTTGTTTGCCCCTCTGATTTCATCTTGTTTCATTTTTCCCTCCCTTCCCCTATGATCTTCTGTCTTGTGTCTCAAATTCCTCTTATTAGTGAGATCATATGATAATTGTCTTTCTCTGATTGACTTATTTCACTTCGTATGATAACCTCTAATTTCATCCGTATTGCTGGAGGGGAGGAAGGAGGGAGGCATGGGGTGATACCATGAACTTAGCATGTGACTGGGTGATGGACATTGAGGAGGCTATGTGCTATGGTGAGTGCTGTGCTATGAATTGTGTAAGACCAATGAATTCACAGACCTGCACCCCTGAAACAAATAATGCATTATACATTAATAAAAACAAAACAAAACCACACAAAACCAAAAACCAAAAACAAAAAAACAGCATTCTTATAATAGGACACAAGTACATCTTTGTTGGGCCATTAAGTTACCAAGTGCCCTTCTATTTTGTAAGACAACTTCTGCCAGGCTATCAATTTGAGTTTGCTGATACTCAAATGCATAAACAGAAGTACTGAATGTGATGGCCATGATTATGGATAGGTTGCGTATTGCCTTTACCAAGTCTGATACTCCAATCAAAGGAAAGAAGTCTTAGGCAAGGGCATGACAAAGACACTTTCCATCTACAAGTGGGTTATACACTGGGTTTGACATCTATCTAAAAGTATAGTCTTCCTAGCTTTTCCAAGGCCTTTTTAATTGATAAGAGAAGAATTCCAGATTTGGTATATAAGCAGTGGAAGGAAGATCCTTTCTAATGGTAGCACCAGGGGCAAGGATAACAACCCCAACATACCCCTTCCATATAATGGGAAGACTGGAGTAAATATTGGTGCCACAGAAATACCAAGAACATTCTAGACCAAGGCAAAAGTGAGACTTCTCCCCAGGCTTTTATCAGTTTCAAAAGAAAAAATCTCGTGATTAAAAATGTAGTCCTCTTCAGAGGACATGATAATGTGATTTATTGGAATCATGTGAGTGATGGTAGGATCATCTTCTATTTCTATGTACTTCAGGCAATAAATGAGTTTGATTGTTGGGAGTCTGATTTGGGCTAAGGTATGAGATGTTTCCAGGAAAAAGCTAGGTAGAATTAAGTGTCCACCATTTTTCAGATTTCTGATTAATTCTATTACCCATTAAGGTGAGCACATTTGCTTCCCAATATCCAGTTCCTTATAAATTTCATTTCTGCACCATAAGGATACATTAAAAGAAATTATACTGCGGTTGTGTAGACTTCAATGTGGAGTGAATTCATGATTATCTAAATCCTATAAAAAGCAAACATTCAAAGGGTGCCTTGGTGGCTAGTGGGTTAAGCCTCTGCCTTCAGTTCAGGTCATGATCTCAGGGTCCTGGGCTCTCTGCTCAGAGGGAGCCTGCTTTCCCCTTCCTCTCTGCCTGCCTCTTGCCTACTTGTGATCTCTGTGTGTCAAATAAATCAATAAAATCTTTAAAAAACAAAAAACAAATATTCAAGGGAAGATAACCTAATGTCCCACCAATGCCATTTTTATTTTTAAAACATAAGGAAAGATCATGTCTAATGTCATGACTAATGTCCATGTCCAGATTTGAGAAGCATTTTCTTTTTATCAGGAACAACCCAAAGGAGAGCAATTCTGTCTAGGACATGTTTTCCAAATGGAAGTTGGTGAGGATCTTCAAAGACTATAGGAGCCAAAGGTAGGCCATCCCAAAATGAACCACGTTGACATGAAGATTATTTTGAGTTGAAGGCAACTGAGAATCTGTAGGCTCAAGAGGAACTTTTGCCCTTCCCTTAACCACCTAGAAGAATCTAAATTGGGAGGCTTTCTTAGACTAAAGGTTATTACCAGAGTAAATTTTATGAGCGACCACCTGTATGTCAGGGCAAACATCTAATTACCAAACATCTGCTTTTCTTTTTGCCTGGGACTTAAAATCCTTCCCTCCAAAGTCCTAGACTCCTACTCCCTTCTTAGTTCAGGCCATCTGACATATGGCTTTCAGAAGGTAAGATTTCTTACCATGCCAGTCTCCTTGAATCTATCTGTGGAGTCTGATGAAGTGAATGCTTTTTTCTCTAAATTTTTCTTTTTCTCTAAATTTAGGTTAGCAGGAGAAAGTATTTGTGGAACTATTTCCTTGGGCTTAGAGACTCTTTGGTTAAATATGGTAGAGTATTCTCTGGCTACTGATCCATTTCCTCCCCAAGATAGTCTGTTTTTCTTTGTTTGTGTCTTCTGTGTTTGCCATGATGTGCCCAAGAGGTAAAGGCTCTTGCTAATAGACCCCTTGGAAACCAATGCCACAAAACTGGTGGGCACCAGTTGAGTACTTAAAAACTTTTAGAGCACTTGCCACTTGACTCACAGATTTCAGTGTTTGGATAAGTTGGCCATAGAATGGATTAGACTGACACTGGGTCATCCACCAACCTCAAGAAAACTTTGATGTATGGAAATACACTGTAAAAAAAGACATAGTTCCCAACCCTATGGCATATCCTTCTAGGCATTGGTTTGGCTCTGAGAGATGCAAGGTTTGGATAAAGCTGTTAATGTGCATATACTGGATAAGATTTTTCCTTTTTTTTGCTCTTTCCTAAGAGCTTGGCTTTGTGACTACTGAGAATATTCTCTTTGGTCTCTGCCATCTGGAGAGTGTACTACTGGAATGCACCTTGCTTGCTATTTAAATATAGTGGGTTTCGGAGTCTCTGGCCATGCCATTTCTCAAGGGAGTGTCATTAGAAGTCCCAGACTATAAAAATCCTTCTCATTTGAACTTTCATTGTCTGTTAGTGCTTGAAAACATCACTTGCCTGGTGTCCCACATTAGCTGGTATGTGACTGGAGGCATCTGACATTTTCATAGGAGACCAGAGACTCCATTTTCACTACATCATCCTTACTTCCTATGCAAAGAAGGCCTTTGTCTTCTTACATTGCTGGGTGAATTGGGGAGACCCTTGGCCCTGAGGCCTCAATCCAGCCCATCCCAAAAATGTTGCTGAAGACTCTTGGTCTCATCAAGAGAAAGAACTCAAGGATATAAACAACACAGTGGATGAGCAATATAAACAAGAAAGCTTATTAAAATGAAAGTGTGCTCTCAAGATGGGAGAGTGGACAAGCTTGAGGGATAGCATGAGCTGCATGCCCTGGGTTTCTCTCTTTCATTGACAGTTATTAACTAGGAGATAGAATATTCATGACTTGGGGTGGAATTACTTGGAAGCAGGTTTCCCCCCCCTTATTTGTTCAGAGGTTTCTGGCCTACTTTCCCAGCCATCTTGGTCTGTGTGGTTTGATCTGGCTTTTTGTGGCTTTGTTTTGGAGTGCTGCCAAGACAGGTCTCTGACTTTCTGGATAGTTGGCCATGACTACCTCTTTGCCAGTCTACAGGTATCCTGTTAGAACCTAACTAATGGCCTGTAACAGAGACTGATTTTGGAAGTAAAATTTGGATTGTGGGGGCTGCATCTTCTATGCTCTCTGGAAACTTGTGTTTTTGGTTAAGCCATTAAAAGGTTTATTGGTTTGAGTTACTGAAATTAATAAGATCCTACTTATCAATGGCCAGATGACAGATCCTTTAAAGTGGCTATATTTAAAATACACATTTTTATAAAGATCTGTAAATTGCCTTATTAGTATAACAGCCACAGGGAGTCCCCAGACAAGATAAAAACAGAAATTAGACTAGATATAAAAATGTCCGTATCCAATGTGAAATCCCCTTCTTAAAGTCCAGTCTCATCTGTGTGTTTTAATTTGCCTTTTCCTACAAGATTTGGCAGATATCATTTGACTGTATTCACAACCTTCCCTTCACAGTGAAAATGGGTGACCAAAATGTCTCATGGGTCCACCTACAAATAATCAGTGGAAGGCCAATGTTCAGGGACTAATACAAACAAAGTTGAATTGTATATCCAGAAAAATGTCTTTTGTTAAAATGCTTTATACAAACTTTAAAAAGGCACAAATCTTCCTGATACTCACTTTAGTTAAAAATCTCCCTGATACCAAAAAGAACCCCAAAAAACAAAAACCCACAATACAAAACCAAAAAATAAACCTCCCTGATATATAGAAGTGCAGATTTCATTTTAAAAAATAGGCCTGTCCCTTAATATTCAGGCTACAATCCAGGTCTTTGGGGAATTAGAAACAACAATCTTTGTGTTACAAAACGCCACAAAACCAGAAATACAACCCTAGAAATGAATCAAAACCCACCTATCTTTACTAATCTCCAAACCTCACCTATTCTTCTCAGAATGCTTGTGGGTATTATAAAAGATCAGAATAGGGGGAAAAGGTCATCCTGTTTAAGGGGTCCGGTGGATAGATTTTAAATGGGAATTACCCTGAAACCCTAAGGGGGTATCTTTTGTTTTTATTTTTACATTCTTTCTCTGTCCCTTGAAATTGTAAGCCTTGCCTTTGAAGAATAAACATAGCCCACATTTACCTGAGACTGAAGGAAGAAAAAAAGGTGGGAAGGGGCCTTTTTAAAATATAAACTGCTGAAAGGGCTCTTGTGCCCAGATTCTAACACCTTTGATAAGAGGCAGGTGTGTCCAATTATGCACCCTGGAGAAAATGTAAGTGTTCTCTCTGTGCTTTATGATATAAATTTTCTAAGCATCCACTTCCCTCATTTTCTCTAGGACCTAAGAGCTATTCTTTGAAATGCAAAATTTAGGGAGAAGTTGTTCATTGGTGGGGTGGGAGAGGGTGGGGGGGGTGAAAATGGGGACTGTATTGTCCCCTCCACAAATAAAAACAAAAGCTCTAAGATTTTGTTTGCATTGTACCTCAGTATTTGTATGTGCGTCCATGTATGCCCTAAATGAGATTTTTTTTCTACCTCCTGATCGTGTTGCTAAAATTAATTTATAAAAGAGTTCTATTTAGTTGTTCTGAAGGCACGGTTACTGGTAAAGATTGGCCATTCTAAAATTCAGAAAGAGAAAAACTAATGTAAATGTTTTTCAAATTCACGAAATCTACTCAGCATTAAAGCTAATGGAAGGCTGTGCATTTCATTAAAATACACGTTTTTTTTTTTTAGAGTTATCAGCATTAAATTGCAAGACTTTGATTCTGCATATGCTTATTGAAAGTTGAATAAGTTCATGCTATCTCTGTTGCAAAATTTGCCAGGAAAAAATTTAGAATGTTTACTCTGTTTAACGTCCAATAGATTTGTGGGTAGTCTAAACATAACTGAGAACAAGTAAATAAATAAAATAAAAAGGTTTGTAGGTAAATTTTTAAATAGCTTCTGAAATATTTGGTTATCTGAAACTGTAAAGTTTTACTGGGTTAGTTGATGAGTAAGGTTAAATTTATCAAATACTATATCCTTTCCAAATAAGGTAAAGTAATGAAACATTAAGTCCTGAACATAAGTTTATCTACTTTGGTCTTACTACAGAAAAACTCAAGATAAATCTGTTAGTACAATCTTTCAATATAGCATAAAACAGGTTTACTATGAAAAGGCATATGTTTCTAGATGTTGGGAATATATTGATAAATTTGCCAATCTAAAGAATTCTGATGAGACCCTTTTCACAATTTCTTACTACTTAGTTTTTACTAAAAATAAGGTTTCTAATTAAGAATTCTAATAAAGGTAACTAAGATTACTGAAAATTATAACTTTATGCAAGGAAACTAAGATATAGGTTTTTGGTAAGAAAGTATGAGGAATATATATATAATATATTTTTTGAGGGGATGAAATTTTTTTTGTCCTAAAGTGAGACTGGTTATTTAGATAGGGAGAACTGAGAATCAAATATAAAAGTGTAGAAAAGTTGTAGAAGGTTTATGGAGAAAGAATCTTTGGGAAAAAAAATCTTACATATGATTAATATTGGCTAAGATTAGGATAAATTTAAGCAAATGCAAGGTTTTGTTTATTTGTTTTAAAATTTATTTGAAAGAGTGCCCAGGGAGAAGGAGAGAGGGTCAGTGAGAATCTAAAGCAGACTTCATGTAGAGTGTGGAGGCTGATGTGGCTCAATCTCATGACCCTGAGATCACAACCTGAGCCAAAATCAAGAGTTGGGCACTTCTCGCTTCTCAGCCTTTTGGCTAAGATCAAGAGTTGGGCACTTATCCAACTGAGCCATGCACTCCTTAAGTAAATGAACCTTAACATCACAAGTATACTGGTATAAAAATTGTTTTTGTTAAATAGACAAAATTTTATTGTACTATCAGTATGCTTTTAAGATACTATAATCAGGGGCACCTGGGTGGGTCAGTGGGTTAAAGCCTCTGCCTTCGGCTCAGGTCATGATCTCAGGGTCCTGGGATCCAGCCCCACATTGGGCTCTCTGCTCTGCGGGGAGCCTGCTTCCTCCTCTCTCTCTGCCTGCCTCTCTGCCAACTTGTGGTCTCTCTCTGTCAAATAAATAAATAAAATCTTTATTAAAAAAAAAAATGAGTCGGTAGGTTGTTCTGTCTCAGCAAACCAGTCTCCGTTCTGACAATAGGTCAGTTCAGATAAATTCATCAGGAAGCAGTGATTCAAGTGTATTTTCAAATTTAAGCCTATGGTTCAAATAATCAGATATTGGATAAGCGGTGTTTCTATGGAAACAAAAGAAAAACAATGGCTAATAATTGGATCAAATTTAAAAATCAGTTTTGAGATTCTCAGGTTAGCCAATCAAGAGGATTTTTAGATGTCTGGCTTGAAACTTCTTCAGATAGATTTGGATGAATTTCTCTTTTTTCAAATTATATCCTTAGGTTCTTGCACCTGCTAAGAAGTGGCCTTCTTTACACATCTGGTAGGGTTCCTAGGAACCCTGTATAGGAACCAAGGGCAGGCTGCCTCAGGATGGGCCACTGGCCTGAACATTATTTTGAGTTAAAAGCAACCCAAATCCAGTAGATTCTGGAAGAGCTCTTTACCTCCTCCTCAACTGCCTCCTTGTACCAGGAGGAGAGTTATGACCAGAGTCCTCTTTACTAAGAAACTTCTCTGCATAATAGAGCACCTTTGTTTTCCCCAAATCTGCTTTTACATTCCTGATAATGGTCTACTTCCCTTTGGATCATCAGACCCTATCCCTCTCCTCAGCTCATGTAATTTTCATGTTGCTTCACTGTCTTTGGAATTTCCTTGTCTGTGTGGATTCCCCATAGCATGCTATTAAATTTGATTTTCTTCTGTTACTGTCTCATGGCAATTTGATTCTTAGTCCAGTTAGGAGAACCTTGAAGAATAAAGGAAGTTCTTCTTCCCCAACACCTGTAAGCAAGGTAGAAGGTGGGTTTTCCAAGGGACTTTATTGACCTCTTACACTCCACCCTAATTCTTAAAAACTGTTTGGTCATATCCAAGACTATATATACCTCCTCAAAATGACATTCCAGTTAAAGCCTTTGTAATATAAACAATGTTTTCAATTGAGTCTGGTCATAAGGAGAACAGATTCTTACTGAACTTATGCAAATAAATATATTGTCATGAAAATACAAGAATATTCACTTAGAGTTTTTGAATTCTGGAGGGGTCAAGTGGGGAGAAAATCATAAGTGAATTTATTCACAAAGTTATATTTTATCAAATTGCTGTAAGTCAGAATTAGCTTAAGAGGAAAAGTTTTCTTAAATCTGAAAAAAAAGTTGAAAACCATCAGTAATATTTCAGACAAAAAATCATAAAAATTATAATTTTTTCTCCTCAGTTCATTTAGTCTCATGTTACTAATTCTTTTTCTCCTTGAATTTGGTTCTTCCACTTTTCCAGAAATCTTACCTACTTTAGTTTTATGATCTTAGGTTATCACAAACTTGAAATCAAATTTCTTTCCATTATAACTGAAGATGAAACATCTTTGCAGGAAGGTTTTGTAAAGCATCTCAAAAAAGCATAACAGTGATAAAAAACTAAAAATGGCCATAGTTAAAGAGCTGATTAGAATTCATCACAATGCAATTGATAAATTTGGTTATTTTGGTGACAAAACCTTCAAGATAGCAACATATCAGGACCTATCCAGATTGCTAGGAATTTTCATACAATTTTTAGAACATTTATTTTAATATACTTATATAAATATAGTGTAAGAAGGTTTAGTGTCACTTATCTGACAATACTTTGCATGTAATTTAGCATAACAAATTATTTCAATATCTCTGATTATTTTAATATCTCTGTTATGACAAACCAAATCTTTGAAACATTCAAGCAACCTTCTAGAATAGTTCAGTTACATTGCCATCAAGAATTTGATTTTGGAACATTTATTTTAAAAATTAAAAGGTGTGAACATTTAATGAAATCAGATCACAGATTGTCATGAAAAAATATTTAACCAAAGTAACAGTCAAAGATTTCGAAGACAAAAACAGAAGGGTTAAATAGTTGTGCATAAAAATTAGCTCTTTTAGTATTAAGAAGATTCAGGGTTTTTTGTTGTTGTTGTTTTAGTTTTTTTTTTTTGTTTTGAATAATCAAAGATCTGATAAAGACAAAGCATGGAATCTTTGTTATCTAGGCAGATTATGATAAAGGTAAAGAAAAAAATTTTTTCATAATTTCTTATAAACTGAAAATAATAATCTAAAATCTTTTTCTTTTTAACAGAAAAAAAATTCTAATTCTGCACCAGTGTATCTTTTTATTAAGTTTCTCATCTTATTTCCAGTATAGTTAACATATGGTGTTATATTAGTTTCAGATGTACAATATAGTGATTCAACACTTCCACACAACAACCAGTGATCATCACAAGTGCCCTCCTTAATTTCCATCATCTATTTCACCTACCCCCACACCCACCTCCCTTCTGGTAACCATTAGTTTGTTCTCTGCACTTAAGAGTCTGTTTCTTGGTTTAGCTCTTTTTCCCCTTTGTTCATTTGTTCTTAAATTCCACATATAAGTGAAATTGTATGGTGTTTGTTTTTCTCTGTCTGATTTATTTCAATTAATATTATATTCTCTATCTCCATTCATGTCATTGCAAATGCAAGATTACATTCTTTTTATGGCTGAATAATATCCCATTGTATATCTGTACCACATCTTCTTTAACCATTCATCAATTGATAGACACTTTTGCTGCTTCTAATTTGGCTATTGTACATAATGCTGCAGTAAATATAAGGGTGCATTTATCTTTTCAAATAAGTGTTTTTGTATTCCTTGAGTCAATACCAAGTAGTACAATTACAAGGTCATGGATAATTTTTTTTTTCCAAATAATACATTGTGTTTTTTGTTGTTGTTGTTGTTGTTTTTAATTTTTTTATTATGTTAGCACCCATACTGTACATCTTTAATTTTAGGTATAATACCAATACCTAAAGGTATAAGTGCTCCATGTGATACATGCCCTCCTTAATACCTGCCACCAGGCTCACCCATTTCCCCCACTCCCCTCCCTTCCAAAACCCTCAGTTTGTTTCTCAGAGTCCACAGTCTCTCACGGTTCATCCCCCCCTCCGATTTCCCCCAATTCACTTTTCCTTTCCTTCTCTTAATGTCCTCCATGTTATTCCTTACACTCCACAAGTAAGTGAAACCATATGATAATTGACTTTCTCTGCTTGACTTATTTCACTCAGCATAATCTCCTCCAGTCCCATCCATGTTGATATAAAAGTTGGATAGTCATCCTTTCTGATGGAGGCATAATACTCCATTATATATATGGACTATATCTTCTTTATCCATTCGTCTGTTGAAGGGCATCTTGGCTCTTTCCACTGTTTGGTGATTGTGGCCATTACTGCTATGAACATTGGGGTTCTTTTTTTCACTACATCAGTATCTTTGGGGTAAATACCCAATAGTGCAATTGCAGGGTCGTAGGGTAGCTCTATTTTTAATTTTTTAAGGTATCTCTACACTGTTTTCCAAAGTGGCTGCACCAACTTGCATTCCCACCAACAATATAAGAGTGTTCCCCTTTCTTCACTTCCTCTCCAACACTTGTTGTTTACCGTCTTATTGATTTTGTCCATTCTAACTGGTGTAAGGTGGTATCTCAATGTGGTTTTCATTTGAATATCCTGATGGCTAATGATGATGAACATTTTTTCATGTGTCTTTTAGCTGTTTGTATTATCTTCCTCGGAGAAGTGTCTGTTCATGTCTTTTGCCCATTTTTTGACATGATTATCTGTTTTGTGTGTGTTGAGTTTGAGGAGTTCTTTATAGATATTGGATATCAGCCCTTTGTCTGTAGTGTCACTTGTGAATATCTTCTCCCATTCCTTGTGTTTTCTCTTTGTTTTGTTGACTGTTTCCTTTGCTCTGCAAAAGCTTTTTATCTTGATGAAGTCCCAAAAATTAATTTTCACTTTTGTTTCCTTTGCTGACATGTCTTGAAAGAAGTTGCTGTGGCCGATGTCAAAGAAGTTACTGCTTATGTTCTCCTCTAGGATTTTGATAGATTCCTGCCTCATGTTGAGGTTTTTTATACATTTCAAGTTTATCTTTGTGTATGGTATAAGAGAATATTTGAGTTCATTCTTCTACACATAGCCGTACAATTTTCCCAGCACCATTTATTGAAGAGACTTTTTTCTGCTATGTCTACATATTTTTACTGCTTTGTCAAAGATTATTTGAATGTAGAGTTGTGAGACCATATGTGGACTCTCTGCTCTCTTCCACTGGTCTATGTGTCTGGGTTTTTGTGCCAGTACCATGCTGTCTTGGTGATCACAGCTTTGTAGTAAAGCTTGAAATCAGGCAACATGATGCCCCCAGTTTTGTTTGTTTGTTTGTTTTTTCAACATTTCTTTAGCAATTTGGGGTCTTTTCTGGTTCCATACAAATTTTAGGATTGTTTGTTCCAGTACTTTGAAAATTGCCAGTGGAATTTTGATCAGGATAGCATTGACAGTATAGATTGCTCTGGGCAGTATAGACATTTTAACAATGTTTATTCTTTTGATCCATGAGCATGGAATGCTTTTCCATCTTTTTATCTTCTTCGATTTCTTTCATGAGGGTTCTGTAGTTCTCCAAGTACAGATCCTTTTCCTCTTTGGTTAGATTTATTCCAAGGTATCTTATGATTCTTGGTACTACAGGAAATGGAATTGATTTTCTCATTTCCCTTTCTATATTTTCATTGTTAGTGTATAAGGAAGCATCTGATTTCTGTGCATTGGTTTTGTATCCTGCCACATTACTGAATTGCTGTATGAGTTCTAGTAGTTTTGGGGTGGAGTTGTTTGGGTTATCCATATAAAGTATCATGTCATCTGTGAAGAGAGAGAGTTTGACTTCTTCTTTGCCAATTTGAATACCTTTTATTTCTTTTTGTTGTCTGATTGCTATTGCTAGGACTTCTAGTATTGGATCAAACAGTAGTGGCAAGAGTGGGCATCCTTTTCAAGTTCCTAATCTCAAAGGGAAGGCTGTGAGGTGTCCCCATTGAGAATGATATGCGCTATGGGTTTTTCATAGGTAGATTTTATGAAGGTGAGGAATGTTCCCTCTATCCCTATGCTTTGAAGAGTCTTAATCAGGAACAGATGCTGCATCTTATCAAATGCTTTTTCTGCATCAGTTGAGAGGACCATGTGGTTCTTCTCTCTTTTCTTATAGATTTGTTCTATCACACTGATTGATTTGCGAATGTTGAACCCCCCCCCTTGCATCCCATAGATAAATCCCACCTAGTCATGGTGGATAATCTTTTTAATGTACTGTTGGATCCTATTAGCTAGGATATTGTTGAGAATCTTGGTATACATATTCATTAGGGATATTGGTCTGAAATTCTCCTTTTTGATGGGGTCTTTGTCTGGTTTGGGGATCAGGGTAATGCTGGCTTTGTAGAAAAAGTCTGGAAGTTTTCCTTCTGTTTCTATTTTTTTGAAAACACTTCAGGATAACAAGCATTATTTCTTCTTTGAATGTTTGGTAGGATTCCCCAGGGAATCTGTCAGGTCCTGGGCTCTTGTTTTTTGGGAGGTTTTTGATCCCTGCTTCAAACTTGTTACTAGATATTGGTCAATTTCTTCCTGTTTCAGTCTTGGGAGTTTATAGGTTTCCAGGAATGCATCCATTTCTTCTCGGTTGCTTAACTTATTGGCATATAACTTGAAAATAATTCCTGATGACTGTTTCTATTTCCTTGATGTCAGTTGTGATCTCTCCCCTTGGTTCATAATTTTATTAATTTAGGTCATCTCTCTTTTCTTTTGGATTAGTTTTACCAGTGGTTTATCAATCTTATTAATTCTTTCAAAAAACCAGCTTCTAGTTTTGTTGATGTGTTCTACTGTATTTCTGGTTTCTAACTCATTGATCTCTGCCCTAATCTTAATCATTTCCCTTCTTATGCATGGGGTTGCTTATTTGTTGTTGGTTTTCTAGGTCTTTAAGTTGTAAAGAGAGTTGGTATATTCTGGATTTTTCAATTTTTTTGAGTGAGGCTTGGATGGCTATGTATTTCCCCCTTAGGATGGCCTTTGCCATATCCCATAGGTTTTATACCGATGTGCCTTCATTCTCATTGGTGTCCATGAATTTTTTAAGTTCTTCTTTGATTTCCTGGTTGATCCAAATATTCTTGAGCAGGATGGTCTCTAGCTTCCAAGTGTTAGTATTCCTTCCAACCTTTTTCTTGTGGTTGAGTTCCAGTTTCAAAACATTGTGGTCTGAGAATAGACAGGGAATAATCTCAGGCTTTTGGTATTGGTTGAGCACTGATTTTTGACCCAGTATGTGATCTGTTCTGGAGAAAGTTGCATGTACACTCAAGCAGAATGAGTATACTGTTGTTTTAGGTTGAAATGTTCTGTATACATCTATGAGGTCCATCTGGTCCAATGTGTCATTCAAAGCTCTTGTTTCTTTATTGATTTTCTGCTTAGATGATCTGTCTGTTACTGAGACTGGCATATTAAGATCCCCTACAATTAATGCATTCATATCAATATGACTCTTTCTTTTGATTAACAGTTGGCTTATGTAGTTGGCTGCTCCCATATTAGGGGCATAAATATTTACAATTATTAGAACTTCTTAGTGGATAGACCCTTTAAGAATTATGTAGTATCCTTCTGTATCTCTGGCTATAGTCTTTAGCTTAAAATCTAATTTATCTGATAGCATCACTACCCCAGCTTTCTTCTGAGGCCTGTTGGCATGAAAGATGGTTCTCCATCCTTTCAGTTTCAGTCTGGATGTATCTTTAGGTTCAAAGTGTGTCTCTTGTAGACAGCATATGGATGGGTCCTGTCGTTTTATCCAGTCTGCAACCCTGTGCTGCTTTATGGGAGCATTTAGGCCGTTCACATTGAGAGTGATTATTGAAAGGTGAGTTTTTATTGACATCATGTTGCCTGTGAAGTCCTTGTTTCTATAGATTGTCTCTGTAAATTTTTGTTCTGTGACACTCTTGTGTTGGTTCTTTCTTTTATAGAACCACCCCCCCCTTTAATATTTCTTGTAGTGCCAGCTTGGTGATCACATACTCTTGTAAATCTTCCTGGTCTTGGAAGCTCTTTATCTCTCCATCCATTTTGAATGTCACTTGCTGGATAAAGTATTCTTGCTGTATGTTCTCATTTAGTGCCCTGAATATGTCTTGCCAGCCCTTTCTGGTTTGCCAGGTTTCTGTGGACAGGTCTGACATTATTCTGATGGTCCTTCTTTTGTACATAAGGAATCTCTTCTCTCTAGCTACACTTAAGACCTCCTGTTTGAAATTGTGTTTCGTGAATTTCACAATTAAGTGTCTGGAGGTCTTTCTAGACTTGTTGATCTTGGGGCGGTGTCCTTTCTGCCTCTAGGGCATGAACACTTGTTCCATTCCCCCAGATTAAGGAAATTTTCATATAAAATTTGTTCAGCTGTATCTTCTAGTCTTCTCTCTTTTTCTACCCCCTCAGGGATCCCAGTAATTCTGATGTTGGAACATTTCATGGCATCATTTATTTCCCTAATTCTGTTTTCATGGCTTCTAAGCTGTTTGTTCCAGACCTCCTCCCGATCTTTCTTTTTTATCAGTTTGTCCTCTACATCACTAATTCAATCTTCTGCCTCGGTTACCCTAGCTGTTAGAGTATTTAGATTAGATTGGATCTCATTGATAGCAATTTTTAGTACTGCCAGATCAGCCCTCACTTCTGTCTTTAGATATTCTGTGTTACCACTAATGGTATTCTCCAACCTAGCCATAGCCTGGATAATTGTTACCCTAAATTTCCTTTCCAATATATTGTTTATGTCTATATCCAATAGTTCTGTGGCAGAGGACACAGTCTCTGAATTTTTCCTCTGTTGGGTGTTCCTCCTCCTAGTCATTCTGCTGAGAGGTGATTGCGGGGATGTATAGGTGAATATATCAACCATGATCCAGGCAAGGTTCACCCTGATTTGTCCTTGGGTAAAAGTTTTTTCTACTGCATTGCAGAATAGAGAAGAAATTGGCTCGCACTTTATAGCTCACCTCTATTTCCTCTCGAAAGACATTTTGGTATGGGATACGATGCCAATTACAGCCACATTAGAAGCAGGTATATCCATGCCACAATGCTGGCACATTGCATTCGAGCCCTGCTGACAGCTGGCAATAAAATCTGAGAGTTAACCATGCTAGGGTAATTCTATATTTAATTTTGAGGTGCCTCCATACTCTTTCCCACAGAGGCTATACCAGTTTGCATCTCACCAGGAGTGCACAGGGGTTTCTTTTCCTCCCTTGCCAACACTTGTTGTTTGTGCTGTTAATTTTAACCATTCTGACAGGTGTGAGTGATATGTTGTGATTTTGACTTGCATTTCAGTGATGATGAATGATGTTGAGCATCTTTTCATGTGTTGTTGGCCATCTGCATGTCTTCAGAGAAAAGTCTGTTTATGTTGTCTTCCCTTTTTTAAATTGGATAATTTGTTGAGTGGTGTTATATAAGTTCCTTATATATTTAGGATACTAACCCTTCATCAGATATGTCATTTGCAAATGGCTTCTTACATTTAATAGGCTGTCTTTTAGTTTTGTTGACTGTTTCCCTGATCATATTTTTATGTGATCCCAATAGCTTATTTTTGCATTTATTCCCATGTCTCAGAGGATGTATCTAGAAAAGTGTTGCTATGGCTGATGTCAATGAAATTATTGCCTGTGCTTTTTTCTAAGATTGTTAATGGCTTCAGGTCTAATATTAGGTCTCTGATCCATTTTAAATTTGTTTTTGTGTATGATGTAAAAAACTGCCCCTGTTTCATTCTTATGTTTGTAGCTGTCCAGTTTTCCCAACACCATTTGTGAAGAGACCATCTTTTCCCCATTGCATATATTTGCCTCTTTTATTGAATATTAAGTGACCATATAATTGTGAGTTTATTTCTGGGCTTTCTATCCTGTTCTATTAATCTCTGTTGTCTATTTTTGTGCTAGTACTATATTGTTTTGATTACTACAGCATTTTACTATAACTGTATAGTTATAGTAATAACTATGTCTGGAAATAGAAATCTGGAATTGTGATACCTTCAGCTTTGCTTTTCTTTTTCACAATTGTTTTAGCTATCTGGAGCCATTTGTGTTTCTATACAAATTTTAGGATTATTCTAGTTCTGTAAAAAAAACAAAAAAACTGTTGTCTTTTGATAGGGATTATATTTTAAATCTGTAGATTGCTTTCAGTAGCATGGACATTTCAACAATATTGATTCTTCCAGTCCATGAACATGGAATATCTTTCGATTTGTTTGTGTCCTCTTCAGTTTCTCTCACCAGTATTTACAGTGTTCAGAGTATAGGTCGTTCACCTCCTTGGTTAAGTTTATTTCTAGGTATTTTAATATTTTTGGTGTAGTTATAAACAGGATTGCTTCCTTAATTTCTGTTGCTCTATTATTAGTAGATAGAAATTCAATAATTTTCTGTACATTGATTTTGTATCCTGTGACCTTACTCGTTTATCAGTTTTAGCAGTTTTTGGTGGAGTCTTTAGGGTTTTCTGTATATAGCATTATGTTGTCTGCAAATAGTGAATGTTTTACTCCTTCCTTACCAGTTTGGAGCCTTTTATTTCTTTTTCTTGTTTTGTTTGTTTGTTGTTTTTTATTATTAACATACAGTGTCTTTTTTTCAGGGGTACAGGTCTGTGGTTCATTGGTCTTACACAACACACAGCGCTCACCGCAACACATATTCTCTCCAATGTCCATCACCCAGCCATCCCACCTCCCACCCACGCCCCCTCTAGCATCCCTCAGTTTGTTTCCTGAGATTAAGAGTCTCTTAAGGTTTGTCTCCCTCTCTGGTTTCATCTTGTTTCACTGCTTTTTTATTTCTTTTTGTTTGCTGATTTTTATGCAGTATTTCCTTGAGTGAGGATTATCTTGTTCCTGTCTTTAGGAGAAAAGCACTTAGTATTTTACCATTGAGTATGATATTAGCTGTGAATTTTTCATATATGGCCTTTATTAGGTTGTTGTATGTTCTCTCTAAGCCTACTTTGTTGAGGGCTTTTATAGGGAATGGATGTTGTACTTTGTCAAATGCTTTTTCTCCCTCTATTGAAATGATCATAGGGATCTCATCCTTTCTCTTTTGATGTGATGTTTCATGTTGATTTGATTTGTGAATAATTAACAAACCTTGCATCCTGGTAATAAATTCCACTTGATCATGATGAGTGATTTGTTTAATATATTGTTGAATTCAATTGACTAATAATTTGTAGAGAATTTTTGCATCTATGTTCGTCAGAGATAGTTCTCTGTAATCCTCTTTTTTTGTCATGTATTTATCTGGTTTTGGTATCAGGGTAAAGCTAGTCTCATACAATGAATTTGGAAGTTTTATCTCCTTTGCTTTTTTTTTTTTTTGGAATAGTTTGATAAGAGGAAGTATTCACTCTTTTTAAAATGTTTGGTAGAATTTGCCTGTGAATCTATTTGTTCCTGGAATTTTGTTTCTTGGGGGTTTTTTGATTATTGATTCAATTTCATTAGTGATAATCTGTACAATTTTTAAAATTTCTTCCTGCTTCAGTTTTGGTGGGTTATACGTTCCTAGGAATTTATCCAGTTATTCTAGGTTGTCCAATTTGTTGGCATATAGTTTTTTATAATATTCTCTTATACTTGTTTGTGTTTCTGTGGTTTGGTTGTTATTTCTACTCTTTCAGTGCTGATTTTGTTTTTTACATCTCCTCCCACCCCAACCCCCCTCTTTTGATGAGTCTGT
>NC_081563.1:65494147-65603004 GCF_022355385.1 Mustela nigripes
TTTCAATATTTCCTGTAGAGCTGGTTTTGTGTTTGCAAATTCTTTCAGTTTTTGTTTGTCCTGGAAGCTTTTAATCTCTCCTTCTATTTTCAATGATAGCCTAGCTGGATATAGTATTCTTGGCTGCATGTTTTTCTCATTTAGTGCTCTGAAAATATCATGCCAGCTCTTTCTGGCCTGCCAGGTCTCTGTGGATAAGTCAGCTGCCAATCTAATAGTCTTACCATTGTATGTTACAGACTTCTTTTCCTGGGCTGTTTTCAGGATTTTCTCTTTGTCACTGAGGCGTGTAAATTTTACTATTATGTGATGGGGTGTGGACCTATTCCTATTGATTTTGAGGGGCATTCTCTGAACCTTCTGAATTTTGATGCTCGTTCCCTTTGCCATATTGGGGAAATTCTCCCCAATAATTCTCTCCAGTATACCTTCTGCTCCCTTCTCTCTTTTTTCTTCTTCTGGAATCCCAATTATTCTAATGTTGTTTCTTCTTATGGTGTCACTTATCTCTCATTCTCCCCTCATGGTCCAGTAGCTGTTTGTCCCTCTTTTGCTCAGCTTTTTTATTCTCTGTCATTTGGTCTTCTATATCACTAATTCTTTCTTCTGCCTCATTTATCCTAGCAGTGAGAGCCTCCATTTTTGATTGCACCTCATTAATAGCTTTTTTGATTTCAACTTGGTTAGATTTTAGTTCTTTTATTTCTCCAGAAAGGCTTTTATATCTCCTGAGAGGGTTTCTCTAATATCTTCCATGCCTTTTTTGAGCCCGTCTAGAACCTTGAGAATTGTCATTCTGAACTCTAGATCTGACGTATTACCAATGTCTGTATTGATTAGGTCCCTAGCTTTCGGTACTGCCTCTTGTTCTTTTTTTTGTGTTGAATTTTTCCGTCTTGTCATTTTGTCCAGCTAAGAGTATATGAAGGAGCAAGTAAAATACTAAAAGGGTGGCAACAACCCCAGGAAAATATCTTTAACCAAATCAGAAGAGATCCCAAATCGTGATGGGGGAGAAAGGGGATAAAAAGAGGTTCAAAAAGAAAGAAAGAAAAAAAAACGAAAAAAAAAGAATTAAAAAAAGAAAACGAATAAAGAAAAGTATAAAAAAGAAAAAAATATATACATTAGATAAACTAGTTTAAAAACGTTAAAAAAGAAAAGAGTAAAAGTTAAAAAATTTTAGCAGAAGAAGAGAAAAAAAAAAGAAAAAGAAAAAAATTAAATTAACTGCAAGACTAAAAAATCACAGGGAGAAAGCCATGAGTTCCGTGCTTTGCTTTCTCCTCCTCTGGAATTCTGCTTCTCTCCTTGGTATTGAAACCACACTCCTTGGTAGGTCAACTTGGTCCAGGCTGGATTTCTTGTTGATCTTCTGGGGGAGGGGCCTGGTGTAGTGATTCTCAAGTGTCTTTGCCCCAGGCGGAATTGCACCGCCCTTACCAGGGGCCGGGCTGAGTAATCTGCTCGGGTTTGCTTTCAGGAGCTTTTGTTCCCTGAGCGCTTTCCGTAGAGTTCTGGAGGACGGGAATACAAATGGCGGCCTCCTGGTCTCTGGCCCAGAGGAGCCGAGAGCCCAGGGACCCACTACTCAGTGTGCCCTCAGAGAACAGCGCCCAGTATCTCCCGTCTGCCTGACCTCCGGCCGCGCTCCCAGCTCACCGAGCCTGCGACAAGTTCAAGGTAACCCTGAGCTGTGAGCTTGCTGTTGGCTCTGTCTCTGTAGCCGGCTTTCCCGTACCAATACCTGCAAGCTCTGTGACACTCAGACACCCCCGATCCTTCTGTGACCCTGCGGGACTTGAGGCCACGCTGACCCCGCATGGGCTCTGCCCTGTTTTAGCCTCTGGAGCGATGTCCCTCAGCAGAACAGACTTTTAAAAGTCCTAATTTTGTGCTCCGTTGCTCCGCAGCTTGCCGGGAGCCGGCCCCTCCCCCCAGGGTCTATCTTCCCGGCGCTTTGGATTCACTTCTCCACCAGTCCTACCTTTCAGAAAGTGGTTGTTTTTCTTTTTCTAGAATTGCTGTTCTTCTTCTCTTCGATTTGCCGATGGATTTTCAGGTGTTTGCAATCTTTAGATAAGCTATCTAGCTGATCTCCTGCTAGCTGAAGTAGTCTCAGCCTGCTACTTCTCTGCCATCTTGACTCCTCCCTGTGTACCACTTCTTTATCCATTCATCAGTTGATGGACGTTTGGGAAAGCCACTGTTTCCTTGTTAATTTTCTGTTTGGATTTTCTCTCTATCAATGGAAATGGGGTATTAAAGTCCCCTACTATTACTCTATTAGCATCAGTTATTTCCTTTGAGTTCATTATTAACTGCTTTAATATTTCAGTGCTCCCATGTTGGATACATGAAGATTTAAAACTGTTACATCTTCTTGTTGAATTGTCCTCTTTATTAGTAGATGTTGTCCTTATTTGTCTCTTGTTACAGCTTTACTTTAAAGTCTGTTTTGTCTAAGTATTGCTACTCTGCCTTTTTTTTTTTTTTACATTTATTTGAGGGGTCGATATTTCTCTATACCCTCACTTTTGATCTGCATGTGTCTTTAGGTGTGAAATCAGTCTTTTGTATTCAGCATCTAGATGGGTCTTGTTTTTTTATCCATTCCATTACCCTATGACTTTTGATAGAAGCCTTTTGTCCATTTATATTGAAAGTAATTGATAAGAATGTATTTATTACAATTTTGTTACTTGTTCTACAGTTCTTATACTTTTTCTCCATTCCTTTCTTCTCTTGTTCTCTTCTCTCAGGATTAGTTGACTTTGTTTAGTGACATACCTTGATTCCTTTCTCTTAATTTTTTGTGTATCTATTACTGATTTTAGGTTTGTAGTTATCATTTGGCTTGTGTGTAACATCCTGGGTATATAGCAGTTTATATTAAGTTGATGGTCACTTTAGGTTTGAGCCCATTTTTTCTCTTCCTGTGTTTTGTGTCTGTGTCTGTGTGTATGTGTATGGTGCCATACTTACACCTTTATTGTGTGTCCCTTGACTGATTTTTATAGACAGACATATGCTTCCTACTTTCCTTACTCTTGCTTATAGTCTTTCCTTTCCACTCTGAGTCCCCCTTAATATTTCTTATACGACTGGTTTAGTGGTGATGAATTCCTTTAACTTTTGTTTGGGAAACTCTTTATCTTTCCTTATATTTTGAATGATAGCCTTGCTAGATAAAATATTCTTGGTTATGGGTTTTTGTTGTTTTGTTTTGTTTTGTTTTTCCTTTCAGCCTTTGAATATATCATGTCATTCTCTTCTGGGCTGCAAAGTTTTTGCTGAAAAATCAGCTGATTGCCTTATAGGGTTTCCCCCTGTATGTAACTGTTTTCTCTTGTTGCTTTACAATTCTCTATTGCTATTAAAAATAAACAAATAAAAAAATAAAATTCTCTATTGCTACATTTTGCCATCTTAATTACTATATGTCTTGGTATGGACCTCCTTGGATTGATGTTGTTGGAGGCTCTCTGTACCTCCTGGATCTGGATTTCTGTGTCCTTCCCCAGGTTTGGGAAGTTTTCAACTATTAATTTTCCAAATAAAATTTCTGCCTCCTTTTCTTTCTCTTCTCCTTCCTGGATCTCTATAATGTACTTAATGGTATCACTGAGTTCCCTGAGCCTTTTCTCATCTTGCATATTTTTCCCCTCTTACCTGCTCAGCTTGTAATTCCCATTACTTTGTCCTCTAGGTCAATGAGCCATTCTTCGGCTTTGTCTAGTCTATTTCTTAATACTTCTAGTGTATTTTTATTTCATTTATTGTGTTTTTCATCTGATTAGTTCTTTTTTATCTCATTGTTAGGGGTCTCACTAATGTCCTCTGCTCTCTTCTCAAGTCCAGTTGAGTGTCTTTATGATCATTACTTTAAATTCACCCTCAAGCCTGTTTTTTATCTCCATTTCCCTTAGGTATCTTGCTTCGCTTTTGTCTTTTTCTTTCATTTCGGTCACATTCCACTGTCTCCTCATTTTGTCTAAATCTGAGTCTGTTTCTGTGTGTTTCAAAGAACGATGTCTCCTGCTCCTGAAAGTGATGGCCTAATGAAAAAACATTCCTCTAGTGCCCTGCAAAGCAGTGTCCCCTATTCACCAGAACCTTCAGGAGTGTCTCCTATTTGTGAATTGTATACCTTGCTCTTGTGGCTGAGCAACTTTTTCCTTTAGTCCAGTCATCTGTGGTGGGGTTCTCTTTTGATTATTTTAGTAATCTTTAGAGCCAACATGGACCTTGAACTTGTGACCCTGAGATCAAGAGTCAGAAGCTCTACTAACTGAGCCATCCAGGCAACCAGGCAGTGGGTGTCTTTGCCTGTTGGGGGCAGTGTTTTGTCCCCGTGGTGTTAGTGGGCTAGTCTGGGCACATCTTGGGCTTTGGCTGAGCCAGACTTAGGCATTTTCTAGAGATGCAGTAGCATGGAACTCTAGGGTACTTGCCCTGTGTTGTTTCCTGAAAAGCTTTTGTTGGCTAATGGGGCCACATTCAAGATAGAATCATCTACCTCCAGCTCCGTGCTGGGGCCTCTGACTGGTGTGTGTGATTATCTTTCCCTGACTCTGGGTTGGGAATCACTTTGGAGTGGTGATGGCCACTGTAGGGGCTACTTAAACACTGCCAAGTCTGTGGCACTGCCCTGTTTGGGCTCTGGCTTAGGGGGTACTGAAAGAGATGGACCTGCTGAAGGTCAGCACAGGGCAGAAGTGTTGGGGATAGTGTGGCAGTGGTAATGCTATGAAGGTAAGTAGTTAGTCCCACAGGTGGCCATGTGTTTACTTTGGGTGGTGAGGAAGAAAAATGGCTCTTGCCAGTTTCTTTGCTCCTGGAGAAGTTCCTCAAGGATTTCTGTCCAAATAAATCTCCTTCTCATATGCCCTAGGTGGGGGAATCCTTTTCCTCTCACACACCTGTGCTCCCAAAGCCAAGCCCACTGATTTTTTTTTTTTTTAATTCCAGGTTTTAAGTACTGCTGTTTTTAAGAACTCATGAAATTCAGCTCCCCTGGTCTCAAAGCCATGTTATGGGGATTCATCTTTGCCATGCAGGATCCCCAGTGTGGAGCTCTATTTCTCTTCTCCATGTGGCAGAGTCCCTCCCTCTTTTTGGAGATCCCCACGTGTTTGTTTAATTTCTGATCATTTCTCTGCCCTTCTTACTCTCTTTGATGTGGTCTCTTCTCTACAGCTAGTTGTGGGATTTGTTCGGCTAGTGTTTGGGTTGTACAGTTTATCTGTGGGATAAGGTGAGGCTAGGTTTCTCCTACTCTGCCATGTTCCCCAGAAATTATACCAGTGTACTTTTAATATTCAAACTCATTCTTAAACAAATTTACTTTAATCTTAGCCAGTACTGACCATGTATAAAATTTAATTCCAGAAGTTCCTTTTCTATAAGCATTATAGAACTTTCTTTTTTACATTCAGATTTTGTCCTATATTTTCTCTAACTAGTCTCACTGTAGTACCAAAAAAAATTGTTTTTTTCTTCAACAAAAATGTATTTCCATTCCCTGTACTTTATTTTTATCAAAAACATACATCTTTTCTTGCATACAGAGTTGTTCCTATATTATTTTTAGCAGCGTTAACCTCACATATTAATTAGAATTTTTAATTCTTTGAAGCTTTAACTTCTAGGAAAATGAACAGTAGTAACTGTATTTTCTGTTTCAGCAGCATTTTTTGGACTGGCAAATTTATGAATATATTTCATAACTTTAAGAATCCTGCTTCTTCATAGTACAATCTTTTTAATAAAGCACAAAACATGTTTACATATGGACCCAAATTTATTTTTGGTTTCTCTGTAGTAAGAAAGCCAAAGGTAGATATACCTCTGTTAAGTACTTAAGGTTTATTATTTATCTTATTTGGTAGTGACCTAGATATTCAATGAATTCAACCTAATTCAGCCTAATTCATCACTTAGCAAAATTTCAGCATTTTAGGTTACCAAAACAATTTGGGAAAGCTGTTTTAAAAATTTACCTAGGGGGCACATAGGTGGCACAGTCGTGTAAGTGTGTGACTCTTGAATTTGGCCCAGGTCATGATCTCAGGATCATGGGATCAAGCCCCACACTGGGCCCTGCACTGGGCATGGCACATGCTCAAGAGTCTCTCACTCTCTCCCTCTATACCTCCCTCCTTCCCCACCACATGTGTACTACACACTTACACGCTCTTTATCTAGAAAAAAATTACTTAAAAACTTATTTTTTGTTATATCTGTTTGATTTACTTGTTCTTAATAATTATGCTTAGATTATCCAAAAAAACTTTGAGACATCAAAGTCAATCATCTTCCCATGCTAATATTCTTTTAAACATTTTATAATAGACATAATAGTAACTTTAAAGCCAGACAAAATAAACTTTTTAAGGCTGATAACTTTGAAGACATGTCTATTTTAATTAAACGAACATTAAATTATTTTGAATATTGAATAATTTTTCAGAGCACAGGAACTTAAAAAACATTTGGTTTAGTTTCTTTCTGAGAGTTTTAGAATGCTGATACTTATTAGTATTTGCCTTTAAGTCAACTACAAACAACACTTGTATAAATTTTAATACCATCCAGAGGTAGAGAAAATATTACATTTATAACATATGTATGGGCATCCATTTGAACACACAGACCAAACACAACCCAAAATCTTATGCCCTTTGTTTTTCCTATTTGTGGAGAGGGAATTATAGATCTGATTTCCAAATACCTCCTGCTCTTTTTTCTGATTAAAAAAAAGTCCAGGGGCACCTCGGTGGCTCAGTTGTTGGGCAGCTGCCTTTGGCTCAGGTTATGTTCCCGGGGTCCTGAGATCAAGCCTCACATTGGACTCCCTGCTCAGTAAGGAGTCTGCTTCTCCCTTTCTCTCTGCTTATTTGTGATCTCTGTCTGTCAAATAAATGAATAAAATCTTTTTTTAAAAAAAGTCCATATTTCAAAGAATGGCTCTTAGGTTCCAGAGCAGGTAGGGGTAAAAAATTTGCATTATACAGGCATAAGGACCATTTATGAGCTTTTTTCCCCAGGGGAACATTTTGGGACAGAATGCCTTCTAATCAGAGATGCTAGAGCCTGGGAATAAGAACATGTCTAGCAGTTTGTATTTTTAAAAGGTCTCTTCCTTTGTCCCCTTTTTTCCTTCAGTCATGGGTGATTGTAGACTGTTTATATTTCAAAAACATGAAAGAATGTATAGCTGTATGCAATAGAAAAAAATGCAAGTTATTTTTTAAGAGATTTGATAATATTGCTATTAAAAATGTTCCCCTTAAGTACAAGATAATTTTGTTCTAATATCCTGATCTTTTTGTAATATCTATAAGCATTTTGAGAGGAAAAGGGGAGGTTTTGAGATTAGTGAAGATACATAGGCTTAATTTGTTTTCAGAGTTAGAATTCTGGTTTTGCTGAGATTTGCAAAACAAAGACATTTTTGGTAATTTTTTTCTAAAGAACTAGATTACATGTTGAATATTAAGAAATTGATGCACCATTCCCCCCCCCCCCCTTTGGTGTAAGTGTAACTTTATTTTCTTTACAGTGCTATACTAGTTTCAGGTGTACAGTATAATGATTCAATAATTCCATACATCACCTAGAGCTCATCACAAGTGTACACTTTAATTCCCATCAACTATTTAACCCATCCCCCACCTTCCCTCTGATAACCATCAATTTTTTCTTTATAATTAAGAGTCTTTTTTTTGGTTCATGTATCTGTTGTTCTTTCTCTTTTGTTCCTTTGTTTCTTAAATTCTACATGGGACTGAAATCATATGATAGTTGTCTTTCTCTGACTTACTTAGCATAATACTCTCTGACTCCATCCATGTTGTTGCAAACAGCAAGATTTCATTCCTTTTTGTGGCTGAATAATATTCCATTATATATCACTTCTTACTCATCTATCAGTGGATACTGGGGCTGCATTCATATATTGACTATTGTAAATACTGTTGCTGTATACATAGAGGTACATACCTTTCTTTGAATTGGTGTTTTTGTATTCTTTGGACAAATACCTAGTAGTTCAATTGCTGGATGGTAGGATAGTTCTACTTTTAACTTTTTAGGAACTTCCATACTGTTTTCCAGAGTGGCTTTAGCAATTCATATTACCACCAAGAGTGTGTAGGTGTTCCTTTTTCTCCATATCGTCAACAATACATGTTGTATCTTGAGGTTTGTTGTTGTTTTGGCTTTTTTTCCCCCTTGATTTTGCCATTCTGAGAAATGAGGTGAGGTGATATTTCATTGTAGTTTTGATTTGCATTTCTCTGATGGTAAGAGACATGACCATTTTTTCATGTGTCATCCATCCGTAGATCTCCTTTGGAGAAATGTCTGCTCATGTCTTCTTCCATTTTTTAATTAGATTTCTTGTTAGCAGGTGTTAAATTGTATAAGTTCTTCATATATTTTGGAAACCCTTTATTGAATATGTCATTTACAAATATCTTCTCCCACTCCATAGGTTGCCTTTTAATTTTTTTGTCTCCTTCACTGTGCAGAAGGTTTTTATTTTGATGCAGTCCCAATAGTTGATTTTTGCATTTTTATTTCCCTCGCCTCAGGAGACCTCTCTAGAAAAAGTTGCTCTAATCAATGTAAAAAAGGTTACTGCCTGTATTCTTGTTCAGGATTTTTATAGTTTCAGGCCTCACATTTATGTCTTTAATCTATTTGAATTTATTTTTGTTTATGGTGTAATAATGAAATTCAGTTTCTTTCTTTAGCATGTTGCTATACAGTTTCCCCAACATCAAATACCATTTGTTGAAGAGACTGTCCTTTTTCCATTGGATAGTCTTCCCTGATTTGTCAAAGATTAATTGACCATATTGTTGTAGATTTGTTTCTGTATTTTCTATTCCATTATATTGATCAATGTCTATTTTTGTGCCAGTACTGTACTGTTTTAATTACCACAGCATTGTAGTATAACTCAAGTCTGGAACTTTGCTTTTTTTTTTTTTTTTTTTTTAACATGTATTATTAGCCCCAGGGGTACAGGTCTGTGAATTGCCAGGTTTACACTCCAGCTTTGCTTCTCTTTTTCAAAATTACTTTGGCTCTATGGGCTTTTTTGTGGTTTCATACAAATTTTAGAATTGTTTATTTTAGTTCTGTGAAAAATGCTGTTGGTGTTTCAATGGGGATTGCAATAAATGTGTAGATTACTTTGGGTAGTACAGACCTTTTAACAATGTTTGTTCTTCCAATCCACAATCATGGAATGTCTCCATTTCTTTGTGTCATCTTCAATTTCTCTCACCAGTGTTTATTTTAGTCTTCAGAGTTAGGTTTATTCCTAAGTATTTTATTCTTTTTGGTGCAGTTCTGAATGAGACGGTTTCCTTAATTTCTTTTTCTGCTACATCATTATTACTGTATAGAAATGTGATAATTTTCTGTACCTTGCTTTTGTATCCTGCACCTTGCTGAATTCATTTATTAGTTCTGGTACCTTTTTTGATGGTGTCTTTAGGGTTTTCTGTATATAGTATTATATCATCTGCAAACAGTGAAAGTTCTATTTCTTCCTTAACTACTTGGATATCTTTTATTTCTTTTTGTTATCTGATCTCTGTGGCTGGGTCTTCCAGTACGTTGAATAAAAATGGTGAGAGTGCACATCTTTGTCTTTTTCCTGATCTTAGAAGAAAAGTTCTCAGTCTTTCCCCATTGAGTATGATGTTAGCTATGGGGTTTTCATATATGGCCTTTATTATTAGGTTGATGTATGTTCCTTCAAAACTTACTTTGTTGAGGATTTTTATCGTGAATGGATGTTGTACCTTGTCAAATGCTTTTTCTGCCTCTATTGAAATGATCATAGGGATCTCATCCTTTCTCTTATTAATGTGATGTTTCATGTTGATTTTGCAAATATTGAACCAACTTGCAAGCCAGGAGTAAACCTACTTGATTGTAGTGAATGATTTTTTTTAAATACATAGTTGGATTTGGTTTGCTAGTATTTTGTTGAGGATTTTTGATCTATGTTTATCAGAGATATCAGCCTGTTCTTTTTTTTGTGTGATGTATTCATCTGGTTTTGGTATCAGGGTAATGCTGATCTCATACAATAAATTTGAAAGTTTTCCTATTTTTTGGAATAGTTTGATAAGAACAGTTAACTCTTCTTTCAGTGTCTGGTAGAATTTGTCTGCAAAGCTGTCTGTTTCTGGAATTCTGTTAGAAGTTTTTTGATGACTGATGCAATTTCATTAGTGGCCATTGGTCCATTCAAATTCTCTTTCTTCCTGCTTCAGTTTTGGTAGGTTATATGTTTCTAGGAATTCATCCATTTATTCTAGGTTGTCCAATTTTTTGGCATATAGCTTACTACAATATTCTTTTATAATTGTTTGTATTTCTGTGATGTTTGTTGTTATTTCTCCTCTCTCACTTGTGATTTTGAGTTCTCTCTCTTTTTTCTTGAGAAGTCTGCCTAGAGGTTTATCAATATTAATTTTTTCAAAGACCCTTCTGGTTTCATTGATCTATCCTATTGGTTTTTAAATTTCTATTTCATTTATTTCTGCTCTAATCTTTATTATTTCCTTCCTATTACTTCTTTTGGGTTTTTTTCTTGATGGTATCTTTTTCTGGATCCTTTAGGTTTAAGGTTACCTTGTTTCTTTGAAATTTGTCTTGCTTCTTGAGTTAGGCTTCTATTGCCTTAAACTTCCCTCTTCAAACAGCTTTTGCTGCATCCCAAAGATTTTGGACTATTCTCATTTTGATTTCTTTCCATGTAATTTTTTATTTCTTATTTCATTTCTTGGTAGAGTCATTCATTCTTTAGCATATTATTTAGCCTCCATGTTTTTGTGTTCTTTTCAGGTTGTTGTTTTTTTTCCCTGCATTGTGGTTAATTTCTAGTTTCATAGTATTGTCAGTAAAGGTGCATGTGGGTTGCCTGGGTGTTTCAGTTAGTTAAGCCTTTGCCTTCAGCTCAAGTCAGGATCTCAGGATTTGGGGATGGAGCCCAATGTTGGGCTTCCTGCTTAGCAGGGAGCCTGCTTCTCCCTCTCCCTTTGTCACTCTCTTGTGTTTTCTCTCTCTCTCTTTCTCTCTCTCTGTCAAATAAAATAAAAATCTTAAAAAAAAAAAAAGATGCATGCAATGACCTTGATCTTTTTGAATTTGTTGACTTGTTTTGAAGCCTAATATGTGATCTATTATGGAGAATGTTTCATGTGCACTTGAGAAAAATGTGTATTCAGATGTTTCAGGATGGAATGTTCTGAAAATATGTGTAAAATCCATCTGGTCCAGTGTGTCAATTCAAAGCCATTGTTTCCTTGTTGATTTTCTGTATGGATGATCTGTCCATTGATGTGAGTAGGGTGTTAAAGTTTCCTACTATGGCTGTATTACCTTTGATTACTTTTAAATATTTTGGTGCTCCCATATTTGATGCATAAATATTTATAATTATTATGTCTTCTTATTGGATTATCCCCTTTAGTAGTATAAATTATCCCTGTCTCTTGTTACAGTCTTTGCTGCTTAAAGTCTATTTTGTCTAAGGTAATATTGCTACTCTAGCTTTCTTCTGACATTCATTTGCATGATAAATGTTTCTCCATCCCCTTTCAGTCTACATGTGTCTTTAGGTGTAAAGTGATTCTCCGTAGTCAGTATCTAGATGGGTTTTGTTTTTTTATCCATTCCATCTGTGCCTTTTGATTGGATTCAAAGTAATTATTGAGAAGTATATTTTTATTGCCATTTTGTTCTTGTTTTCTAGTTGTCTTTGTATTTCTTCTCTGATCCTTTCTTCTCTTGCTCTCTTCTCTCACGATTTCCTGGCTTTCTGTGGTGATATGCTTGGATTCCTTTCTCCTTATGTTTTGGACATGAATTACTGGTTTTATATTTGTGGCTACCATTCAGTTTGTATACAATGTCTTCTGCACATAGCAGTCTGTATTGATCATTTAAGTTTGAATCCATTCTTTATTTTTCTCCTTCCCACTTTTAGATATATGGTATCCTATTTTACATCTATTTATTTTGTGAGTTCCCTTGGCTGGTGTTTTACAAAAACATTTTTGACTGCTTTTGTGTTTCCTACTTTCCTACTGTCATTTTTGGTCTTCCCTTTCCACCCAAAGAGTATCCTTGAATATTTCCTGCAGTCCTGGTTTAGTGATCACAAATTTGTTTAAATTTTGTTGAGAAAACTCGTTATCTCACCTTCTATTCTGAATGATAGCCTTACTGGATAGAAGGTTCTTGGCTATAGATTTTCCCCTTTCATCTGTTTGAACTTATGCCACTTCTCTGGCTTAAAAAGTTTGTTCTAAAAAAAAAAAATCCCTTGATAGGGAGCCTGGGTGGCTCAGTTGGTCAAGAGTCTGCCTTTGGCTCAGGTCATAATCTCCGGGTCCTAGAATCCAGCCCTGTATCTAGCTCCCTGCTCAGTGGGGAGCCTGCTTTTCCCCATTTCTTGCTCCTCTCCCCTGTTCATGCTCTTGTGCATGCTTTCTCTATCTCTGCTATGTTATTCCTTATTTCTGTGTCTACTACTCCTTCCTCAAGTCCATTGAGTATTTTTATGATCCTTACTTTAAATTTTCTATCAAGCATGTTACTTACATCTGTGTCATTGAGATCTCTGGCCATGGCCTTGTCCTATTCTTTCATTTGGGACAAATTCCTCTGTCTTCTCATTTTGTCTAATTCTATATGCATACCCTGTGTGTTAGGAAAATCTGCTACTTCTGTTCTTAAGGGTAATGGCTTTATGAAGAAGAGGTCCTATAGTGCCTTGTAATGTAGTGTCCCCTGCTCCTCAGGGCCTGGCACTTCAGGGAGTGTCTCTAATGCATGCTGGCATGTCCTACTGCTATGTCTTGGTTGCTTTATTTTTTAGGCCAGTTGTCTGCAGTGGCTCTCTTTGCCTGTTGTAGGAGGTGTTTGGTTCCTGTGGTGTTAGTTGACCAGGTTGGGGCCATCTTGGGCTTATGTTTATTTAGACTACTGATTTGCTAGAGACACAGTAGCACCAAATTGCAGAGCACTTTGCCTGTGAGAAGTTTTCATTGGTGAACAGGCCTTGCAATTAGACTCCTAAATGCAGGAGGGTGGGGCTTTGTGCAAGAGACGTAGATGGTGAATGTTGGTGCCAAGGCTGGCTCCTGCAGGTGTCCTGGGTTTATGCTGGAGAGTGGGGAAGTAAATGGCACCTACCGGATCCTTTGCTCCTAGAGAAGTCCCTCTGGAAATTCTGCCCCTCTGGGACAGTCTCTAAGTTTAGTAAATAACTCCATCTCCTATATGCCAAGGCATTTTCCAAACTGCTGCTTCTATGCTGTATCTCTCATGGCTGTTTTGTGGTACGGTGTCTTAAAGGGTGGGGACTCAGCTTCCTCTCACTTTCTGGGCTCCCCAGAACAGAGCCCACTGATTTTTTAAATTCCAGGTTTAAGTCTCACTAGTTGTAAGACCTCAAGAAAGTTTTAAGACCTCAATGCCAAAAGTTATGGGGTCGTCTTCTCCTTTCAGTATCTTTGGTGTGAGAGTCTGGTTCTCTGCCTTTTAGTGCCTGTGAATACTTCCTTACTTCCAATGGTTTAGTTCCTTTGTCTCCGACCTTTTCTATCTATAGTTGCAGAGATTGTTCTGCCAGTTTTCGGGTCATTTTCTGGTTTATTTACACTGATGTGAGTGTTAACTAGTTGCATCTATGGGACAAGGTGAGCTTACTGTTCTCCTACTCTGCTATCTTGCTAGCCTTCTCTGGGTCTTGTCTTTGTATCCATTCAATCACTCTGTCTTTTGATTGGAGCATTGAGCCCATTAACATTTTTTAAAAGATTTATTTTGAGAGAGAGAGAGAATGAGCAAGCAGGGGGAGATAGAGAGGAAGACTCCCACCAAACAGGAAGCCCTATGTTTCACTAGATCATGACCTGAGCTGAACGCAGATGTATAACTGAGCCATCCAGACACCCTGAGTCCATTAACATTTAAAGTTATTATTGATTAGTATGTACTATTTGCCACTCTATTTTCTGGTTGATTTTGTAGTTCTCTGTCACTTTCTTCTTCTCCTGCTCTCTTCCCCTGTGGTGTGATGGCTTTCTTTAGTGTTATGCTTGGTTTTCTTTCTCTTCAGCTTTTCCGTATGGTTGATTTTTGATTTGTGGTTACCATTAGGTTCATATATAACATAGGTATCACAGTTTATATTAGTTGATTGTTAAGGTCAAACACGTTGTAAAAGCACTCACTTTTTACTCCCCTTTCCATGTTTTATATATATGATGTCATGTTTTACATCTTGTCATATGGTGTATCCTCTGACTAATTGTTGAAGATATAATTGACTTTACCATTTTTGTGTTTTAGCCTCCTATTGGGATTATAGGGGATTGATCTATTTTTATTTCATGTTTGCTTTTACATGTCAAACATTTTCCTTTTATAATTTCTCCTTGTTATGGCCTTTTCTTTTCACTGAAAGAATTCCCTTTAACATTTCTGGTAAGGCCAACTTAGTGGTGAAACATCTTTGATTTCTCTCTCCTCAATTCTGAATATCCTTCTTTGGTGGTGTATTCTTGATTGTAGAGTTTTGATTTTTTTCCATTCAGCACTTTGAATAGGTCATGCAACTCTCTTCTGTCCTGCACAGTTTCTGCTGAAGATAGCCCATAGCCTTATAGGGGGAGTCCCTTGTATGTAACTGCTGCTTTTTTCTTGCTGCTTTTAAGACTTTCTCTTTATCGTTAATTTTTGCCATTTTAATTATTATGTGTCTTGGTGTGGACTTCCTTGAATTCACCTTGTTTGGGACTATATGAATCCTGGAACTGGATGTCTATTTCTTTCCTCAGAGCAGGGAAATTTTCAACTATTATTTCTTCACTTAAACTTTCTGCCCTGTTTCTCTTTTCTCATTCTGGGATCCCTATAATGAGAATGCCACTATGCTTGATGTGTGGCAGGTGTCCCTTAACCAGTTCTCATTTTCTTTTTTTGCTGTTCAGCTTGGTTTCATTACCCTGTCTTAATTACGGATCAATTCTGCATCTTCTAATCTGCTATTTATTCCCTCTAGTATATTTTTTCATTTCATTTGTATTCATTTTCATTTTTCATTTCAGTTGTATTCATCTCTGTATATCTATATTTTTATAAATATATATATACACATACACACACATATAGGCAAATATATATATTATATATATTATATATATTATATATACATTATATATACATTATATACAATATATACATTATATATATATAATATATATATATTATATATATATAAAAATTTTTTTTTTCTCCTATCTCCTGTTGAAGTTTGCACTGAGTTTATCTACTCTTTCCTTAAGTCTGGTGAGTAGATTTATGGCCATAATTGTGAAATTTTTATCAGGCATATTGCTTATCTCCATTTCACTTAGTTCTTTCTTGTGATTTTTGTTTTGTACTTTCATTTGGGACATATTCCTCTCTCTCTTCATTTCGCCTAACCCCTTGTGTTTGTTTCTGTGTATTAGGTAGATAACTGTGTCTCCTGGTCTTGAAAATAATGGTGTGGTATAGAAGAGGTCCTGTGGTGCCCTTTAGTGCAAACCCTCTTGGTCACCAAGACCAGGTGTCCCAAACACCACTCCTGAGTAGGTTGTATGCTCCCTCCTGTTGTGGCACAATTGCTATGGCATGCAGGTGGTTTGGACTGGCCCTCACCCCAGCTATTTGCAATGATCTTCACTTGCTCTGGGCATACTGGGCAAGGTTTGATGACTGCTCTGTTGAGAGTTCTAGCTGCAGCCTCCACAGACTTCCTGTTGGACAGGGTTGTAATTCACCCTGGCTGTCCACATTTAGCTGCTGGGACAACTGTGGTACACCAAAGGGCAGGGTTTTCTCTCAAAGCAGCATTCTAGGAGGCTCAACTACAGGAAATGCAGGCATACTGGTGTGGGGAGTTTTTCCCCTGCTCCTTAGGACAGGAGTCACTTTGGAATGGCACCATTCTGCCAGGGCTGGCTGGCAGGTCTGATGGGGCAGGAGCTGCTTTTGAGCTGTGCCTTTCCAGGTGGGCTTGTTGTGTGGGGAGGATCTGCAGAGAAACATCAGGCTAGGACATGGGGTGCTAGCATGTTAAATAGAGAGTGTTTGAACTGGTTCGTGAAAGAGTCCAGATATGTATGCTGAATAGCTGATATCTGGAGGGCAAGAAAAGTGGTGCCTGTCAGGTTCTGCCAATCCCTGCCCTCCAGCACACATCCTAAGATTTGTCAAACATCCTTCATGATGTATACCACAGGTGGTTTTCAATCTGGCTGCTATACTGTGTCTCAGGCCAAGTTTTTTTTTAGTGTGCTGGCCCTTTAAGGGTAGGGACTAAGTTTCCTGTAATCCTTTAGGCTGTCCTAGATTTAAGCCCTGCTGATCTTCAAACCAGATCTTACAGGGATTCATCTTCCCAGTGTAGGTCCCCAGGGCAGATATGGAGGTCTGATCCCCTTGTGCCTCCATGCTTGTGAAGTCCCTCCCATTCGAGATTAGTTGTGCTGTGGGGTTGGTTTTTGACCATGTCTCTGTTCCACACACACACACCCTACCCCCCAGGCCCTGTTGATGTGGCCTTTTCTTTTTTGACTAGTTGTGGTAGATCTGTTCTGCCAGTTTTCAGGTCATCTTAAGAGCTAGTTGTAATGGGTATAGTTATTGCTTCATTATGTTTATCAAACTAGGTGAGCTTAGGATCCTTCTACTCTGCCATTTTTCTTGGATTTCCTTGTATATCTTATTTACAAAGAATTTTGACTGATACTGGTGACAGAAAACTAATCTTGGCTGAACATAATCTTGACTGAATATGTCACTAAGACAGTCACCAAGCAAGGTTTCCTACTGTGGCAAGTTGCAGATATTGTATATGCACGGGTCTCTGGAATATCGTGGTTTGGCCCTTTTTAAAAACTCATGGTTTCTCCAGTGAAGACTTGTGTAAGATCCATCTCCTTAAGGGTCCCCTGGCTCCATTTAAAAACCTCCCTTGCCATGAATTACCTAATTTCATTTCATCCTTTACATGTTGATAAGTTATAGTTTATCCAACCTCAACATGGAAAAAGTACAGGCTATTATAGGATTTGGGTGCTTTGGAGAACTTCTATTTTCCATTTAGAACAGTATCTTTTTATCCTTCTACTCTCTGGCAAAGAAAGGGCACCGGTGGGATGGGGATCATAATAGCAAGCCAACTTTGAGAAGGCAAAAATATTGAGAAACAGATTAAAGCTCTGGGCATCTCCCAAGCAGGGTCACCCTCTGAGTTAGATGTATCTGTGACTCAAAAAAATACAGGTACGTGGCTGTGGCAGAGAGAGAGAATACAGAAGGAGAGAGTACCCTTAAAACTTTAGTCCTCATTGGAAGTGGGCAGAAGCCTGATCAATGCCATAGAGCAATAGCTCCTCGCCATGTGCAGTCCTTCAGTAGAGCTGCTCAGAAAGGAACAGCCAGTCATGGTAAGATCTTCACTTTGGATCAATGTGTGGGTTGAGAATGTTTCACTCACCTCTCCTGTGGCTCAAACCCCATTTTGACTAAATGGTAAGCAGAGGAACACCACGTTTGCCAGCTTACTGTCTTTAGAAATGCTGGTGTCAGTAGACCCTGTAAATGCCCACACCCCTATTCTATGGTGGGCTTTTGCGGCCTGTACAGAGGGAGTAGGAGAAATTCCAATTCATGTCTCATAAGGGTCTACAGATGGGTCCAGTTGGGGCAACTTGCCCCTATGGACCACATTCCTCATCTTCCCAATACTGATACCATCTGGAGGAAACAGGGGTGCAGTGGGCTGAATGCAGAACTGTTTGGCTAATGATCACTCATGAGCTCTATCCATTAACCCTTGGCTTTGATAGTTGGGCTATTCTAAGTGATGAACCCTATGGCTTGGACAATGAAATATACTAAGGGATGGATGTTCATGATTAAGCCTTTGTGGAGTCAGGATAGAGGGAAAGACATTTGGGCTTGCCTGTAAAAGCCTAAGGCAGTCTTCAGTGCCTTCCATGTCCTGGTTCATAAGGCACTGACAATTCTTGGCAGTCAGGAAACTGATGCCCTAGCCCAAGTATAAGCCCTAGCAACTGACCCTTCAGTAGACAGAGCAGACTCGGTATAGAATAAAAACGTCTACCATAGCAGCCTGGTGGGATGGCATATTGCCAAGGATGCCAGATTACCCTTGAAATACATGACTGGGTTTATGGACTAACACGATAAATGTGTTCTAAATGATCCTCAAGGCAACTACCAAAAGAATCTGAGTCCATTCACCTCAGTTCCCAACTGGTGAGGGATCAGTAGATTGATTATATTGACTCTCTTTCCTCTGGGCGAAGGTTATAAATATGTCCTGGTTTGTGTGGACACTGTATCTAGCCTAACCCAAGATTTCCCCTGTTGCCATGCAAACCAGGCTGCCATTATTAGGGGACTAGAGAAACTGAGTACCATGTACAAATACTCTAATCAAATAGATGGTGATCAGGGTCACATTTCAAAGGTCATGATATATAAGACTGGGCAGTCTTCCCTTACTATTGAGATTTTGCCTCAGCACTTTTTACCTTGTTTCCCAGATGGACTGGAGGATGGGGGGAGGGGTCAGGAAAAGTAGATGGAAAATAAACCTAAGGAATGAGGAAGGACTTGAAGCCCCATTTGCTAGTTTCTTTTTATCACATAAAGAGAATATAGAATCTTTTTTTTTTTTTTTAACAGTGGTTAAAGGAATCACTTGTTTAGACACACTGTTTATTTCAATAAAATAAAGCTATTGCATCTTCCAATTTGCTGTATTTGGAGACCATATATCCAAGCCATAGCACATAGAGTATATAATTTTATTGAGTAAGATTTTGGGCAGTCTGTAACAGAATCCTAAATCAAACTAGTTTACAACAATAAGGAAAAATTCAATCTATTTGAAAGTCCAAAATCAGAGTGGACCCAAGACAAGGGATAATCAGTGTTTCAGGCCACTTTTCTCCACTATTCTCTTGGCTTTACCTTTTCCTATATGCTCAGGATGACTTTTCTAATGGCAGCCCACGTGACTATAGGCAACAGAAAACACTTAGCACATCCCACACTAGACAGGAAAAAAACCTCTCCCCTACTCATCCAGTAGAATTTCTTCCAAGTTTAAATGAGCCTTGTTAGGTCTTATAGCCATATTGGACCACAGGAATGCCATGTGTTGATTGGCTTAACACATGCCATGTGTTGATTGGTTTCTTGAGCCAAATATTAGCATGTAGGAAGAGCCTACAAAGGCCAGCTTTGATTCTAGGCATTAATCAAGATTCAGCTCTGGAACTGGAAATTACTTCTGTGGATTCACTTGAACAATGTGGGGAGGGATATGTTTCTAAAACAAAGGAGGGCTCTCTTAGGAGGAAAAGGAAAATAAATCCTGGGTATCATTCAGTGTGTTCATTGTTTGAATACAAGGGCTAGACTGAGCCTGGGAAATGGTGATGGTTAAAAAAAAAAAAGAATACCTTAGATACTGTTAACTTGGTCTATCAGAAACCCATTCCTATCTAACCTAGATTACTACAAAGGGAAAACACTCTTTTTTTAAAATAAGGCCTCTCTGAAATGCCATTGTAAGCTCATGTATGTTGGCCCAAATCCCGTAACGAATCCATGGAATCAAAGGCCAATTTCAGATACTTTCTGCTTCTATAAATTGCATTCCCAATTAGCATATGAATGTTTCCCTGGACATTATGATGTTGTATATTGTATACTATCACTTCAGAACAGGATCTAGAAAACTAAGGGTCCTAGAATGGGAAAGGGACAGTCTTCTTGGTAATGAGACCAGGTGGAATTATAACTTAGGCATGGAAACTATAAAAAAAAAAACCCACTGTAAAAATAAGAGGATTTTGTGTTTTAAAGGGACATTCTTAAATCTCAATGAAATGAGACTACACGTCATGTATGTTTTATTGTTACTTTCAAAAGGTTTTCAGATAGCCTTATGACATTAAAACTTAAAAGAAGGCACAGTCGTTAAGTGTCTGCCTTTGGCTCAGGTCATGATCCCAGAGTCCTGGGACTGAGCCGCGTATCGGGTTCCCTGCCTGGCAGGAAGCCTGCTTCTCCCTCACCCACTCCTCCTGCTTATATCCTTCTCTCGCTCGCTCTATTAAATAAATAAATAAAATCTTAAAAAAAAATTAAGGCAATTAAAAAACAGCTCTGAAGAGAAGGATGGAAGAATGAAGGAAAACGGTAGAGGAAGTAAGAGAAGGCACTATGGAAACAATAGTAGCCATTTCTCTTAACTTTCAGACTTTTAAAAATCTTCTACTAAATTCTGGCAAAATTTCTTGGCTTCAAGCCTGCTGAATTGTTCTCAGCAGTGTCCTTTCTACTATATAGCCAATGTACTGAGTTTTTCATGGTAACATTCTCAGGATGTGAAATTAATTCATTATAATGAATGCAGTATTTATCTTTTTTTTGAGAATACTGGTCATAGTTGTGAAATTCTCCTAACTTTAATTCTTTTCCTTGGTATATTTTCATTAAGTTGTGTGTTTCTGATTCATAGTCATGGCTTCCCACCAATATTGGGTGATTCTTGGTTGCATACCCATCTTAGTATAGATATTTCCTCATTAACATGCTGTTTACCACACAACTTGCTTGAAGAAATGGCTCAGGATGTTGTGTTTTGGGAGATTCCTAACCCTGAGTGTGGGGGACAGTGGGATAAACTTCTAGGCAGACTGTGTCAGTACCTAATGATCTGGGCACAGAGGGTCCTTTTCCTCTCGTTGTTTGACAAGCGGAAGACTTTGCCCTGTGCCTCCACTTCCCATTATCTCTGCTTCTCTACTCCGGCCTAGGAGAAATTATCCTTTGTTCTCTATTTGACCCAAGGAGGGAGCGATTATATGCAGGAATCAAAATGCCTAGCTACTGTCAGTTGCCCCAGAAGCCCATGCAATGCAGGTTCAAAGTCTGCCTAATTTGGAGTACCCTTGCAGCCATTCTATTAACAACAATACCTTCCATCATGTACTTGGAATAATGAATCCATTGTTTCAGCCAGATATTGTTTGTCTTTCATTTTCCAAGAATTTAATTGTTGGTTCACAGAATACACTATTTGTTATGTTCTTGTGAGATTATAATTTAAATAACTCTTCTACCATTTTTGGATTTTAAGACAAGAGGAGGGGGCTATTGCTGATATTCCACCATTTTGAAGTAAAAGTCTTTATTCTCAAAATGTTTTCAGGGATATGAAAAATACAGTTTTAAGTAAAGTTGTGGAAATTTTGTTTTTCAGGCTTAATCATTCCTATGAGAATCAGACCATTATCCCTTTCTTCCCATTTCCACCATGACCATCTGTGATTGGCCAGGATAAGGTCTGAGGATATATAGGTTGGATGATCTACAGAAAACAGAGCTTGAAAGTGTGAACCGTGCAGCTAGAATCTCTTTATGTGGTTAATAGACCTTTCATGTTGATGTGGTTCCCTCCTAGCCTAATGGTATAACATTGCCGCAGCTCATGGGTCTAAGCTCCTATGTCTTGGAGGTCTCATCATTGCACCTTGTGGACTGTCAAGACCACAAGCTTTGGAACTATGGAGACTCTAGAGAACCTTACAACAAGGCAATGAGATAGATGTTCTCTCTTTTCAGCATTTTAGGACACAGAGTCTCAGCAATGTTAAGTTCTTTGAACTCCTAGCACTAATTACAGAGTCGAATGCTGAACTTGCTGGTCCAAAGTCTGCTTTGCTAAGCCAAAAAGCCTTTCTTCAGTGCTGGACTTAGTAAAGCATACTAACGTTATGTTGGCTCCAGCCATTGTGATGTATGACACACTCCCGTCTGGTGATATATTACTGGATGTCACATCAGTTCTGAATTTTCTATTGTGCCTTGAGCATATGGTAAAAATGTAAAAGGCATTCATTTGAAAAGCTTAGATTATGATTGTCAGTCTGTCAGCTTCAAGACCGGTAATAATATTCTGCCAAGATGTATAAATTAACCTTTGTTCCAGAGAAAAGGAGATCATAAACTGGTCACAGAATGCCACACATTTTTATTGATAAACATATTAGGTAAAAGCAAGATTCAGGTCATGGACTGTCTATTACGTCAGTTAAAGTTGGGGCTAATGCTCAGTGTAGGAAGCCTTTTCCTGTCTTCTCAGTGGTCTCCTAGGAGTAGGTGTGTTCTCTGAGCATGTGTGTGTGTGTGTGCACTTGCCAATTTAGGTCTTGGTCTTATAGGTATATATGTTCCTTCAATACTGAGGCCAAGTTTTCCACTCTGCAATATCTCCCGTTAGTATATTTCCTCCTATCGATGGTTTTAACAATAATTGAATTCAATTCAATCTATGTGAATTATAACAAGTGAAAGATTTTATAACACTGATTTTTAAATATTCTTAAATATGATTCTAAATTTTTAACTACATTATAATAGAGAACAGTGTGATCTGAGTAACCGGAATATTAAATCCCTCATTTTGAACACATTTTAAAAGATTTGTTTTATATTTAAGATAATGAATCATCCATATTACCATCATTAATACTATCATACAGGAACATGATGATACTTAGTGACTATTAGAAATCTACTCAATGTAGGAAAACATTTTGAAGGAAAAAAAAACCACTGAGATTAAATAATTTATTACCATTGCTAAGATGAACACATATACTTGATACTCAATTTTATGCAGAACTTTAAAAAAATAGTTTTAATACAGTATCAAAATTTACACAAGTATTTTGTCAAAAGACCAGTGTTCCTTGTATTAGCTCTCTGCAGTGTCTACTGCAGGCACAAAAACTTGTTTTAAATGTCTTCAGAGCGTAGGAATACAACAATTTAAGGATGAGAGCTTTTCTACAAGAGAAGGTATAAATATAGCAAGCAGTTTTCTTTTACAGAGTAATAATATAACATTTCAAAAGAAAGATGAGCTTAACTGATAACCCAATTACAATAATTAGATAATTCTATAGTAAATTAATTCATAAATATTTTCAGAAAACAGAGGGCTGTTTTTTCATCACAGTAACATTTTAAGAAGTGTAACGAAATTCCTTCACATTTCTTCACCAATAACAATTAATACTGTAATGAGTCCATTTAAAAACAACAGCAACAATGAATATCTGCTATGAAGCCAATCTGAGTAATTTAGAAGAAATCTAAAAACTGGGAATTGTTGCATTCCTACTTTTATAATCATAAACTACAATAAAAACTTAGCATTCTGTCACAGGCCTCTTGCACATTCATACAAGAAACTATCATTGCATCTGAAAAAACACAATACCTATCATAGCATTTCCAATACACACAGTCTAATATTATGTGTATATATATATATATATATATATACCAAAAATAAGAAACTAAGCAAAGCTAGCACACCTCGTTTTCAAACCTCAAGCAATCTGAACAAGAGCTTTTAGCCTCAATGAAGGACATGCGTCAGTTTCATAAAACTGGTAGCTGCTGTAGGCAAAGAAAGCTTTTTCATAAATGCGGTGCAGTATTTTAAAGTTTACATAAAGTTTATTAAATATAACAGCAGATCTAGAAACTAAATTGTAGAAATTGACATCTCACAGCTGGAAACACTTAGAAAAATTATGTTTGCTTGTTCTTTAATTGGAATTAATATTAACATCAATGGATACACTGAATGAATATGGAAGTTGGTATAGCCCCAAGATGTGTCTTCATGAATATAGCAAGATTAAAAGAAAAGCTATATTTATCCCGATCCCTTAAAATAAATGGTACTCTCTGATATGTACTCTACAAAGTCTTGCTACGCTTCTAGCTGGTAAAGAGAATTTATATAGTATTTTTAGCACCTCAAAAATCAAAACAAATATCCCAGAAACCTTATCTTACATTCAAATTCATTATGCATCAGGAATTCATAATTGTTGACTATAATAGAAGAAATAGGTGCCTGCCTCTCAAACTTGGAAAGCTGGAAGACACCTCTTCCTCAACACAGTGTGGTCGAAAAGTCCCACCGTTCTGTGCAATGAGTCAACTCCACCAAACTGGATTCTTCCAATCATGCAGGTTTCCCAGTGACAATCTTAGATCTGAGGAGTCAAAAACATTTTAGTTCTAATGAAAATACTGGTACCCAAATGGTAATTTTCAAAGCTGTCTGAAATTGACTTGAGATGAGCTGTTGTGGACATGGAAATGAGAGATGAAATACAGTGTCAGTAATACTAAAGGTTTTAGAGGGAAAATATGTGCAATGTACAATCACTCCAGGTTATTCAATGAGTCCAGGTTTGTGGAAACCCACTTTTTTCTTCTTTTATCTCTCTCTGGCAGTGGTGATCTCTTGTTTGAAAGACTGCCTTTCACATCGGTCCTTTGTACTGGTTTCCAGACAAATGTTGCCTAATCCCAGGACAGGAACCTGCAGCATCTCCAAGTTTCCTCCACACAACCTTAAGAAAGGTAAAATTAAGTAAGTAAGTAAGTAAAAATAAGGGTCATGATTGCCCCTCCACAAAGAGAGTTGCGGTTTTTAAATGGGGATCTATGAAGGGGCAAAGAGAAATGTGAAGACGAGACAATATCTCCATGAATGAGCTCAACCACAGTGAAATGTGATGGAAGTTTCTAAATCACAAGAACTGCTCAGTAGAGGGAACTATTATGCATTGTCCACAATGAGGGTCGAAATTAAAGAATGATGTACCAACTTACTCTAGGTACATGGGTGGTCCTCAACTCCAGCTGTACACTATGCACTTGAAGCTTACACAGTAAGTCCCACTCTCAGATTGACTGTACTGGTAGAGGGGAGGCATGGTCATCTGTATTTTTAAAGCTCCTAATATAATTCTGGATAGCCATAACTAAGAACACATGAGCAAAATCATGCTAGTTTCTATATCCTACATCTTGAACCAGGGATACCAAAATGTTTACTCCACCAAGGAAAGGAAGTTTTTGTTCTTGAGCTCTTTTAAGCCCTGAGTTACTAGCCTTAGGCCACTAGTAAATTTCCCCGGTTGTTCCTACAGAGTTGGGGGTGGCCCCCTTGGTCATAAATCTTAGCTACCAAGTAGTACACTCTCTCAGATTATCAAAGCAGAGAGCATACAAATGGAGAAATAATACTAAGAATAAATTCAAGAATCACCAAATAGATACAATTCTGTCAAAAATTGGGTCATTTTAGAAAGACGATAGCAAAAGGTGAGATTAAGAAACCAAAGTAAGGGTGCCTGGGTGGCTCAGTGGGTTGAGCCGCTGCCTTCAGCTCAGGTCATGATCTCAGAGTCCTGGGATCGAGTCCCGCATCGGGCTCTCTGCTCAGCAGAGAGCCTGCTTCCCTCTCTCTCTCTCTCTGCCTGCCTCTCCATCTACTTGTGATTTCTCTCTGTCAAATAAATAAATAAAATCTTTAAAAAGAAAAAAAAAGAAACCAAAGTAAAACCCCTGAATACACCGATGATATACCAATATGCTAATTGGAAAATGTACTCCCTTCCCCCAATTAACAGTCATAACCCTCTTTAGGGTGATTCACTATAACGATTATTTTCAGATTGATTAATTCCCCCAAATTTATCTAGCTCTAAAATGAACACAAAACCAGTTGGTTCATTATTGAAATACGGTTTGTTTTCGCATTTATTTTAAATAAAGCAGACACTTTAGGGAAACCCAATACAAGTCACTGTTACACATAAGAATACAGCATTCTGTCTACCTTCATTTCTAAGCCAATTTTAGCAGACACAACTATGTGGTAGAAATGACCTGTCGTATTTGAAGAGGAGTATATTGATGGTCCTTAAATAGTAGGAGATGAATGATCTAGCAACGGAGGGCTCCACCTGCCCACAAGAGTTAGGGAAAGTCTCATTTCTTAATAGACAGTGAAAAGGAGCCAAGGGATGCTACGGACTTGCCCTTTCTAGCCCTTCCATGGTACACACAAACACCGCTGATAGCAGCAGAGGATACAGCGAGATGTTTAAAGCACTGCTAAGCCAAAGACCTCCAGGACCATTGACACAAAATATTAGATGGTTACAACTCCAAAGTGCCAGTGCTCCCCAAGTATTCAACTGTAGGATGCCATAGGCCTTAACCTTGATATTACCATGTGGTGGAAGGAGAGTCCAAGAAGGAAAAACTCTGAAATGAGCCAATGATACTAAGAAGGGTGCAGAGTAGGGACTTGTTAACTAAAAGCAAGACTAGGTGGGTGTCTGAATCAAACAGACACTTTTTTAGCTCTTCTCAGGGAATTCGCAAGAGTCAGACTTACCTAAAAAATGAACATATTGCACTGTAAGAAATTAATCTATTAATTAAATCTATTTTTGTGATACAGTGTGGAAAGAGAATAAAAGTATCTCTTACTAATCAACATGATGCTAACAGTCACTTCTTTGTATAGATGTTGACAACTGATCTCCAGGAGGCACAGCAGAAACAGAGGTAAAACTTAACTAAGTTCTAGTTGAGTCTTCAACCTGACCTTACATTATAAGAAAACTTTGTATTTCTGAGACATTATTATATAAAGCACATAGTTCCTTCACTAGGTTTAAGAACCTTAGCTAGGTTCTAAGAAATTACTTATCTGTTAAAATTGCTCACAATCTGTTTTTCTCTTTATTCTCCAGGATGCACTATGAGTGTTCAGGGGTCATATGATTTATAATGGTGACAAAAACATTTTAAATCAACACTTTTTTCTCTTAGCTTTTAAAGAGTTTCCAAATGTAAGAGTGCTAATCATTGGATTTGCGTTGGCTTGCGTTTTTTCATCAAACTTTGGGAATCGAAGACAAAAGTAGACAGGAACTGCTAAAGGCAAACAAGGAGGGCAAGCTTGTGGCTTCCTGAAAATATCTTCTACAGGGAAAACCACCACTGCCATTGCATATGGTCTTCTGAAGCACTTTTGGAAATACAGGCCAACAGAAAGATAAACACGAACTAATCGAAGACTCAGTCTGTTTCTTCTGTGACTAAGAAATGCATTATCCAATGTCCGGAAGTCTTATATCTAAAACAAAAAGGCAAGAAAACAAGCAATCCTGACATGTATTTTTTACAGAACTTCAGGAATTATGAAAAATAGAGAGGGTACCTTCTGGAAGATGCATTGCCTTTCATTCTTGGGGAAAGAAAGTGCAAGTCCCCAGATTTACCCCACTTGGGAAAGTGGTGATTGCTGGTACTCAGAGGACATCTGGGTATAGTCCTGACTTATTGTTCATTAGAGAACAATTCAAGAAAGCAACTTTATTTTGGGATTTTAGCTTCTTCAAACACAAAACGCAACTGTGGGGATCATACCCAGAGCTCCTTCTCCAAACTGCCCGGGGGCTGGGGTGAAACCCTACCACCTGAATTACAAAGGATCCTGTTGTACTTCTCTTTGGAGAACCACCCGTGGAATGATCTCTGTGCTCCTTTCTGGTTCTAGAGTTCCTAATGTTTGAACTTTCTTATTCCATAGTCAAGAGATGAAAAGCAACAGGATTTTTAAGTGTGTGGCTTAACTATTTGACTTGATCTGAAGGACATACTCAAATTGAAAACTGTAAGGACAGGCTGAAAAGCTACAGAAGGTCTGAAGGGTGGTGCACTGGGGAAATTAGGACTTTTAGAACTAATGACCTTTTGAAAACAGATGAAAACAGATGCAGGAAAGAAAAACAGCTACAACACAAAGAAGCAGGAGAATAAAACTATGGCCCCAGCACATATAAAATGCCCAGGGGACTTAAAACATTTACTGGATTCCAAGAATACCTCAAGGAAGTAGATACATGAGAATATCTGGTCTAATAGCTTAAAGGTATTTCTAAGCAATTTTGATACCCTCATGGACAAAGAATGTGAGGACAAAAGTCCAATAGAGCCAGTTAAAATCAGTGCTTAATATAATCTGGTTGTTTTAGCTTTTTAACAAACTTTACCAATTATACTCTTGTGAATTCTTGGATTAAATGATCTACTCATGCATATTACTCAAAATTTAGCCAGGGATTAATAATAAAATCCAAATCCAATTATTGATATGCATCAAAATAGCATGTCATTTTTTTTACTGTGTTTTTTGCTCTGATTTCTATGTGTCTTATCTCTTATGTTCATATTTATTTCCTCTTAACCATTTTCTGAGCTTTTATCCAGCACTGAAAGGTAAAGATACTACTTTATGTGACATGAAGTGCCCATATCACATGATTTTTTTTCCAAATATGGTTATAAATAAGTTTGAAGAAGGCTGTGTTTTATCACAGGCCTTTAAACACTGATTTTTAGGTACCACTTGAAAGTATGAAACAGAAACCCATTTCTCAAAACGAGCACCACAATGTTAGACAATAAACAATTTTAAAATGTTCATAGATCATTCTGGAATCCAGAATTGGCTGATTGTTGCTTACCTCAATATTTTATGGCTGTTAATAATACTGCAATAAAATATACTAAAGATAAGAACAAGGGGAATTGGTTTTATTTTTATATTAAAAAAAAAGGCATTGGGCCAGTATTTTGAAAAGTAGGTATCCATAAAGTGGTAACTAAGCTATGATGGAGCTTTCAACACAGAATACACAATAAAGCACATTAAACTTACATTGCACATTTCTCTGACTATAGCTTTTTCTGTCTCACTAAGGTCATTTTCATACTCTTTACCCTGTTGACGATCTATAGTTTCCTGAACATCCAAGACCTGGATTTGTTGAAAAAGAAAAGCAAATTTCACATGGAAAAAAACTTGTTAGTTATGAATTAAACCATCAAGGAGCTCCACTTTGTAAAACCTTTGGTTTTCTCCGTGTCTGCATATCAGAGTGGATTAATATATGGCAAATCTTTTAAAAGGGATCAATTCTACTTCATTTTCAAATGGCCATGAAAAGCAATTGTATCACTAACAGTCAATTGAATGTATCTAATTATTGTAGACATTAATAAATTTAGTTAATTGGGTCATTAAGATAATGTGACTATGTCCACCATTTGGAGAAATTCTTGCCCCACTGTAAAGGTGAGCAATATAATTAACGATCTGCCAGATAATCCAAATGATATGTAGACATGGCCTATAGAAAAGAGGACTAAAGGAGATGATATGGACAGGTGAAACCGGTCAGAACCCAGGAATATGTACGTAAGAACTCGAGTGAACATGAACGCTACTGGCATCACAGTTCTTGCCTGGACATGTTCCCAGGGCCTAGAAAAGGCCTATGAAAATGGTTCTTTGATAATATCAAAGAGAAAAACTGACTCCTTTCAGTGAAAATACTTGAGCAACACTTTATCTTTCATTAGAGCAAAGAAAGAAAGTGTTGGCATGAGATGCTTTTAAGCAATTTTAGAGGCCTCTGATTCCACTTCTTTTACATTATCTCTAAATGGATTCTAAATATTTCTTCAAATAGGTTTGAAAGTTTTCAGGCCATACTTTCTATAGGTCAAAAGGGGAGAAAACTTTGGTTTTGAGTGTAATTTTTCTCTATATCCTTTTATAAGCCAAAGCACTAATAAAGCGAAAAGACCCAAGAAAACAAAGCTCCCAAAGTAACGCTTTTCCTAAAAGCTCCAAGAATCCCCACTGAATTGTGACATTGCTAAACTCCTTGGTTCTGTTGTTATCATGGTCAATGCTGATGGTCACACCTAAAGGCGTCGCCTGAGAACTAGCACCAGTGAACAGTTGAGCCAAAATAAATTACTTAAGCATGAAGTGGGACCTTCATGTCCAGTTCATAGTTTGCATGGATATTTACTGGAGTTCAGTCTTGCAATAACCTAATTCACAAACTATTCCTTTGTTAACTCAAAATGTCTAGCCATTATTACTCTGTAGGTGCTACTACTTTCAGGAAGGATATCACGGTAGTAAAGGAAAGAGTTAGAATCTGTTCACATTCTTCATATAATCAGAGGAAATCCTGACTATGCTCAGTGAATATTCATAGAAAACTTAACTCCTGGAACAAGCTCATTTGCCTACAAATTCAATTTCTAATGCACCTCAGAGAAGTGTACTTCTCAGTTAATTTCTACTAAATGAAGTGGAGCTCCAATTAATAGCATGAATTTTAAAGCAAGATAAATGTGGTATTACAAGTGGGCTAATTTCTCACACTGATTTATAACACTTTTCTCCCAAACCACAGCCACAGTTTGTTTTAGAGCCTAGAGATTTTGATGGTCGGGGGGTGGGGGGGGGAATCTCTCAGAAGATGAGAAACTGAGCCATTGTTTTAATTCTTTCACGAGAGAAATTTTATGTTATAAATCACTCTAGGATCTATGGGCTTTTGAAAACAAGACACATTGAGTGGCTACATTTCTTCTTTTAGGCTGTGATGTCCCTAAGATGCATTTCCCAGAGGCAGTATGTCCCATAGGCACATATTTCTGTTTCATGACACAGTTTACTCATAGAAGCAAACGTATTTTGTATTCATGAGCCTCCCCTTAGCCAATAAGGATGCTTCAGTTGCTCAGTACTACCCATCTGCTGAGTGAGGACACTTAACATGTTCTGATTATAACATAATTATTTTTTTCTCTTAAGATAAAAATTTTATATGAAAATTAGAGAACGAATTCAGAGAAAATTGAAGAGCTTCTCCTTGCCCTTCCCTTCCCTTTTACGCCATAGGAACACAGGTGCAATGAAAAATGGAGGAAAGATTGCAGTGCTATCCACTATGCTGATCTGACTCAAACTACACTTGCCACTTAATGAGGCATCGGGCAGAAGCAGTCTTCAATCCGAAAAGTAGAGCAGAGTATGTGCAGATGCTAATAGTACAGGACGAAAGACACTCGTTTTTTCTTTCTAAGATGCTCTTTCGATAGCTAGTGTCTGGTTCATGCTCATGCTACACAACATCCAAATGCTGCCACCCAGAGCAAGATGGTGGTCAGTTGATAAAACAGCCCCCACTGGCTGCACGCGGTGCCCTCATCCTGCTGTGTCATCCCATGCAAATTCCTCTCGGTTCCTCACTTGGTGAGTTATTCCAACCAAGACGGAAGTGCCAAGTGAACGGCTCTGGCCAGCTGCATGGTTCTGCTACCTTCTCACATCTGCAGTCAGTATATGCTTGGGAGGAGCAGCTCATTTCATGGAAGTTACAACAAAATATAATGGGGGAGCTATATCTCCTGCTGAAACCAAATCCAATACATATTCTGAATTTCTTATCTGGTTATTTGCTTTATGCATGCCCCAGATGCACTCCAAAAGAGTGCATCTTAAGGCTGCTGATAAATCATTCCAAAACCAAAACCATTTTAGTAAAGCTGTGAAACTCCAAGGGCAAGGGCGGGACTGAAGTATGCTACCTACCTGATAGCTCCAAAAGGTTTGATCAAGGCTACATGTTAGGAATTACAGATAATTTGAAGGACAGTGAGTCATACCTTGGAACGGATAAAATTTCAAGGAACTGCCCTAATTATTAAGGTGATTTTTATTGCCTGTATCAGTTTCTTCTCTTAGATAATATATTATTAATTTTACTTACGGTGCTTACCTATTAGAAAACTCACTATTGGTAAAGAAAATAAATAATACATTTCGGTTGGATCTTTTTGGCAGATACTTGGAGGATCTGAAGTAAAAACCAAAAATAAAACTAGCATTATGAATAAGACCTGTTTTCTAACACTATGTAACAGCATTAACTAGTTTGAAGACCTAATTTCCAGTTAATGGGGGAACAGGAGGTTTTTAGTTCAAGATTTTCTTTTAGTCATGGCACCATGTACTTCACTTGCATCAAGAAAGAAAACTCAGGTATCCTTCCTTATTTTGGCCAACACTTGAGACCCTCTTTTGAAATCATGCATGCTAAAGACACTGCCCATTAAATACCCAGAACAAGAGTTTACACACATGGATATACATGCACATCAGACTTCAACTTCAATGCAGAGTGATATGAATCACGTTACTCAAAACAAAATGATAAAACTAGAGATTTTTCAACCAGAAATACTCAAACTCAGAGTTGCAAAAAAAAAAAAAAAAAAAAAAAAATTCAAAACTTAAAGTCTCTATGGTTAAAACAAGACTGTGAGGACTACCAGACTAGAGCAAACAAGCCACGACACAACTGAAATTCCGGATTAACGGTTGGACACAGTTGGTTACCTTAAGAGAATGTACCACGGGTTCAGGCTGCTGAGAAGGTGTGGTATGTCCACTGAAGCTAGCTGGAGAGTTGGGTGGACTGTTACTCCCATCAGCCCCAGATGACAACCTAAAAGAACCCTTAGTAGAAAATCAACAACTTTGTTATTAAAACAAAAGTCGTCTAATAACTGCATAGATGTCATTCAGTATTCAATTTCACTGCCAAATGAGAATCAGTTACATTTTTTCTAGCCTGCCCTAAGACGCTCTCAACCTGTTAATTGGAATACGCTTGCTGCTTGACCAGCAAGAACACTTAAGCAAGAGTCATGGCTATGCATGTCCAGATGTCATTCCTGATTTGCCAAAGAGAACAATGCCCCCTCAGGAATGCCCATTAAGAACATTTCAAGAATGATTTTTAAAACTTAAAGATACTCAAGAGTAGGGAATTTGCGAGATACTCAGCAGCTGAATTAAACATGCTCACTCAGCAAGACAAATGGTATATTCCATATGTCTCAGGAAATATGCACACATTTCATTCTTGCATTGGAGAAACGGTATGTCTTATAAAACCCTTCTTGGAGGCAAAGACCTAAAGCGGAGCATTTTCCAAAGAGATTTACCCACACTCAGCATTTGCTTTAAGGTAGAATTATTTTTTGTTTAAAAAAAACAAAAAACTATGGCCACAAATTACATATTTGTACTCATGTGACTCTTTGACTTCACTGCTGAAAAATCAGCACTCGGGCAAGATTAACTTGGTCTATGAGAATCCTCGCCACCCATACAGGAACTGGGAAAAAGTAAAACTTCAATTATGTCCTCTCCTAGAAAAAGCAGCCAAATGGGAATTTCCTGAGATCATGATACTCAAAGGGCCTGAGAGAATTTAATTTCTGCCCAGCAAATCTACAGATTTTCTTCATGCCTAACAGATTAATAACTGCTCCATTTCCCTTGATCTTATGACTCTAATACCCTGAGAAGGAGCCACTGAGGGTAGCTTCATAAAGGGAAAACACAACTGTGCTTAGGGACATTTATTTTCCAGCACCTACAGAAGAGCTTCTGTGTTGTGCATTTTAGGGATGAGAAGGGAGGATCTGAGAGCAGCAACAGGTCCAAGTATGGGTTTTATGCAGACCATATTCTTTGTAGAGAAGTTGACAACTTCCATTGATTTTCACAAAGATGGTCATTTTTGCAGTTTGGAGAATCTTCCCCCTTCCCTTGCCACTTCCTTCTTCCTACGTCCTTAAAGGCTATCCTTGCCACATCACAAGAACTAGAGCCATGTTCTTTTCCTTACTCAAAGAAATATGCAATCAAATTGGGAGCTGTCCCCATTCCTGGGAACTATCCACCAGGGAGAGGAAGCTGTGGAATAGGACATTCAGCAGACCTCTCCAGCTCTGTCCTCCACTGCTACTAATGATTATGTTAATAGCAGGTGATGACATAGGAAAGCCAATTATGATAGTCCAAACACCTTCTGGTGGGGGAGAATGTCTATGTTTCCCTGTATTTGTAATTCAGATCAAATCAGACATAATAGTGCCTGAAACAAATAATAGAAGGAAACTCATTAGAAGTTTTAAGGTGGTGAAGGGGCCCACCATTTCCCCCAACATCACCATCAAATTTTGGACACCCTTTTCCTGTATAGAGATGAAATGTTTCCAAAATGAAGGAGTTCTGAAGGAAGCTCTTCTCTGAAGAGCTCTGGTTCCCTACTATTCTCTTTTCCTATCTGCTTCAAACTTCTCATTTAGGACCCACCAATGCAATGCAGGTGACCCTCTGGTTGCTAATCTCACCGGGCAGGCCATAATTTTCAGCTATCCCTCCTTCCAGCCCTTCCTGTCCAACCTTCTGCTGCCCAGCACTTCTGTTTCAACTGTTCCCTTCCCAGAGCTGGCAAAATGGTAGGCATATCAATTCTGGCATGCTTTTGCTTGGGTGTGGGGCCTTTGATCTTTTGGGGGCATTAGATTTGAAAGAATGTCTAAAATCAATGATAACTGGTTTCCTTAAACCAAATCCTTTGGGCACGCTAACATTGTTAAAACATAAGGAGAGTCCTGTTCTTCCCTTAAACACTATTTTTTGAAATACTAACAATGGCTAAAGTCGGAACTGCCCAGTGGAGAAAACTCATTCAGGGATTAAAGTTCTCCTTCAAGTCTCCTTCTGTGCCAAGGACTAGATCACTGGAAAGATCATTGTTCGTATTTCATGTGGTTTTTGATAAAGTCATGAAGGTAAGCAAATGCCTGGTAAAGTTGTATACCAACAGGTGCTCCGTCCTTTTCTAGATTATAACAATCAAGCACTTCATTCAATCACATCCCATTTAATTACTCTAAAATAAAAGGCCATGTATCTTTGTGACCAATATTTGAAGAATTATCTAGGTTCAATCAATATCCCCTCTTAGTTGACTAATACATTTTCACATAACTGTTTTAAAAAAATATGCTGAGTGGAATGCTAGTGAAACAACTGATTTCAAACAGTCCCTTGGAATTTATTACAATAACGTTAAACCTGTTTGTTTAAATTGTGACTTGGCTGCCTCAAGGAGACAGGGAATTTAAAAAGAAGAAAATCTAAATAAAACTGGAAATATGATTCCCAGCTTCCAGGTTGTTTTCCAACGACATGTGATCACATAGTGCATGCACCACCTCTTGGGTCAGCGAGCACTTTTAAAAGGCAAGGAATAATTTTCTGGGCTGGTCTACAGACAATTCATTTACATGGCCAGGGATCTTTTTTAAGCTTCTTTTCCTGAAAGGTGCATGGTACCTTTGTTCTCCAGTTGCTTGAGGTTACTCAACTTTCAACCCCAAGTTCAGGAAACAAAACAAAACAAAAAAAGCAAAACAACACTGACGCTGTTTAGGAGATGAAAGACTCGACTCCCAGCTTCCCTCCCCAGAACAGACACACACAGCAACTTTCTTTCATGTGTACAGATTTGCTCTCTACCCCCCAGTGTCACTTTTCCTCTAGCAACAAAAGCCATCTGTATGCACAAGCAAATGCAGCAGCTGACCCATCTTCACTCACCGGGAGAGTGGGCAGGCATCGTCCTATTCCTCGGCACCCTTGCCACCACTGCAAGACCCGCCGGGCTCTGGGCCCCCAGCCTTTCTCCATATTTGAGCTGTTTCTAGTTGGAGGTTGCCTTCTATTCTGGGTGGCCTTATATTTGGAACAATATAGTACAATCACTCAGAAAAATACTCTTTCCCAAGTCTCAAGAAAGCAGATAGAATAAGAAGCTTAATGAAATGAACCACAATGACCACAATGGCAAGCTGTAACATGCACCTCTAATTAGGGGAAAAAAAATAAAGTAAAACCGAAGTCCTGTCTATTAGAGCTAATAATGATTTTTTTTAAAAGCTTTTGACTAATTAAGTTATTGAAAAGTGATAGGTGATAATGCCAAACTTCCAGAAAAAACTGAAGCTACTTAGACAACTTTGTTCATTTGGTTTTACTTGTGAGAAATAGAGAAGTAACCGTTAAGTCTTCTTTGTGTTTAATATTATTCAAAATGCAATTGGGAGCGCGATGCTCTTTTGTTAAGAAACACAAGGTGGGTAGATATGTTCACCAACATTTTGAAAAGCTGACACTGTATCAGATTCTCAGCAACATTTGGGCACATTGAAGACTGTGTAATGAGCTAAGAGGTCATCGCTGCATTAAAATAGCTGTTTTACATGGGCTGTATACATCATTATCAAAATATCTATTAATCAGTTACTCTCCAAATTTCTACACTTGTTAGAACTAGAGATACCAGATAAGTAAAAATTTTCAGTTTCTTTCTATGGCTAAATAGCATAATTCTATTAAAATTATCAGAAGAAAACACTTTCCTCTCCCTGACAACTTATACTAAGACCCTTATCTAAGTGTGCCATTCTTAATAAGAATTTTTTTAAAATATAGAAAATTCACCAAATAGTACCCAAATTCTTTAATTTTAGGAGGGTGAAAAATGACCACATAATTCTTCAGTTCCCACTGATCTCTTTTTGTAGAAGTATTTCTACAGAAATACTTCTGTATTTCTTTTTGTATGTAAAGAAGGATTTCTTTTTGTATGCTGTGTTGTGAATAGCACTGTCCTAATTTACACTCTTCTCCAACGTTTGGAGGCTGAACAATGAAAAAAGAGTAATGATGACCACAGCTGGTACTCGCAAATCTCTCTTCTGAATCTATGGAATCAGTAGAACTGGTTACCTATTAAATAAGTCAGCCACACATATTTCTCACATGTAACAGAGCAAATTATATATTTAGACTATGATGATCATTTCATTGTTAGCAACACGGATTTGAACATGGCTCTTTAAGTGATCTTCTCATGTTGTCAGTATCTAATTTCTTCCCATCACAAGAATTCTATCCAATAATTTATAATGTGGTTTACAGCTTAAAATCTACCTTCCAACCATAGTTCTATTTCTCAGATAATCATTAAAAAGTACCGTTTTTTTTTTTTTTTTTTTTTTAACAAATGAGGCCTATCTTCCAGATTTGGTTCCCTTCATTACTTAAACATCTTAAACATCTCTTAGATTTTACATTTCAGGATTCAATGACTGAGTAAGACATACAGGGATTCTTACTTCCCTTTTCCTTAATGTGTAGTGAGATTGAATCTCAATGCCTCTCCAATGTAACAAGCTCATTATCATAACCATAAAATCTAACATCTATAACTATTTAGAAGCCTGCTGGAAGGAGCAGCCCTTTAGCTATAGTATTTCCCCACTTTTGTAAAGTAGATACAACACGACATAATAGCTGTGCCTTTCAGCATCTTGTAAACGGTTCTTTTAAAACATTATATATAGATTGCATAGTATTATTAATCTCATAAGAGGGGGCAGTATATATGGGCCAGATTTTCATGGAAGAATAAACTACTTAATGGTATAGCCATTTTAATTTTAAAGGGAAAGATACTCTGAGGTCTGTTGACTTTCTATTCATGCTGGCAACTTTTAAAAACAAAACAGAACTCCAGGTCATGCAAAAATGTATTGTGGACTGGCCATCAATTTGACCTTCGAGTACATTAAATGGTATATATGTACTAATGAAAGCTTAGCTCTCTCTTAGCTCTACAATGGTCAATCACACTATTTTCTGAAGGCTATCTCATAAAACATAATAAGCCTCACTAACTCTATAGGTAGAATTGTTTTTGGCAAGTTCAGAGCTTGAAGCAGGGAAGCCTAGATTCTGGCTATCAACCAGGAGAACAACCTCAAACCTTAAAAAAGTCCCTTTCTATTTTTTGAGGAGTTTTATTTTTGCTTGGTTTTGTTTTCTGCAGTTTTCCAAAATTCCAAATTTATAAAGAATGCCTGAATGACATTACTATTCCCCTAGACGTCTGTGTACTCGTCAGCCACTTTGTATCCAGGTACATAGCATAACCCATAAATTGATTTAGGTATCAGGAGGACCACTCTAAATGCTAATAGCAAAGTAATGCTCTGCATCAAGACTGAATAGGAGGTAAATTGCAGATTACTTACTATGTGGTAAGTACTCATTATAGAGATCATGAAATCTAATGCTGTAAGCAAACACCCTAGATCAAGACACAAAAATATCCCTTACTATCACTGAAGAAGATAAAATGTATTGGTACTGTTATGCCTCTTATCACATGATATCTGGAAGATGTTTTTCTAAGAAAATTGGAACTTGAGATATTTTCTAGTATTGTCCTTATAATACAGACTTCTCAGAATTACGGGAACAAAAGCGGCTACTCAGTTTTTAAAAGATCATCTAAACAATAAGAATATATATTAATTATGGTATCATTGGATAAAATTATTATAATTCATAACAGTAGTTTTAAGAGAACCAACAAGAGGAAGTAATTGTGATTAAGTTGTCTTCTTGCTATTTTATGGTTACATTTCTTTTATTGTTATTTTAGTTGACATTCTGGAAGCTTCCATTCTTTGGCCTTCCAGAAGTATATATTAAAAGTCTTTAACACAAAAAATTTGTTTTTATATTTTATCATATAAAATACAGGCTTCCCACTTAGATATAAATCAGATGTAATACATTTGTAACAAATTTTGGAGCCCAGCCCTCTTATCTATTATAGGAAGCCAACTATGGAAAGCTAAAGATTGATCGGCTAAAGTGGTTTCCTGTTAGTTAAAGATGTTCAATTTTTAATAAGGTCTGAAGCTAGGTCAAACTACCATATGGTGTATCAGAATGCATACCTAGTTGAGGATGGAGGATGAATTTTCTTTCCTTCTTATGGGACAAAGAATAATGCTTTGCTTCATTTAATCAGGAAAGTACTTTGTTCAGTTTGATCAGTCTTCATTCTGACATACTTTTTACGAAACTGCACTAGCACACAAACAGAAGCTTTAGAGGTTACCCTGACAGATCTTTTCCAAAAGTTCCTGTGAATGAGTATAGAAATTCTGAGACCCTCTGCTCTAATACAGAACAGTTAGTTGGCTGTATTCAAAGTGTATTTTTTTAAATGATTTTATTTATTTATTTGATAGACAGAGATCACCAGTAGGCGGGGGAGGGGGGAAGCAGGCTTCCCGCTGAGCAGAGAGCCCGATGTGAGGCTCGATCCCAGGACCCTGAGATCATGACCTGAGCAGAAGGCAGAGGCTTTAACCCACTGAGCCACCCACGTGCCCAGAAAAGTGTATTTTTAAAATTGAAATGAACTAATGAAAGGAAACTTTTCAATACCAATTTAAAATAGTAAGCAGTTTCCTAGATCTATGGCTATTCGTTTATTCACTTAAATATTTACTAAGCAGCTACCAAGGTAACATCCCATGCTATGCCAGTACTAATCTAGTAACTAGTTACTAATCTAGTAACTTTTTGTGTAAGAAAAAACAAACAAAAACAAAACAAAACAAAAAACAGCAAAGTAAGTTCAAGTCATTGAATTTAGAGGTCACACTGCCTGGGCTCGGAATCTTGGCCAGACTCTGAGCCTCAGTTTCCCCCTCCATAAAGTGTGGGTACTTATGATACAAGGGTGCTTCACTCGATGAGGATACTTATATGAAAAGAGCTCTTAAAATGGCATCTGGGGGCGCCTGGGTGGCTCAGTGGTTAAGCCGCTGCCTTCGGCTCAGGTCATGATCTCAGCGTCCTGGAATCGAGCCCCGCATCGGGCTCTCTGCTCAGCAGGGAGCCTGCTTCCTCCTCTCTCTCTGCCTGTCTCTCTGCCTGCTTGTGATCTCTGTCAAATAAATAAATAAAATCTTTTAAAAAAAATGGCATCTGGCTCACATCAAATGCTCTGCAGCAATTTGTTGTTCTTCTGAATGTGTCTGCTTTGCTTATCAACACATTTTATAATTTATATGTCAACCTACTTTCATATGTTCATATGTACTTTCAGAGTAGTTCTCAACCTGAGGTAAGCTGGCCCTCCAACGGGGACATCTGGCAAAAATTCAGACATTTACTGGCTGTTAAAATTGGGCAATTTCTGTGGGGCATTTATGGGTTGAGGCCAAGGACGCTGCTGAATGCCTGACAATGCCCAGGTTGGCCCCCATGACAAAGAATTATCCAGCCTCAAAGGTCAACAGTGCTCAAGTTGAGGAAGTCCAATTTAGAGAAGGAGAACTGCACTGGAAAACAGCAAAGCCACATTTCTGGCAACAGCTTCATATATTCTGCAGATGAGGGTAAGTGTCCCCCCACCCCCCCGATTTGGTGATTGGGATGATTTTAAAGGAAACTCTCTCAGCTTCAGCCCTCAAGTGGTCTAAGTATATAGACATCTCCCTTCCCACCCCAAATAGGAAATTACTCTAACAGAAGGGAAAGAATTAAAAACACCTCAAACATCTTACTGTTAACAACGCTAGCAGAAACACAATACAAATGGGCAGCACAGGGCAGGGGTCCAAAGAACGAAGAGCTCTCTGAGAGGAGACCGAGAGCATGCTGCAAGCACCTTAAGCATCAAGACACCAATCCCACAGAGAATTAAATTGGCAGAAGGTGCTTTTCTGGAAATGATGAAAAGAAATAAAGCTTCCTTAGCAATATGGCAGGTGGAAATCCGGCACTCAATTTTAAGCAGTCACACTAGGAAAGAAAACAATTGCCAGCAAATAGAAATGAGGGCCCTGACCTATGAAACAACATCCCGGGGCAGATGAGAGCATCCTGTGAGGGAAATCAGAGAGAAATCCCTACCTGACCAGCGACCACTCTCTCCTTCACTTGTGGCTCAGGGTTGTATTTGGTCTATGGGTCTGCCTCCTCAACAGCTGGATGACTTCCTGAGGGCGTGTCTGAGTCCCCAGAATACTCAACCACTGAGCTCCTGCTACCTGTTAGGACTCTCCTAAATGCTGTCATTTAAAATATTCTTCAAACAGGGTGCCTGGGTGGCTCAGTGGGTTAAAGCCTCTGCCTTCGGCTCAGGTAATGATCTCAGGGTCCTGGGATCGAGTCCCACATCAGGCTCTCTGCTCAGCGGGAAGCCTGCTTCCCTTCCCTCTCTGCCTACCTCTCTGCCTACTTGTGATGTCTGTCTGTCAAATAAATAAATAAAATCTTTAAAAATAATACTCTTCAAACTACTACATGTTAATATCTATTGAGACACTAACTGTTGGCCTAGTGCTATTCTCAATAATTTAATAATTTATGCTCCATAATTTTTGTGTGGGGGTCCTAGAGATCTTCTGTTCTGTGCACCCACTGCTTAGTTCCTGGGCTACAAAGAGATCCTGGGGAGGATCTGGTTGTCTGAAATGACCCCGGGTTTGGGCCAGGGGTGGGGGGTCACAGGGGCGATTGGAATAAGAGTGTGTTAATATTAATAACTGATACAGATGAACCGGTGTATACCTGCTTAAGGTCAGCTCTGTACTCATTTGACTTTCTCCATTTGAGGCATCTAACTGTGGCCCCAAGAGTTACAAGTCTGCATCTAGAATCATAACCCAAGGATTTTGAAACTTAGAATTTTACAAAGTCTCCTAAAGAATTTGTGGAGAATTACAGACCATGCACTTTGGAATACAATAGGAGTTAGGAGTCATGCTACAAATGAAATGCGATAGGGCTCCAGAGAAATACAGTTGTCAAGAGAACAATCTATTTCCTGTTCTTTTTTCCATTTGAGTTTGGGTTCAGTGATACTTTTTTGGATCTCATGCTTTTTTTTTTTTTTTAAAGATTTTATTTATTCATTTGACAGAGATCACAAGTAGGCAGAGAGGCAGGCAGAGAGAGAGGGGAAAGCAGGCTCTCCACTGAGCAGACACCCTGATGCGGGGCTCAATCCCAGGACCCTGAGATCATGACCGGAGCTGAAGGCAGAGGCTTAACCCACTGAGCCACCCAGGCGCTCCTCTCATGCTTTTCTTGATACCATATCAGTACCATCCAGAATGCCACTCTCTCGATTCTGGTTCCCATTCATTCATATTCATATTCTCTCTCCCTCTCTGATCCTGGAATAGGTTATCTTAAAAACTTGCTTCAATCCTGGCTTTGCTGATGCATAAGTAATGATCATGAGAACTTTACTTTCATTGTTTAACAGATGCATATCATTACTCTGACCACTCACCTTAAGGTAACTGATAAGAATCTGGCTCACAGCTCAATTTTAAGCCCTGTCACATTTAACAGTAAGATTTCATGTATCTTTGAGCTCCTTGAGGTCACTGTACTTGGCTTTTATTATCTTTGAAATTGTGATCACTAGTACACCCTATCTGTACATAAGAGTTTCTCAATAAACTCTATTACTGGATGGTCAAAATCTAGATGTGAGATTGTGGCTTTCCTTGATCATCTCAAGAACAGTTGTGTCAATGCTTTCCTTGTGTGTCTATACATTTGGTCATTAGAAGCCACTCAACTACTTGCCAAGTAAGTAAAGCACACCTCTCGAGTACTAATGTGGCCCGAATCAAAGACTCCATGTCTTTGATGGTCCAGATTTTGGCAAGTTAAACTCTGACTAAATTCCCATTCCTTTTTTTTGTTTTCATTACCCAATTACTCATATTTGAGCAAAATAAATTCATCCTGAAAATCTTTAATCACTTCTATTTCTAAAGCTATAGTAAAGCTCAAATATGTTAAAATAGCAACTGAAAAGATCACTGGGGTTGGTTAGCAGACCAAAAGCAGAAAGAGACTTAGACCAGGGCATCCAAAGTATATGCTGGTTCTCATCAAAATCATTATGTGATGCCAAACATTAAGTGGTGAAAATAAAGTAATATCAAAAGAGATATTATTCTCAACTTCACTAAGTACAGGCCAATCTGTAAGAATCCAGGTGTTCCCAGCCAGAGAAACTGGAAGATAATATTTATTCACTCATTTTCATTTCTTATGCCAAATAATGGCTAAGATTAAGGTCCACAGAGTCACAGAAGAGACGGTAAAGAGCTTTAACTCAAAGAACCTAAAATTTTAGACATTTTCCCTGTTCAGGGAAACAGAAGTCATTCAGAAGGATGTACGGGGCAGAGTAGCAAGTACTGAGGCGGACATAGAAGGCCAATGTCTGACTGTGGAGAACCTTGTACAATACGTGGAGGATTCTGTGCTAAGGCATGGGCTGTGATAAGACCCAGTTCGTGTTTTAGAGACCCTTCTAGTAATAACGTGGAAAATGATCTAGATGGGGCAAGTCTAGCTGGGATGAAGTCCAATTAGGAGATCATCAAAGAAATCCAAATGAAAAGTGATCACTCTCTGCTCACCAGACAACACCCGAAGGAATGAAAGGTTAATACTGATGGACTATAGGGCAGGACCCTGTGAGCCTTCACGGTAATCTGAATCCAGGATGGGTCCCTGGTTTCTGGCTGGGCACTGGCTACAGGGTCATGTGGTTAACCAGGCCAGAAAATGCCAAAGCAAGTCATGTATCTAATTCCTTCATCAGATTTGAAAATCAAGATGAAAGAATTAACAATATAAAGCCCTGAAACATCTCTCTCACAGACACCCCTACAGTGGTTTTCTTCTGACAGGTAAAAGAATTCGCAAAATCTTTAAACGGATTGTAACTTCATGCCATGATGAAAATATCCCATCAAATAATACTGTGTTCTTGGGAGAACAACCTAGTAATTTTGAGATACCTGAGAGTCCAGGTGAAACTTGCAGATATAGAAATACAGTTTCAAAAATAAAATAAACTAAATGAAAGTAATTACAGAGATTAACACAATGCCTTTTTACAAGAATTAGAGAAGGCAAATTCCAGAAGAAAAGAATTCATATCTTGAAAGGGCTAGAATAGCCAACACCGTGTATCTCTGTAGCCAGAATGACAGCAGACAAAGAATCAAGTGTTTGGGTTTGGGTCTTAGTTCCTAGAAAGCCACTGGAGGAATGGAGCATGGGTGTGATACATCTAGTTACATTACCAGAAGGTCACTAGAAATGCAGACTGAAGAAGTTAAAGGCAGGTTGGGAAGGGCATAGGGACACGCATTAGGGAGCTAGATCGGTAGCCTGAGAGGGAGGTGGTAGCTTGTACTAAGTGGTAGCATGGAGATGATGAGGAAGTGTTGGAGTTAGAGGATTTATCAAAGTAGAGTTAGAGTGCTCCATGATAGACTAGATCTGGACTATAAGGGAAAGAGGTTGCATGTGGCTTCATAGTTTGAGGACTGACAATCCCAGGAGGAACCGTTTACATAGGCTGGACAGCAAGTGACAGCCCAGGGTTCGTCCAGTGTGGCAGCCCTGGGAAGAATCAAGAATGACTCCTTGGGTTTTTATCCAAGTAATTTTTTATGATTGGTGGTGCTCTTTATGGAGATGGGGAATCCTGGAAGGGGGACGGATTAGGAGGGTACAGGGGAGTCAAGTTCTGTGTTGGACATGGTACATCTGAGGCAGACATCTATGAGGAGATGTCACCTGCAGAGTCAGATATAGAGGTGAAAGTCAGGGAGAGGTCAGGGCTGGACATACAAATTTGCAAGAATACGTGGCCGTGGGACTGAATTAGAACTTCTTGTTGAATGAATGTTGAGGGGGAAAAAGGTTTGTGAACTGTGCCCTGGGACACTCTAAAATGTAAAGATAGGGCAGAAAAAAGTACAGTCCAGATTGGAAGGAGAAGATCATTCAACTTCTTTAATCTCCCAGAATTATAGATGATTTGTGTACTCATTCTGCAAAGTGATTTTACCCTTTATTTTAAAACTCTCTGATGGGTCCTTGACTCACCTTTCTGAATATTATTGACTCCAATGAGCATTTATAGTTTGAATCCAAAACTCTTGTTTTTCATCATAAGTTATTTACATTATGAGGTAGGACACACATAAGCCTGTTTGGCTCTTCCTTCCTTCCTGGTAAGGGTTGGTTGTGAAAAGAGAGCTCGTGCTTTCAAGATGCTTCTTTTTGTGCCCCGATGATGTTCTCACTAGGGGTGGTAGAGGAGGGTGTTCATCGCTCCCGGTTAGAGATTTCATTTCCACTTCATGTGCAGAGGCTCCATGACATTCATTTCGGCTGCTTCTGTTCCTGTGAGCCTTCACACTTAAAGCCACTTGTGGTTTAAAAAAATAAAAGTCTTTTGCTAGCTCTGGAGGGAAATGACCTGGAGAAGGGTGACTAATAGGCCTGATTGCAAGGCACTTTGAAAACATTAAGTGCTACAGAGAAGTTCCCTAATTTCCAGATGGCCATCAGTTGCCATGAAAGCAATGCGAATGCATCTGGCTCTTTTTAAGCTCTTTTCCACCCTTTGGCTCTTCTGATGTCAATCGGTCCCCGTGACAAAGACAAAAAGATGAGTGAGGATTCTTCTCGCCCTTTTATAGGTCTCCTCCTAATCCACAGGAAACACCATGGAGACCCAAGCTAGCTTTTGCTCTCCTTTGTTCCTTCCAAAGGACCTTGCAGATCCCCAGGAAGAGGGACTACATGAATGGCCAGAGGAAGGCTTTTCCTTTTTGTCCTTTTCAAGTATAACGCAGATCATCATTAAAAACCACAGATTTGACAAAGATCATGGGAGAAGAGAATATCAATGACCTGAAAAATACAGAAGTCACTTTATTCTTACTAGTGATCTCCTGATTTCTCATTCTATCATGTGAGGTCCTCATTTAAAGAAAAAGGGAGATTAATTGGTTTCTGACCTCCTTCCATGCCAGAAATGGCTTTCCTCATTCACAGATAGACATGGATTTAGAATTTCACTTGTCTGTGAAGGAGTATATAGCATTTCATGTTCTTTCCAAGCTACCTGTCATGTGGTATCTATTTTAAAAACAAGCTTGCCCATGTTATCTTTTTAGCAGTTGCTCTAAGACACATTGTGTAAGGACACAAAAACAATCACTCATTAAAGTACAGCTTCAATCATCAGACATATGTGTTTCAGAAAAGTACAAACTTCCTATCTGTTAGTACCACAACAACTGTCCTGTAGGGGAGGACTTGTCTTTTCAGTTCAAATGCAAGCATCTTGATCTCCAACAAATTTTCCTCCCAAAGCTAAGTGGCTTGTTGGAAAGAATAGCTTGGCCTCTTCCCAACTATTCTTCTGGTTCACTCACACCTCATTTCAAATCCCACATGTTGATAACTGAGGGCAGGTTTGGGGATGACAGGAGAAAGAAACTTAAGCCAATGAAAATAGAAATAGTACTTATTGGGAAAAATGTTTGTATATAATAAGTTATTTATGCACAAATGAAAATTTGCATACCAATATGAGGGACCAATTTAAAAAATGATTATTAAGAGATACCCCAAGAAACTGACAAAGAAGTTCAGGGTAGAGTAGGAGGTCAGCAAACTACTGTTGGAGTTAAATCCACACCCTTTCATCTGTTTTATAAGTAGTTTTGTTAGAACACACCCACACCTGTTCATTTAGATATTCTGTTTTCAGCTTTTCGGGTGCTACAATGGCAGACCGGAGTAGTTGAAAAACACCATATGGCTCACAACTTTGAAAATATTTACTATCTAGCCCTTTATTGAAAAGGTGCCAAGTCCTGGTTGAGGTGATAAGAACATTATGACAGGACTGGAATAGTCTGGAAATTTTTTGGAGAAGGAGGCAAATGGTTTACAAAGAAACTGTAACTGAACCAGAAGGGATTAGTGTTAAGTAGAAAAATATTCTTTCTTGACTAATCAAGTTATCTAGGGGCTAGAAATGTCCTTAAGATTAATAAAAGTAGGAAATCTTCCCATGCTGAGAGAATCATTATCAGAGCAATGAAGTCTCTCACTGACTAGTAAAACAGAGGGACTAACGACTCAGCTGGGTTTCTTGGCAAGCTCCCAATTCAGACCCTAAGGACGCTACACCAGAGGTTTGCTCTGGATGGTGATGGTGGAGACTGTGGTGGTGGCTGGTGGTATTTTCACCACTATCTTGCTTCAAAAAACACATTTGCCTTGCAACAGGTTTCAGCAAAATGGGGAGAATGCTAGACTAGTGATAACAGATAATCTGGGCACAAACCTTGCCTTAGCCCATGAGTGAACACTCTCTCACCTGCAAAACAGAGATTATCATAGGAGCCAGGGTCAGGATGGGTCAGCATCAAGATGGCTTCCAATAGGCAGGACCTCTGCTGATACTCAGAATGTGGTTCTAGGGCTTGGGACAACAACAAAACTCTAAGCTGGAATGGGCCACTCAACCAGCTCCATCTTGTGTGCTGTCTGCACCCTGAGGCTGACTCAACTATGAGGGTTACAGATTGTTGTACAGCAGCCATTTTGCTGTGGCCCAAATGGTGTGTCTCACAGGGAGAAAAGTCCATTTCAGGGTGCAGCCCCATCAGTTAAGAGCTTGCAAAAATAAAAGAATTGGGCACTATCTCTTTCATGACCTACAACATTTCTCCTTGGGCCCTAAACACTTAAGATTCTGAATACTGAAGACCAACAGGATTGTTGCCTTCGAACAGAATGAACATAAAAGATATCTAAAATTAAAAGCATAATTTAATAAGATGATAAAGTATTAAAAATCAATGTGATAGCAGCATTGGACATTTTCTAGGCTTAAAGACCACAGTCTTACTGATTCCTAAGTAACTGTAGCATCATTTACAGCCCTGAGAAACCACCCAGAATTGAGAGCTGTCTTATGATGCTCTCATGACTGGTTCTGAAGGACTCTGTCAATATCAAGATCATGAGCAGGGTACTTGTTTTAAGTGAAAAACATTGGAGAGGCAACTGCCCTTACCTGCCCTCATGTCCTTCTTAATCCCATTCTCCAATGTCAAAGGCTCAGTGCAACTGGTTTCCTAACCGAGAGAGTCCTCTTCAATTAAATGAATGCCTGTGAGGCCACATGAGCCACCCTCTTCACAAGTGACCATTTAGAGGGTCTTATCTTAAATCGACCTCTCCAAAGTGCTTTTCAACTGGCAAAGAACCTGAGCTGTCATCACCAACTAGCGTATCATTTGCTGAACTTACTGACAAATGTTCATGAGTTTTGCTGGTTAAGGACTCGTGCATTAAAATAGGAGTGGGATAGCAACAAGGAATGGAAAGTGAATGGGGCTGGTTCCAAACAAAACAACAAATATCAAAATGCAAAGCTGCTACAGCTCCCTCTTTGTCTAAAACTCTTTGTCAAAAAGATGTCCGCCAAATTCCAACTGTAGCTTCTGTTAACTTTTGGCTTTCAATACATGCTTGCCACCCAAAAGGATAAAGACCCACACAATTCCCACACAATTCATTTGTGACTAAGTGTGCTGGAATGTTCATTTTTTTTTTTTAAGATTTTATTTATTTATTTGACAGACAAAGATCACAGTTTTTAGAAAGGCAGGCAGAGAGAGAGAGAAAGGGAAGCAGGCTCCCTGCTGAGCAGAGAGCTGGATGTGGAGCTCCATCTCAGGACCCAGGGATCATGACCTGAGCAGAAGGCAAAGGCTTTAACCCATTGAGCCACCCAGGCACCACATGTCTTTTATTTCTGAGTATGTATTTTATGTTTTTCTTGTATGAGATTTCTGGACTTATGGATATTAAATCTTCTTGCCATATGAAAATGTTTCAATAAATAAATTACCTTTTCGACACTAAGATACACCTGCGTTGGGTGTCAAAAACAGCTGAAATATCTTGGCTATTAAAAAGCCTCCCTTTCTTAGAGCCAGCTTTTATGTAAGTCCAGGATGGCTCCCATCTGGTCCTGGGTTTATTAGTTACTTGTTATCTGTGGAACATCAGAACTTCTGCATCGCATGTTGTTCTGATGCAAATAAGAGGCATTTTAGGTTGTTTTTGTTTTTTTTAAAGACAGTAACAAATGTGTTATACTACATTTGAGTCAGATTTACATTTCTTTTTGATCCTTAAATTTCTACATGCAATCTTTCCCCTAATAAACTGCTAAGAGCAGCAGCTTGATTAATAAAACTAGCAAAATAAGTCCAAGGGTATTAAGCAAGGTGGTTAGCTATCTCCTTGTTGTGCTCAATATTTTTTTCTTTTTAAAAAATATTAGGGGCGCCTGGGTGGCTCAGTGGTTAAGCCTCTGCCTTCGGCTCAGGTCATGATCTCAAGGTCCTGGGATCAAGCCCCACAAGGGGCTCTCTGCTCAGCGGGGAGCCTACTTCCCACTCCCTTCGCCCTCTCTCTGCCTGCCTCTCTGCCTACTGTGATCTCTCTTTGTGTCAAATAAATAAATAAAATCTTTATAAAAATATTAATTCAGAAGCTGCTTCTACTCCATTAACGTAGATAATGAAAGTTAGAAAGATCTCCAAGAAGATAAAAATTCTAAAAGAGTGCTTGATATTTTTGTATCCTTGGACTAGGGCACTCCTGAAATCACAAATACCTCCGCTGAGTCAGTTTTTGGGGAGTACTGATAAACTTGAGAATAAGAAGTTCTCCCAAAGGAAAGAATGAGACCAAAGAGAGACACCTGAATGAAGAATAACAGAGTGCTCTGAAAAGGAAGGAACATTTTTTTAATAGACTGACCCTTCGCTAAAGGTAACACTTCCTCCCCTCCTCCATTTCTGGGTGTACCACAAGAACCTGTGGGAAGGAGTATTTGTCCCAGAGGCTTTAGGTCTTGAACAAGGTAGAACCCAAGCAAGAGTGGGGGGATTTTCTCAGCCCCTAGAATAAAGCCCTTCAGACTTACAACAATTGAGGGGAACCCTGTAATTTTTTTTTAATTTTTTAAAATTTTTATTTTTTTATTTTTTTATTTTATTTTATTTTATTTATTTATTTTTTTTTTACGGCTGTGGAATCAATTTAATATAAGGATGATGTGGTCAAAACATCATACACTCATAAGTGCCCACCCTTAGGGATTACTGCCCCAGTCTCAGTTCTTCAGACAGAGTGAGGCCAAAGAGAACTGGAGATACTGCTGGGCAATGCAGAGAAACTGTTTCCTCTATTTCAACAAATCCCCTGATGTAAAATTTTTATTTTTTTAAAGATTTTATTTTATTTGACAGACAGAGATCACAAGTAGGCAGAGAGGCAGGCAGAGAGAGAGGAGGAAGCAGGCTCCCCACTGAGCAGATAGCCTTATGCGGGGCTTGATCCCAAGACCCTGGGATCATGACCTGAGCCAAAGGCAGAGGTTTTAACCCACTGAGCCACCCAGGCGCCCCATGGGGAACCCTGTAATTTATTTCCTATGCTGTCTTCATACTGCTTCTCTACATGTGCTTTACTTAGCTTCCTACGATAAGATCTACCCAATTATACAGGCTGGATGGCCCAGAGTCCAAAAGATAATCTGCAAGAGTTCCACGGGAACTGTAAAGGCAATGCAGGTCATTGTCTCGTGGTGTACCCATGATGATTCCTCTTTCATGGCAACGAGAAAATCTAAGGAAAGGCCCGGTCCACTGACTGCTAGCTCTTACTTCAGATGCTTTACTGTACAGAATGAATCCAATACATCAGTTAGCCTTTGAAAAAAATATATATTTTTTCCTCTGGACATTGTTCCTTCTGTGTATCCCTTGTCTAGCAGACTTCAATTCATATGCACGTCTTGTTATTTTCCTCAGTCTATCACACCAGAAAAAAAAATAATAATAATGTGGGTTATATATCGGGTCTTTGTCATCTCTTTTTCACAGTAATTTCTTTTGGCTTATCTCCGAATTGGATTCCTGACAAGTATGTTCTATTTTAAAAATATAAAAAATACAGATGGTTTCCATGTGAGTTACAGGTAAATAAAAGTTAAATTTTAAACATCTCCTATATTGGTATACTCTTTCGTCGTCATTTTAAAAAATTCTCTCTGAAATGTCAGGTCTCCACTTATCCTATGGAATCCTTTAAAATACTTTTGAAATGTGATTTTCAAAAAAATGTTTATATTAGTTTATGTGCTCAGGAAAGAATATTCTAAGTTCAGGTGATCTTTCATTATCATTTGTGCCAACTTCTTAAAGGTAGCTCCTTCTCATGTAACGACAGCTAATAGGTAAATAATACCTGATAAGAGGACTCATACTTTTGGGCTCTCTTTGAAACTTTATGTTCACACGCTGGATTTAAAGTCTGTCTCCGCAATTCTCACAGGATCCCAGGGAGCTCCACAGAGGAAGAGCGCTGTGCTCTCTGCTGATGAATCTTGCTCTAGCTGGACCTCCTCTGAGCTCCTCTTTCCCACTGGTAGCACGGTCTCAATCTACTGCTCATCTCTAGCTGTGCTTGACTAAAGACCCCTTCACTCTAGGAGTTGGACACAACCTTTCTTTTTCTTTCTTTCTTTCTTTCTTTATTTAATCCTTGAGCTCAGAATATTCAGGGCTAAGAAGGGATGAACCTTACCAAATGAAGACAAAGACACCTTTGTTCTTGACCAGAGAGGAATACATAGGCATTTATATACTCAATCTTGTTTATATTTAAATACGTACACTCTTAGGGAAAACTAGTCCCTTTACATTCATTATGGAGGGCTTATATAAAGAATAAAAATGAACATTAAGGGAACTTAATGCACATTATCTCTCAAAATACACAAGCTAGCACTACTTGGACTGGTATGTGAGCCTCTCTATACGTATATTAATGTGACTTGAGCTGAAAGATAGACAGCCTTGACTGTTCCTTAAACAGCTATCTGATGAAATCTGATTAACTTTAGAACCCAATGAGGTAGAATAACCCACGATGACATAAATATGTCCCTGTAAATAAGCGACCCAGTATGGCATAAAGTTGTAGTTTTAAAAAATATCAAAATAAAAAGGACACGTCTATTTTGTATATACATTATACACACATAGACTTTCTCTGGATATAGAGTCATGGATTTGTACAGCTGACCAGAACCTTCCATACCAGTTACAACTATCTTCTTTGTTACTCAAAGGGTTTCAGGTTCACAAAGTTTAAGACACTTCATCTTGGTCCAACAGCTTATTCGGCTAAATTCTAGCTCTTGTAATTCCTATTCTCTGTTTGTTCTAGCATCTTCACAGGGACTCCTTTAATTGCTTGGTAACTAAGAGTACAAAGTCACCATGTCTCAGCTTCCTAAAATTAACTCAGTTATGTTTTATTTTTCGCACAATGCTAACTTAAATATAATTTAGGAAAATCCCAAATCATTTAGAAATTTGTTTAAACTGTTTTATTCTGCCAAAGAACTCCATTATTTGTCTCTATTACAGTGATTATATTATGTTTAGGCAATACAGATACTGCCTGTATTATATTTGTCTTCTTTATATTTACAAGATATTAAGAGGCAACAACTTTAATTTTTAATGTGTTGGAAGCATGATTGATCACTTTCCTCATGCTACAGCAAAAAACCACACAACAACAAAACAAACAAAAAACCCAAACAACTGGAAGTAGAGACTTTTGAATGAGAAATGCCTGAACCTCTTTGCAGGAAAGGTATGAATTGGAGAGGGAGGACAGGGTGGATTGGGTGGGTGCCTTTTTCACAAAAGAGAAGTGGTGACCTCCAGTGGGAAATGGAAAGCAAAGGGAGGCAGCTCTAATGGGCTCAATCTTCCCATCAATACAAGCTTTTATTAGACCCAAGTTTTCACAGTTTACTGTTTTTAAAAAAAAAAAAAAAATATATATATATATATATATATATATATATATCTCCATATCTCAATAGTATTTACATTTAACTGATTCCATATAAAACACTACACAATCTTTTCTATCACTTTCTAGGTGACGGTTTCTTTATGCAATTATAAAAGGAAAGACTGTTTCATCCTTTTTGACTTTTCACTTTACTTTGGATACAAAAAATTAAAAAGAGTAGAAATCATTTCTCCAAGAAAACATTAATTTCTCTTACAGTTCCCTCTCAAGTTTTCCCTGAATATCCTCCACATTGCTGCTCATTCAAATATCTATGATCCTAGTTGATGATGATACACAATAAAAATTTTTGCTGACCAAGTCCTTTTTTTTTTTTTTTTTTTTTTTGGTGACAAATTCTGTCAAGGACAGGTAACCAAAATGCTATTTTTATGGCTACTCCAAATAAAAAATTTAATATGCCCTAGTAATAGAATTATCATGCCAGTATAGATATAAAAAGAAGTCCTGTTAAATAAAAATGGATACCACAGTCCCTAATAATTGAGTGTTTTTTACATTCAATAATTCTCTTAATAAGTTTAGTAAGTGGCATAGCTGAATTTCTATTGCATTTCTAGTTCATCTATTTTCTCTTTTTAGAATAAAGACTTCACATCACATATCTGAGATCCTCGAACATGGGGGTGGGGAGACACAGAAGAATGTTGTAAATCCCCTCACTCTGAAAGCCTCCATGTTGATTTTGATGTTTTTCCTATGAATTTCACTCTCTTCTGTATTTTTGCGCATACATTTAGCTTTTTCCTTAATCCAGTTTCCCTTTATTCAGGTTCTCCAACATGACTTTTCCCCCCATAAATTTACTCTCCAGATCTATTTGTCTCTTTTATTCCAATATACCCACACCACTTGGGCAGCTCCCATCTGTCCTCTGAAAACTATTGAACTATACATAAAATTTTTTTTCTTTCTTTTAATTATATAAATCATGGTGATTTGGAGAACATGACAACCCACAAGTATTATTTCTTTGGAGGAATCCATTTTTTCCCCCCAAATGTGACTCTAGCAGCAACCAGCCCTTAATGGATTTAACTAATTTTTTCTATCAGTAGCATCTAGATTCTACTTGTGCCACATAGAGTTGCTATCCATGAAAAAAATATTTTGCCTCAATTTCCCCTCAGGAGTACCAGAATTTTCAAGCAAGTAACAATCGAAGAATGGCATCACTTGCTTTAAGCATCCTGTAAAGCATTACTCTGTGCCTGTTTTTTGTGCAATAGTGACTAATTTTTTTTTTTTCACAGCAATTCCAAACACTAGAAAAGCCAGATATTTAAGGTCCTATAAGACAAAAATGACTTGAGAAACAACGTCAGAAAATAAAAAAAGAGGAAGAGCAACAAAATAAGTATCTCCACGGCAAAGACAGGAGAAGCACATGAGGGAAATCTCGGTGTGAGAAGGAATCCTCTCATTTCTGTCTGAGACAATGGCCATCTGCATAGGTACACACACGTGAGGGAGCTTTTCAGAGACGTGAGGCTGGACCTGGGGTGTGTTGCCATGGAAGTGACAAGCTCAATTTCCTTAGAGCCCATGTACCCTCCTCAGCGTTCCTGGCAATGGTGACAGGTTCCTTTCCTTTGTTCAGAAACTGCTCTGGAAACGACCCTGCCTCCTTCCCAATGCACTGCATTGTGAGGCCACACTGTAACCAAATTACACAAGGGGAAGATTTTTTCATTTCCGTTCCTAAATTTAGACTCTTCTGTGTGTGCTAGCACAACAGAAATAGAAACACTTGCTGAAAGGAGCCCACACAGTGGCGATCGAGTTGCCATGCCTTTCAAACACATTTGCTGAACCCACAGCACATGGGCAGCCACATGACACAAGATCTGGGTACCTTTACGGATTCTAATGAATCTCTAAAAAGTTAATCTCAAGAGGTGGGTGGTTTGCTTTGGAGAGGGACTCTGGGGCACAAAGGACACAGAGTGCTTTCCAGGCAGATGCTGGTGCTGAAGCATTTGAAGAGAGGGAACAGATTTCCCAGTAGGACTTTTAACAAATGTACTTAATTGACTTTGGAATCAGAGCAAACTGCTTATTTCTGGTCTCTTCTTGATGCAAAACCCAAACTCAACACAAAATAGGTGAGAAGAATTTTAAAAAATTGGCTTTTACCTCATGGTGAAGTTGGACTAGTGACTGATTTCTTCAAAACACGGTATTATTTATAATAAACTCTTCAGCGAGGTGTGCTCTAACTCTACTTTAAGATATTTTCTGGCTGAGTAGACTTCTTCACAGATATAGCACATAAACATTGTAGACAGGTCTGGATTAAAAATCCTTGTCACCATCAAGAAAATGATCATGGGATGAGTTGAGTGTTCCAAGCAAGATTTTTAAATTTGGGCTAAAGTAACAAATTTCATGGGTACCTTAAAAACTACTACTATAACTATTTGTTTCCCTCACCACCACCCATCTCCAATTCACTCTGAACAAAAAGGCTTCTCGGACCACATTCTGTTCAGTATGAATGTCTCATGCAGATAAGGGTGTGTATGTTTGTACTAAACCAGGATTCTGAAGTATTTTGGAAATGTGTCAGGGAGGAAAAGGCTCTATAAAATGCAATTTTTAAAATTTATGATGGATACCATCCATGGCTTAAAAAAAAAAAAAAAATAGAACATTTACTTTAAACCAAGGAATAGAATGTCTGATAAATCTTAGTGGGCTAAACAAAGGCAATGTTAAAATAAGTGTTTAAAAAAAGAATTTGACCATAAGATAAAAACAGATTTAGCAGCTTACCTATACTGAATGACATAAATAGTATGAAATGATTAAAGAGGAGCTATGCATTTTCTAGAAGAGCACTGAATAGGCCCACATCTTAGCTTGAGTCCGTCCTTCATTAGCTGTCTGACTAGGACTATACTCTTGACATTCTGTGAATCTTGGCCTTTACTTAAAAAAAATCATGGCCTTTACTTAAAAAAATGGGGTTGTCTCAAGAAATGGGCAGAAGACATGAACAGACATTTCTGCAAAGAAGACATCCAGATGGCCAACAGACACATGAAAAAGTGCTCCACATCACTTGGCATCATTGAAATGCAAATCAAAACCACAATGAGATACCACCTCACACCAGTCAGAATGGCTAAAATTAACAAGTCAGGAAATGATAGATATTGGCGAGGATGCAGAGAAAGGGGAACCCTCCTACATGGCTGGTGGGAATGCAAGCTGGTGCAGCCACTCTGGAAAACAGCGTGGAGGATCCTCAAAGAGTTGAAAATAGAGCTAGCCTATGACCCAGCAATCGCACTACTGGGTATTTACTCTAAAGATACAAATGTAGTGATCCAAAGGGGCACATGCACCTGAATGTTTATAGCAGCAATGACCACAGCAGCCAATATATGGAAAGAACCTAGCTGTCCATCAACAGATGAAAGGATAAAGAAGAGGTGGTACGTACACACACACACACACACACACACACACACACACACACACAATGGAATACTATGCAGCCATCAAAAGAAATGAAATCTTGCCATTTGCAACGATGTGGGTGGACCTAAAGGGTATTATGCTGAGTGAAATAATTCAATCAGAGAAAGACAATTATCATATGATCTCCCTGATATGAGGAATTTGAGAGACAGGGCGGGGGGTGGGTAAGGAAGGGAAAAATGAAACAAGATGAGATCAGGAGGGAGACAAACCTGAAGAGACTCTTAATCTCACAGACAAACTGAGGGTTGCTGGGGGGTTGGGAGAGTAGAGATAGAGTGGCTGGACAAAGGACACTGGGGAGGGTATGTGCTATGGTAAGTGCTGTGAAATGTATAATCCTGACGATTCACAGACCTGTAGCCTGGGGCAAATAATACATTATATGTTAATACAAATCTTTTTAAAAATGAGGTGGTCCAATGTGATATGTGAGATTCTATCCAGCTTTGAAAATTGAGGATTCTCTATCCACAGAAAGTTTGTGTTTATGTATAAATGTCTATACACAAAATAGGTGTATCACTTTTAAATTTGATATAAAATTCCATGCACTTGCTTCCTACCATATTGGGTCTTTTATCTATAAATATCTACTTACATCATTGCAGGTGACTCCACCTCATTAGATTTAAAAATTTTAAAAACTTCATATACAGTGGCTACATTTATCTAATTCACATAAAATCTTCATTTAGCATTCCTATCATATTAAATATGTACACAGTGGAGCTGATAGACCAGTTTGAGCAGTTTTAACACTGTGTGTATTATGAGAGGTTCACTGCAATCCCATGAAATTTTTTTCTATGTAATCAGTAAAAAAATATCCACGTTAGATTATGTGTCCAAGGAAGGATATCCTAAATTCAGGTGATCTTTAATCATCCAATGTACCAACTTTCTAAAAAGAATTTTTGAGATTCGCTGATGTCACATATTCCAAGATTTCCTTCTTTTTAAAAAACTGAATAATATATCATTATATGTATATGCCACATTTTATTTATCCATTCATCTCTTGATGGAAGTTTAGGTTGCTTCCCCATTTTCGCCAAAGTGAACAGTGCTGCATTGAACACAAGATTGCTAATATTTCTTTGAGACCCTGGTTTTAATTCTTTTGGGTAAATATCCAGAAGTAAGATTGATGGATCATCTGGTAATGATCACTTGGTAATATGACAAATGAAATAAGCCAATCACAAAAGGATAAGTATCACATGATTCGACTTACATAAGGTATCTAAAATACTCAAACTCGTAGAAGCAAAGACTGAATGGTGATTGTCAGAGGCCGAGGGGAAGAGAAGGTGGGGTGTTGCTAATCACCGTGCACAAAATTTCAGATATGCAAAATAAATTAAGTTCTAGAGATTTAAGATACTTCACACCTATAAATAATAACTGTTACTCGAAAATCTGGTAAGAGGGTAGATCTCATGTCTTCTTATCAAATATATAAAGACATTTTATTTTCAAGTAATAAAATAGCAAATAATACTGCATTTGCTGTTATTACTTTAGGATTCTTTTGAAATACTGTGTTCACAAACTGGCCTTAAAGTACTGCTCAGTGATTCTTGTGAGATCCTGTAGAAATCACGGCAGAGCAGAGAGCTACATGCTCACATGGGCCCCATGCTGGAACTCCAACCATGCCTGCCTCCTGTAGGCTCCCCTTCACCAGTGGATAGAACCAACTCAATCTTGACTGCCTTTTTTCTAGCTGTTTATGAATTTAAAAAACCCTTCATTCTGGGACTTGGTAATTTCTGATGGATGTAAAACTGGACCCACGCTTTATTTCTACTTAGGCCTCCAAAAGGCTAGGAGGAACCTTATCATTTATAAATTAAGAAATTGAAGCCTTTGCATCTAACCAGAGAGAAATCCACAAGCACTTATTACACTCATCTTGTTTACTTTTAAATATGTACTGCTGGGCCAAAGTTGTGACTCTCAGTTCATTATACCTAATTTTACATAATGAATAAAAATAAGCATTAAGGAGATTTCTTCCTCCAGGAAAATGTTTTACATAATTAGTCTACATGCTAAACTATCAGCAAAGAACCTGGCCACAGCCACAAGAGATATCCAATATACTTGGAACTCCAGTGCCAACTATATTCTTTTCCCTGTTTATCCTAAATCAAGAAGATATATTTTTAAACTTGGGAATAAAACAGAATACCTTCTTATCAAGGCACAGAGAGCAAGTTCCTACAATGGGAAAATCAAGTGTTCAGATATTGAGACTAATTTATGCAGGGATATCAACTAGTCACATTGAATTGACCTTGCAAGTCAGCTAACATCATGCAGTCAGAAATAGTTTCAGCAGGGAAAGCATGTAATTATTTGTAGTAGCACCAGTAACATCCAAGAATAAAGTCGCCTACACCTTTGTGTTATCCGATCCAAATCTCAGCCTTCCATGAGTATTTCCTTCACAGGATTCTCACTGCTCTGAGACTTACTGTTTAACATCCTCAGATCTCATCTACTGTCTGCTCATTTCACTTGTATTTATACAAGTATTTGCAACTGGTGGTCCTATCATATCTATCTTAGCTATAAATGAAGGCAACACTCTCAGATACAGAAACTTAACAAAATACCGTTTTTGAACTGAGATCTATCGTATTTTTTGCATATATGTCCAACAGTGTGTTTCAAACAGTGGATTTTCTTTTCATTAAAGTACCCTGGACATGCAAAAAACTGTTTAATTCTAAAGCATTGTTTTTCCATTTTAATATCTCTGAAACCAGCAAGAATCTGATATGGTATAATTGATAACATCTTTTTCCATTCTTAGTGGTACTTAGGATAATGGTGCATCCCACATCAATAACAACTTAAGAGTCAGTAAAACATGATCCTTTCTAGCCTTTTCTTGGGGAGAAAGAAAACCTCTTTGATAGAAAATAGCAATGCATTTAAAAACATATGTTTTTAGACTTCAGCCTGAAAAGTTGTTTAATCTCTTCTACTTCTCGACTGTGCAAGTACTATGTATTTAAATACTCACACTCTTGATATATCAAGTACAGTTGAAGACTCTTCTGATTGCGCTTCAAGACTTCTAACACTTTTACAGATTTTTAAAAATCAATCCGGTAATCATTTTCATATTTGTTGTGCCTCTTTTTAAATAGCATAGCGCACATGCTAGCATTTCAATGTTTGACATGAGCCTCTATTCCCACGCAGAGAAACAGATCTCTCTCTCTTTTTTTTTTTTTCATCTTTTCATTTACATTCTCAGTTGCCCCAGAGATGGTACAACCATATAGGATACTCACAATAACCTGATTATATTTTTAGGTTTCTTGGAACGGAAAGAAGTTAGATGTTTTCAGTCAAGGGTCCTGGCACAGTTATACTGTGAATCTCATATAAAGGACAAATGGCAAAGAAAATTTTAAAAATGGAAAGTATAGAAGAGCAAAGAGAAAACTCTACCAGCAGTATCTTATTTTATGATGCAAATAATCCCTTCTGTCAACACGAGTATTGACATATGCATAGTTTGACAGAGAGAGATGTAGATTGATTTCATTTAATCTCATGATTTTTAGCCAGATGGCTGGCCAATGAAAGAAAGAGAAAGGCATTCTTGGAGGCAGTACCTGACAGATCAAATCGTCATTAATGAGCAAAAGTAGCTGGAAAACAAAACAAGATTTAAAAAGATCTAAAATATCTTTGCAAAGTGTTCATGTTTATGTGTCTTCTCTGGAATTATAACTAGTCTCTGTCTTTCATTGAACTACTCTTTGCTTCGTTTTTTCCATTAGTCACTTAGGAAATAGAAATCATCAACAGAATGTATAAAGAACACTAGTGATTAATGCTTAGGAAACTCCTTTCATAAAATATTAAAATACTTTACTGCCCCCGTGACTGTAAAGGAAACCAACCTAGAAATCGGGTAATTTGTTCAACTCCTCAACAAAACATTCCCCGAGAACCACCACCTCGCCCAACATCATTCTCACCAAGATATTTCAGCCCATAGAGATAATATTATAAATACATGGTGAGGCATTAAATCCCAGAAAAAAGTGCCACTTTATATTCACCAGGGAAAAGAAATTAAGCCCCAAAGTAAAACTGTCAATTACTGTCATTGCTTTGTTGCACTGAAAGAGTTCAATTAGTTCACAAAGAATTTTAGCAAGTACTAATTTAATTAACATATGAAATCTTCAAACTACCTACAGCTTTCCCTAGTTCATAAGTTAGCAAAATTTTCATTTAAATAAGAGGCCCTTCCCTATATTCTCCAACTACATGCATGATGTATATGAGTAGTACTAGCAAAGTATTTATTACTTCTTTTCATTTTCTCTTTCTCTTGTTCCCTTCCTTTCAAAATTACTTTGCATTCTTAGTTTCAGACATCTGCATCCTTTGGTTGCACACTTAAGAATCCAGATAACATGATGGTCATTATGGAAAGCGATCACACTCTACATTGATGAATGACTATTTACAAAATGATTTCTATCATTTAAAGGAGAAAATGTAATTGAGACTTTAAATTCCAGATAAAATGCTAACAACTCAAATGACACTGACTAGCTATGAGCTTCTGGAAGTCACCCACCTGGGGCAGCATGCGATTTTCTTCCTCCAGCTGTCTTACTCTTGCCTCCAGCTGCCTAACATAGGACAAGGTTGATTCTAAAATTAAAAAGAAAGAACTCACATTATACACACAGGTCTTGTTTAGTGCACTGTCAGGATATTTCTGGCTCAATTTATTCAAATCAGGTAGTGACAATGTAGTCTGTTATTTAAAAAAAAAAAAAAGGGCTTTCTCCCCAGAAAACCAGTAACAAAAGCCATTGAAACCACAAGCACTTTGAACAACTGTACCATGTTAAGAATAATTAAAGGAATTTATGGGGGGTTAGGCTGTAGGCTTTCCTCCACCATGCAGCCCTCATGCAGTCCTCAGAATGTCAAACATCTTGAAGACACTTACTCCCTTTTCTACTTATTTTGGGTATTTTGAGCTTTCAAGGCACTGTCCCCCACATAAGACTTTTTGTAATGTTAATTATAACCAAAGTAAATTACAAAGTCATATTAAAAATAAAAAAAATAAGATATTTCCAATATCCAGGTCCCTTCATTTTCCCAATAAATACTTCTAGTCTTAAATGCAACATTCATTCTTCTCCCCAATCTCCCGATACCATGGTCATAATCCAGAGAACCGCCACCAAAGGGCTAAATGGAGGAGAGGCTAAATTTTGACTCTGATTTTGACTGAATGTGACACAGACCCAAGTTTTTCCCAAATCTTTAGGTAAGCCAGCAGCTGACTTTAAAACTCATTCTTGTTTTCATTTCTTCAGGAGCTCAAGTGTGTGCTGACTGGTGGCAATCAGCATTAGGCTTAGAGTCTATGAACTCTAAAGTTGATAGTTTTACATCAGAAAAGGATTCACAGGTGAAGGAAAGAGGAGTTGCACGTTGAGGAACAATCTGACAGGAACTCTTCATTAGAGCAACAGAGTTGCCATTGATTCATTACTCAAGAATGAATGCTCAAGACACATAATTCAGGTATAGTAAAATGTACATGACAATAGAATTCCTCCAGTGTATTTCCATAGTTAATCTTAGAGCAGCATCGTTAATATTAAACTTCAGTGCATGTTCTTCAGCTTCAGAAACATAAAACAGTAAGACAGACCAAGATAGGAGTGCATTTCGATGGTAAATATTTGGAGCCCCTCACAATCTGAAGTTAGAATGGATATTGATGCAAATTAATACCTTGATCTGAAATTCATCCTGAAAACTCTAATTTTTATATGGAAATTGGTTATATGAACTCAATTCCATTTTTGTGACCTTCAAAGCAGATAGCATTTTATTTTCTTAAAATACATAAGAAACTTCAGTCCTTAATTTGCAAATGTAACAATTAAGTTCATCCCCCATGGGTTTATAGCATGCCCGGTTTTCACAAATGTTTGCAGAAAGTCCCTATCACTGACATTAATATAACCATGCATCAATCTCACACCAGTGGGCCAGACTTAAGGTTTGAGCATCCCTCATACAAGAAAGACAAAGTAAAGGAAACTGGAGGCACTGCCCAGAAATACGCTTTCGTTTTTTTAGCTCATGAAATGTGAAGGGTTTGCTTTATGGACTCTTCTAAAGGGCAAAAAAAATGAGGGGGGGCATAAATGAATAACATATATATTGATTTCAGGAATCTGCTTTTGCTCTAGCAAATGAATAAGTGATTTGCAGATCATTAAAATATGAATGTAAATTGCCTGATTTACAGTTTTGCAAGCCCCACTCTCTACTCTAGAGAAACGACCACTTGATAAGGGCCATCCAAGTGAAAAGTTGCTCAGCAATGTTCTACTGACACTATAAACAAGTATAATTCTTTTCTTGTGTACTCATCATTTATACCTCATTTTTATTTTCCCTAAACTGCACTATCCCCAAAGCCTTGATACTTTGAGCAGCTCAAACGACTCTACACAGAGTGCTTTGGGTGACATTTGAAAATGCCACTGAACAGATCTTAATTCAGTAACTATCTTCAGTAATTTTAATCTACTTCTCTTTTTAAAGCTTTTTCAGTTTACATATTCGATGGTTTCATTAAGTGTCTACCTATATTAAGGAATACCTAGCATGTCAGTTCAAAAAAAGAAGGTAAATTTTTGAACTGAGAAAACATTCCTTAAGTCCAATTTTTAATGTCAAGTTAAAATAGATGAAATCCCCATCTTTGTTTCTCAGCATTCACTGCAAAATAGGCTGGGACAGAAAAAGATAGGAAACATTTTTAGACTGGTAAAGTAATTTTTACAGATTAGCTTTACAAGATAAAGGCAAAGCTAAGGAGGGTTTTGAGTTCATTCATTCAACACAGCACACACTGCCCCCGTCACCCGTTTGTGTCAGACCCCTTCCTAGGGTTGAGATGAAGAGAAGGCCAGTTCCTGCAAGACCATGTTTCTCAGAATACAAATTCAGCTTTAGGATTATACGCCCTTGTTTTGTGTTCCAGAAGTCCCTATTGTTCCAGGTTGTCTCTGTTGCAATTCTTACCTAACAGTGAACCGATATCACAATAAAAAAACTCCTCAGGGGATTGGGGTGGAGTTGGGGGGGGGGCAGGAGACAGGAAGAATAGCTCATGCACATGCATAAATAAGAGATTTCCCGCTGATAGTTCTTTTATTCATCAAGAACCTGATTATACAATTTCTTAATGGGAGTGGAGTAGGCAAACATTTTTCCGGGATATCACTGGGTCCTCAAGTCCCTATACAAAAAACCATCCAAGAAACCACTCAGTCCTTCTGCTGTGAAAGGAAAGAACAAGAAACATTTTGTTAAACTTTTAAGCTTGTGAGATTTATTTGTTACTGTTCTACAGGCTAGCCAAGCCTGACTAGTAGTAAGTAGCCAATAATGGGATAGAAAATACATAACCATTTAAAAATAAGATATAATAGGAATAAAGTGTAAGAAACTCTATACTTTTATTTAATTATGCTTAAAGATTTTATTTACTTATTTATTTGAAAGAGAGAGAGCACCAGTGGGGTTTGGTCAGAGGGCAAAGCAGACTTCCCGCTGAGCAGGGAGCCCAATGGGCAGGAGCCCAGGGAGCCCTGGGGCTGGATCCCAGGACCCTAAGGTCACGACGTGACCTGAAGGCAAATGCTTAAGGGACTGAGCCATCCAAGCACCTCAAAACTCCCTACTTTGGAAATCCATCACAATGTATATCCCAGTCTTAGTTGAATCCTGGATAAAACACTGGAATAGTTTCCTTATAAGAAAGAAAAGGAGCCCTTTTATGCTACAACCTATTTGGCCATGTTGGTACAACCCCTTCCACAGGCTGCTTCTTCCCCTTTCTTTCTCATTCAAAGGATTCCCAAAGTGGTGCCACCTATCAAATAAGCTGGTTTTCCATTACACGCAGGGTATGAGGACTGCCGGGAGGCATTAGGCTAAGAAAAGTATCTGACAAACACTGGCATTCTTTTTTTCTTAACTGAGGTATAGTTGAAGTACAATGTTCTATTAGTTTCAGGTGACAACACAGCGGTTCCACAGTTCTCTACATTCTGCCGTGCTCGCGGTGTTCTTTTTTTATTATTAAGTGATACCCACAGACACATGCGCATGCAGCCCTGAATTAGAATGTCCTATGATTTGAACTGATCATCCCATCTTCTACCAGCGGCCGACAGCTGTTAAAACTTCCATTTCAGACGGTCATTTGGCTTTCAGAGCTCTGAGAATGAGGTTCCAGAGAAAGAGCCGAACACTAGGCTCTCCTAGATCTCCCTAGATCTACAATGTGTTCCAGAAGGAACCGTCTTTCAGAAGTATATAACCAGCTGTGGGGACAGAAGAAGGGAAAGTAAAGGAAACGACCCGGTAACTGAAATTCAGTGCGAAATCATGCGAAACGTGAGCCCAGAAAGAGGTCAGTATTGGCTGCTATTCTCGGGAAAGAGAAACTTGAGCTTCATGGGTCAACAGAAGTTTGCCAGGCCAGAGAGATGAAAGCGTAGCCACAGGACGTGCAAGGACCAGAAGCCTAGAATGATCCTGGTGTAAACAGGGAAGAGGGAAAGGAGGCACATGGAGGAGGAGAAAGAGGACATATTAGGGAGAAGAAGGAAAGGCCAAGTTGCTTCCCACAATCCAGGGTAGGAAAAACCAACATCAGAACCCAGTTACAGGGGCACCTGGGTGGCTCAGTGGGTTAAGCCGCTGCCTTCGGCTCAGGTTATGATCTCAGAGTCCTGGGATCGAGTCCCGCATCGGGCTCTCTGCTCAGCAGGGAGCCTGCTTCCCCCTCTCTCTCTGACTGCCTCTCCGCCTACTTGTGATCTCTCTCTGTCAAATAAATAAATAAAATCTTAAAAAAAAAACAAAAAAACACCCAGTTACACAGATGGTGATTTGCTTTTAACATCCCCAAAAGGTATTTTCTCTTTCCGCCATGGGAAACCGCGGACACTGACCCACTAGAAAAGCAAGGTTAAGCAAACAATATTGATGTGAAAAGTCAATGACCTTGTCAAGATATTCTCTGGGTAAATCTTGGGCGTATTTTCAAAGCAGAAGCGATTTATCACCATGTATCTTACTTTTCTTTAAACCTACAGGTCAAAGTCCACAGCCCCTCTCCCAATAAGACAAGTGCAAGAAACAGTCAACAGTCACAAGAATTCTTAAGTTCCTGTCATCTAACTGGTGCCAGTTTCAGAACTGAAATGTACCTTAGAGGTTTCCTAGTTCAGCCTATCCCTGATGCACTGAGTCATTAGGCAGATGAGAGAATAAAACCCAGAAGGTACTAATTTGGCCTCTAACACTGAGGATTAAATACATTAAGAAGACTTTGTTTCATTGCTGGGGCATCACAGTGATTGCCGTCTTGGGTCTTTTAATCATAAATGGTATCAAGCTTCTTACGTAGGTAAATTCCAAGTTCTCCCTTCTCCCTCATTTTAGATATTCTAGATGGATCTTTACTTAAAATAACTTGATATTTTCTTTGGACAACATCTGGGACTTGATTTGCCTTCATCTTACCTGAAATGCTTTCAATCACACAAAGTAGCTCGACTTTTTCCTTGGCTAGTTTGAAAATACTCTGCTCAAAACGTTAAGCCCTCTCACTTTCCCTTGCTTTCTAAAGCGGCATTTCTCTTTGTAAGGGAATATCCACTCTTGAAATTGCCCACGAATTACTCTGAGTATTGTACATAAAAGGTTTATTGTTGGTAGTTGCTACTGTCTAAGGTTTGTCAAACTTCTGAGTGGTTTTGATTAGATGAAGTACCATCGGGTCTCCAAAATTTCAGGGCAGAAAATAATATCTAGTAATGGTCCATTCTAAGACAAATTACAGCATTTGGAAGAGCAAACGGGAAGAAAATCACTTGGAAGACTTTTGCGGCTGCGGGTTTATAGATGGAAGCTTTTCGATGGCCCTCAGAGTCAGCCCCCTCAGCCAGAGGCCAATGACCATGTGATTTAAATCTGGAGGCAATCTCTTCGATAAACCCCAACTTCTAAGGACACTGCTTGGATTAGTTCCAAATTAATCTCACTGTCTGCAGGCTTTTGCACATTCTTATGAAAATTACTTCAGAATTATTATTTTTAAAAATTATTACTGTTCCGACTTCAAGTGTTTCTCTTTTTTCCTCAGGCAAGCAAAGGTCAGCCTCCTACTTAGAATTCATATTAGCTTCAGAAATATAAGTGATTACATTTCTCACTATAATTTGATGCCTTTCTTATTAAAAAAAAAATCTTGTTGGAATCAGCATTTTCAGATTTGCTTGGATATTTAATTCAGCCTGCCCTATTCATGGACAGAAATCTTTTTTTTTTTTTTAATGGAAGTTTTTTTTTTTTTTAAATGGAAGTTTAATTGTCCTAAGTAAAAAATTATTATCAGGTCTTGCTCCAATCCGTTATCTATGGGGCTCCCTCTGTGCCAGCCAGAAAGAGATAGGAAATATTTTCCATTCTGTTCCTCCCATGTAGTAAACTGGTACTGGTTATCCCCTGGCCCCACATTTCTTTAGGTCTGAGTCTCTCCGACTCCTTCCCCTGGCCAAATACTCACTCTACTCTGCCTAGTGCAACACTCCTTATTCTTCTATGCATGATATGAAAGACAGCTTTCCAATGACTAGAACATCACAAGACTGGAGTATACTGCTTTGTACCATAATGGGCTTCACATTATTAGAGGAGTTTGGAGAAACCTTAACAAGATGCTGCAGAGGTATCTACCTATGGATGCTCTCAGGGCTTTCAGTTTGAAGTTCAGTGATCCTAAATTTTTAAATTCTTCCTATTTTATGAATCTCTTCTCAATTCACTTGCTAATAAATCCTGTATTGAGTGCCTTGTGATTTCTCTTTATCTACTTGCTCTATGTTATTTTTTCTCGTTTTCATTTTTTTGCCCAAATATGCTACATTAAAATATTCCCTAAACTTCACACGGTGACTGGTGCTGTTCCCTAAGGGGGGGTTAATTCAGATGGGTCAATTTACTTTAATACCAAGACTTCTTCAATCAACAGAGAGTGACCTCCTGTATGCCAGACAATGTTCTAGATACTGGGGATATGGCAGCAAGCAAAAGGGGGTGAGGGGGTGAGAGTCTGTGAGTTCACGGAGTTTGCATTTGGGATTAGGAGGCGGAGGGAGATGGACAATGGAAAGAAAATACAATGTTCTGGGAAAGTGATCTGCGCAACGAGGACAAGACAGAGTACTGGTACAGCGAGATCTGGGGAAGTACAGCTAGGTGAGGGAGCATGGCCCGGAAGAGCTCTAGTGCTAATGTCCTACTAATAAGCCAGCTATGTGAAGACCTGAGAGAAGAGAGTTCTAGGCCTGAAGCAAGGTTAATGCACAGGCCCAGGCTGGGAAGATTTGAATTCTGGAATGCAGTTGTGAAGGGGGAAGTGACAGCCCCCGAGACAGATCCGTCTGTCTTGTCACCTTCTTCTCCACTGCTTAAGTTTTTGAAACACTGTCCTCTTTTTGGCTTTTACCCTCAGGCTAGACTTAAACCTTTTGACCAACAGGCTTCTCTTGTGATAGAAATGTCTAGAACATGTTCGGTTCTGCTCTCTCACACACCCCAGTTCTCATCCACCTGGAAATCCTATTGACCTTAACCCCAAAAGATCCTGAAAACCCAGCCTCACCAGAGTCTCCTAATAAGTATCCCTGCTTCTGTTCTTGCGCCCTCTCCCAGGTCCATGCTCATTCAAATTCTGTTTCAACCCACAGTGGTTTTCTTTCTAAATGTTAAGCCTGCTCATTTCTTTCTCCACTCAGAACTCTGCGGGAACCCACCATTTTCCTCCACATAAAAGCCAAAGTCCTTCAAAAGTCCAGCAGAGCCCCATATGACCTGGGCCCCTGGTACCTGTCAACCTTCATGCCACCCCACCCCATGCTTCAGCCACGCATCTGTCTTTCTGCCCTCAATACCCTAGGTGTGCTCCTGCTTTCTTTTGTTCTCACTTTCTGCAGGGCTCCTCCCCCAGAGAGCTGCTTGCTGAATTCTTCACTTCCCACAAGTCTTTGTCAAAATCTCAGATTCTCCATGTGACTCACGAAGTCTACCTCATTCTATCCAACCCCCCCCCCCCACACACACAAACACCTCCACTTCTACCCTAACCTTCCTGCGCTCCAAGCCTGTTGTACTCACTTTTCTCAAAACGCTTCATCACCTTCTATCATACAAATTAACTTGTGCACACGTTATCTTTACTGTAGAAGTTCAGTCTCTCCCCATCAGAGTGTAAACTCCACAAGGCAGAGACCCTTGTTGTGTTGAGGGATGCCCCCCAGGTGCCTAGAATAGGGTCTCTTACAATTAAAATGTACTGAATGTGTCACCCAGTTATGCCAACAGTGCCCTGAAAGGGAATTATTTTATAGTACAGGTAGACACTTATCCATCACTCCAGGCAAGGCAGGATTCATATTTAAATGGAGCTATAAATAAATAAATAAATAAATAAATAAATAAATAAATGGAGCTTGATACCAATTCCGTTGTGCCATTTCAGAAACCTACTAGAGAATGCGAAACTTTGGGTGGAAACTTGGCATTGGTTCTCAAATTATGCCAGATAAAATCACTGGTGGGTAATTTCAATAAGAAAATGTGAAATGTGCCAAGCAGGCTAAAAAAATTGTGTGTGTGTGTGTGTGTGTTGTGTATGTTATGGGGGTGGAGAGGAAGCAAGAACAAGAAAGAGGTAAACAGGGAATGAGAAGGAGAAAGAATAGGGAGCAAAGAGACAGAACAACAGTTGTGAGGATGCACAAAAAAAATGGACCATTTCTACCACTAATTGCTTAGAAGACCATATAAAATATGTCTGGCTGCTGGAAATCCACTCTAGTTAGTAAGCTGGCATTTTGGTTAGCATGGCACCTTCACTGAACATCTCCTCCCAGCCCCCCTCTGTGGGGGGTGTCCTGAGGGCCCAATGGCACACACACAGCTGTGGGGGTACCGGCAGGTGTCCGCTGAGCCTGAGGGAAGGGCTCCGAGCTGTCAGAGGGCAACTGGACCAGGACGGTGGTCAGCGGTCCATATCAAAACAGGTTATGTTTCTTTGAGAAGGGAAAAACCTGTCATTTAAAAGGTAAAGGAATCAGAGCAAGGGGCTGTCCTGTTTATTTCAATTAGAATGAAGGCTGAAAATACCACATCTCTTTCCAAGACTGCTCTGACACAAAACATCACGAGTGCCTTTCTCCTAGTGCCACACAAGTCCTGTGTGTTTTTAAACAGTTGAGATTTTGTTTCATTTATTGTCGATAAAAGAGGAAATCATTAAATGGGTATGGAAACCTGAGGATCTACATATAAGTCAATTTAGAAATTAGAAAAAAAATAATCCTAACTTTTATACCAGAAAATAGTCACCAAAGATTTGTCCTAGTCTCTCCTCTTCCCAAATGAAAGTGTTTTTAAAATGGGAGAAAATGGCACTTGTTACGTATTTGCTGTCACCCACCTGGCCTATTCCTTGGTAACAGATACATGATGGTTTCAGCCTCCATTTCTCTCTCTCTCTCTCTCTCTCTCACGCAGCTGGAGGCTCCGTGTGGCAAGTTCCTGCCTTCCAGTTCCTTTCTGAGTTGCCTTATGACTAGCACAGACCTATGTGCTATGTGGTGTTCACCTATGTGCTACAAGGTATTCAATAACTTACTGATGAAGGAAGGAATGAATGAATGTCCCATCACCCTGTACTCAAGAGCTCCCACTCCTATGCAAAGCTTGTTCTTCTCGGATAGTTTGAAGATTTTGTTTATTTATTTGACAGTGAGAGAGATCACAAGTAGGCAGAGAGGCAGGCGGGGTGGGGGGGGAAGTGGGTGGAGAAGTCTCCCCGCTGAGCCGATGGATGGCTCAATCCCAGGACGCTGAGATCATGACCTGAGCCGAAGGTAGAGGCTTTAACCCATGGAGCCACCCAGGAGTCCCTCTTCTCGGACAGTTTGAAGCCATTAACTCTACATGCAGTCAGATTTTCACCTTGAAAACACACTATAACATGCAATCTAAATTGAAGTCTGATTCAGAGGAACGTTTTAGGTCCTAACATTGCCTTCACTTCTACTATTCTCTTTGAAACCATCAGCCCCACAAAGGAAGCACTAGGTAAACAGCAACAAATTGGCAAAAGGATGGGGGACTATATGGAAAATATATTAAACTAAAAAGCTGTTTAGCATGAGTACCATTTTCACAGCTATTCAGGGTTCAAATATGTCTTACTTTCCACTGTTACGTTGTTGCTGTCCTTGTCATTTCCTAGAGAAAATAGCTGCCTTTTACCAAGGCCAGAGCATAAAAACTGATGTCATTTTAATAAATGTAACAATTTTTTTCAATGTAGGAGGCCCCCTTGTAAGCATATCTTGTCAGTGTTGTCAACAAATATGTAAGGAAGTAGATCTGTAAGAAAATTTTCAGAAGACATAAAACCTACAAAAATATTACTCTTTAGATAATTATTTTGACTTTTATGTATTTTTATTTTTTTAATATTTAAATGTCTTTTAAAAGTCTGTATGTAGTTTTTACTGTCATACTTGTCAGCAAAGTAATTTTTATCAAATTACACAGCAAAGCATCATTAATTTGGATCCCGTCATTTGGGAATTCATAAAGATTTTTTCAGTTGAGCCTATATATGCTCCCAGCCCTGGCTATGAAACAGTTGGCAGAACAAACTCACTGTAAGACAATTAGGGAGTAGTTCCCTCACATAAGAAGGGCTAAGTTTTCCCAATGTCATAGCATTTTCTGTGCACACAGATAATGGATGAATCTTGATAATGGCTATTCTAGAATTATCTAGTTTAATCTAGAATATCTAGATTATAGATATAACATTCTAGAATCTATATAACAGATGGTGGATTTTAGCGTTTTCTGTGCACACAGATAACGGATAGTTAATTTAGATAAACAAAACTGGAAATACCACAACTTTCTTTTTGGTATACTAGCTCTTTTGGTATATTTATCAAAAAGCACTCCATAATCACAGGCAGTTAACATGTACTTGAGTACTAACTCAGTGCTAAACACTCACTCTTTCCTGTGCTACAGATACTCACTGAAACCAAAAAAGCCTCCTCTGCTTAAGGAGCATTCTAGAATGGAAGACAGACTCACATGCACAGACACATAAATATATATGGTACTCTCAGACGCCCTCCACCACTTGGCTTAGACCCCAAATCATCAGAGAAATATATGGGGCATCCAAGTTGAAACCTGAGTTGTCAAGTCCCCAAAGTGGAAATGAGCCACAGGCACTCCTAGAGCAGAAAGAAGTCTTGAGTGGCCAAAGCAAGACGGAGAGGTAAGGACAGAGGAGAAAGGATCCTGCTTCGATAGGAAAGAGAGCAGCTGCTCAGTGTGTCAGTGGGCCAATGCAAGGAGCCTGGATTTCGTACTGTTCACATTGAGGAGCCATTATGGAAGGGGGCTTTGCCACTATCATGTGACACAACTGATTTATTTTCAAATGCTCTTCCTGGCTGCTCTGTGGAGGAGAGAAGAACATGGGTAAAGGCAAAGTGATGGCGGAGGGGGCCTCTAGGTGTGCGGAGAGAGGAGTGCAGGTTACAAATGAGTTACAGCCGTGGGGCACAGAGAACTGGCCTCACTTGCTACGTCTCCTTGAGGAGACGGCCACACAGCACATGCACAGAGTAGAGGTAAGGTATTATGGGGAAAAGAGGAATCAAAGATACATGAATATGGATAGTGGTGGCAATCGTGAGCTGGCTTAGAACAGGAGCACGATGGGGGCTCTGAAATCAAGAAATCTATTTTATTCATGTTAGGTTTAACATTTGTACTAGATATGTGTGGTAAGACTTAAAGGTTGACTTAAATGCGTAAGTCTGGAACTCAAACAAGACACATGGGATTTTGGTTTCAAGGTCAAAGTCAAGAGCAAAGAGCCCTTGTGGAAAGGAAGCCTGAGGGAGGGAGCTGGTTCTGAGTATGAAAGCCTGGGGAAAGAGGCAAAGTCCCAGGGCCAACACCTCTCTGCAATCCCCCATTTGTCCCCAGCCCCGAGCCTCTGAAAGCTGACCACTACTCAGCCTCCCTGGTAGACACAGCCTGGATCTGTGTGTCTTGTGCATGGGAATATTTTAATCGGACCCCTTTATCCATCTTCACTCTCACCTCTGTTTCATTCCTAAATCCAGTCCTCCCACTTTCTTGTTGATCTCTTGCCGCTGCATTTAGCCTGCCCCCCTCATTCTTCACCCTCTGGGACCCCTTGCCCTCCCTCCTTTGGAAGGAGGGAAGCAGAGCACAGCGGCCAGTAGTCCTTGCTCTGTGGATTTTAATCTTCCCTCACCGAACACAAATATTGTAGTGAATGATCTTAAGAGTCTTTAAGACCCCCAGTTCCTGGGTATCAATTATTAAGCACTTTACAATAATCCTTACTAGTGGTTAAACCACTAAAGGCAGCCAAGATAAGCTTCCTAACAGTACATGTATATTTCTGCTATTTCATTTATACATCAAACAAAAATTTGTGGAACAGCTACGATGTATGAGAACTTGGGGAAGCAGAGACTATTTAAGACGATGTTGTCATGTTCTGAGAAATGCGGGGAAGCACACCCATGTGTTGGAAGAATACCAGTTCTGATTATCACAGCTCAACATTCTTATCCGAGGTTTGTTCACATTTTCAAATAGCGTCCTTTCAGAATATCTTCTTACAGATTTCCGTCCTAACTTTGTACACTTAAAAACTCTTTCCACCCAAGAAAATCACCAGGTTAAGAAAAACAACATCTTGGTATAAAGGAATATTAACTGATGCCATCAAAGAGAACAAAGTATTGGGTGTGTGCAAAAACAAAGACTCAAAAAACTATAAAAGCACTACTTAATCTAAGTAAAATGATGGTACTCTCAAGATAACAGCTTTTTTTCTGACACTAGGAAACTTGATACAGGGAGTATATTTCAAAAGTCCCATTAAACACAGCCAATAGAGGCCAACTTGAATGTCTCCATCCTGTTTTTCACGTCCTTTGATTTTTAGAGACACTTCAAATAGTAAAGTAGGATCTAGTAGGAAGATGGCATTCTAGCTAGGAAAATTTCTGCTGACCTCAAAGTTCATTTAAACTCTTCTAGATTCACAAGTATTCAATCATTTTGTCTTCACTAAACAGTTGCTAGGCAACAACAGACTAAGCAATTTCGTCAAGCAAGTAAATCAAATGACAAATAATGGCTAGTAACTTTAACTGGATTTATCATGCATCAAATGCTTTGCTAAAAAGGCATATGCATTTTTCACATGTGTTAATGAATTTAATCCTCTCTTCAAAACTATGAAGCAGGTATTATTACCCCCATCTTTGAGATGAAAGACTAAAGGCTTAACCATGGTGAGTAACTCCTCAAAGTCACAAAGCTAGTGAGCAGGACTCTGGACCTCAACCTGAGTTCTGTGCCGTAAAGCCCACCATCTGTGGCATTATGAATGATCCTCTTTGCCGGAGAACATAGGTCCTGTAGACACAGAGCGAAGGCTAAATAAAGAAATTGCAGAGGAATGTGACCTGCACCAGGATGGTCTGATTTAAAGTCTCTTACCATAACAGAGCACTATACCATCACTCAGCTGATGCTTTTATTGACCAGAATGAAAACCGTATCTTTCCCTAAGATGCAATTTAATGCATCACCTCTTCGGTTCATATGGTGGAGCCTTCAAGTAAAGAAGAGTCAGCCAAAGCAGAGACGGTAAGTTTCACAGTCAACAAAACCATCAAACCATCCCAAGTTAAAGGCCCGGATCTGCCGAGTCATCAGAGTGCACTTAACAAATGCAGAAGCCATTCACAGTGCAACCTTTGGAAACATTCACAAACTTCTTACAACCCAGGTCTTGGAAATCTTAAGTCTTGGAAGAAAATGATGACAAAAGCAAAAGGCAGTTTCCCCTGCCTTATAAATGTATGATTTCTGTTTTCAAAGTAAAGCTGCTTTCCTGACTCATCCCTGGAACTTCTTCTGAACAGCTGGACAACCCAATGAAAAGTTCATTCTGCTTAATTTAATGTCACCACTCTCAAAGCTGTTAACTTTCTTCCTGGTGATAGCAAGAGACAATTTAATGCAAATCACCTAACAGAAGTAACACAGGCATTTGGACAGAGGTTGCTTACTCCACCAAATCAAATATCTCAATGCACTGTTTTTAAAGTAATCATCCTTGTCCACAAAATCCTATGGACCCTGAAACTATGTAGCAATATTCTTGGTATGGGAAAAATAAGTAGGTACACTAAATTTCTATACCTAAAATAACTGTAATCTTCAAATAATGGTTTCTCAAGCTCTGTATAGCCCCAAATTACACATACAACAATCAAAATGATATATTTTTTAAAGATTTACTTATTTATTTGGTGGGGGGAAAGAGGCCAAGGAGGAGGGAGAGAGAATTTCCAGCAGACTCCCCACTGAGTGATGAACCTGACTTGGGGCTAGATCCCACAACCTTGAGAGGATAACCTGAGCCAAAACCAAGAGTTAGACACTCAACTGAGTTACCCAGGTGCCCCCAAAAAGGATATTTTAAATTAATTTTGGTATAAAATGAATCTATCAAATTTTGTTCTGTTGATACTAATGTTCAGATTGATTATGTGTTATCCTAGAATGATATGTGCTGTATTATGAAATCGCATTCTTAAGTCAATGAGTTTTATTCTCCTTCACTAAACACAAGAGAGCTTCCTTAACCTTCAAAGCAGATAGAATTGAAAATCTAAGTTTTCACTGACTTACTTATCAGTGTATAGTTATTCTGTTTAGGGAAAACCTTAAATCACAGATAAAAAATAAGTTCATAAATAAAAATTGAAGAAGAAATAAACTATGAAATGCTAAAATGGACTGTGAACTCTGTATTCCTTAGGGAAGGGACTGTGTTTTATTCATGTTCATAACTCCAAGTCTGGCACCAACATTAAACTCTAAATAGTCATTATACTAAGGGGCATGTTTCTTCAACATGAAAATAATGGCCTTTGAGTATTTTAAGAGTTCAAAACATCTCTACAAAGTTCAAGTGTTTGAGAGGTAGGAAAAAATGCAAACAGTTAGCTTCAAGGAAGAAAGAAAACTGTAAATAAAGTAAGTGGAAGTACAAATAAGATCCCAATAAAAACATTCCCCACAGAACACATTAAGATTTAAAAAAAAAAAAAAATTGGGGGGGTGTCTACCTGGTCCCAAGTGCCTTGAGTGGGCACTTGAATTAAATAATAATAATAATAAAAATAATTTTTTAAAAAATAATGTTTTTATACACTTGGGAAAATCCCATTCTAATAAGATATCTCAGGGCATGCTGGGTGGAGGGAGGCTGGTCAAAGAGGTATCTCTTGCAGATGTACACCTTTAATTATACTTAGCATTATCCTATCCCGGCTCCTCTATGGGTACACAGCTACGGGGGCACCATCATTGTGTAAAAAGAATTACAAGTCTATTTTCTCCCTGAGGATAAACTAAGTTATGCAAGAACTTAAAATACTGCAGTAAAATAGAGGTCTGCTAGCAGAATTGTTTATAAACTATATCTCTCTTCCCTCTCTGTATGGCTCAGCTCTCTGCCATTAGCACCAACAACCTAAATGGGGCTTCTGTTTGAGGCTACTGACTTAGCAGATTTACTGAGAAAGAATGTCTTAAAATCATCATATTAAACACAAGAATGGGACAAGATGAATTGTTTTCAATTTCCATTCTGTCCTTAAGAAGTACCCAGGAACATTAAGGTAGAATAAAACAATATCCCATGGCCTATGTATATTCACATCATAAAAAATGATGGATACCTCTTACATTTACAAATATATATATCTTTTCATAATGGGCACTTTAACAAACTGATCTATAGGTAGATTAATCTTCTCCATCTAAATAACAATTCACTTGAAATTTATTTTCCTATTGCTGCCTATGCGGGGATGACAGGGAAGTCAGTCTATCATCAAGAGACACCAACTTCTCTTATTCCATCACTCCTATCAAGCCAAGAATGTAGCTCCGATATGCATGGAGAAAAATAAATTACTCGGAAGGAGCGCATATAATAACTCTGAAGACAGTGTTCCTCAATTCTATGTAAATAAGGTAAAATCAGCCTTATTTTTAAAAAGAGGCCTAGGGGCACCTGGGTGGCTCAGTGGGTTAAAGCCTCTGCTTTCAGCTCAGGTCATGATCCCAGGGTCTTGGGATCGAGCCCCACATCGGGCTCTCTGCTTGGCGGGGAGCCTGCTTCCTCCTCTCTCTCTGCCTACCTCTCTGCCTGCTTGTGGTCTCTATCTGTCAAATAAATAAATAAAATCTTTAAAAAAAAAAAAAAAGAGGCCTAGAAAAATACTAGCACTGTGATCACTACTGTCATGGAATATTTGATAGATATATAGGGAGGAAACAAACGTTTCCAAGCTTAGCCAAGTCCTACCCATCAGGCCAGAGAAGGTTCTCCCCAAGGAAAGGAGTTGCAAATGAAGGTTCTCAAACACACGAGGGCCAGGAACTGCCTGTTACTATCTTCTGCTGACTCTGATCGAAACAGCAAACAGCTGCACAGTAGCGCCAAAGTTAACTTCAATACAGAGCATCCCTGGAGCCCTAACCCAGCCTCCTTCCCAGTGGCTGGATTCAGCCTCCATTTCTTACACTGTCAGCAGCCATGTTCTGTCTTGCTCTTTGGTCTCCGGAACCAAGGCCTTTGCTCATTACCCAATCACCCTGTTTTGTGGGGTCCAGTGAATTTCCTAGCCAATTTCCAGGACATTTCACAGCGCCCAGCCTTTGGTGCCTGGGTCTCCTACATGACTTGAGCTTCACAGCAGTATAAGTTGTGCCCGCTCTTTAATTTGTTCTACTGTGTTTCCTATTGATCTTATTCCACTTTTATCAGCACCTGGAAAGTACATGCAATATTAGTTCTAAAACAACACTTACTGATATTGTGTTCTTTTAAGTGGCCTTTTAAAAGCTACTTGTTTATTTTTTTTTTTTAAGATTTTATTTATTTGACAGACAGAGATCACAAGTAGGCAGAGAGAGAGAGGAGGAAGCAGGCTCCCTGCTGAGCAGAGAGCCCGATGCAGGACTTGATCCTAGGACCTTGGGACCATCACCTGAGCCAGAGGCGGAGGTTTAACCCACTGAGCCACCCAGGTGCCTAAGTCATCCCAACCTTCTGTACTCCTGAAAGCCCGTGTCCCATATGCACATGCTTACAATCTGCTCTGACAAACCAGATTCCAGGCTCAGGAACCAGACCTGGAATCCAGCCACAAACCAAAAGTCAGGCTGGGGAGTGGAGCATGGCACCCTTACAGAAAGCAAAGGCCAGGAAGGAAGGCAGGCCCTAGACCTTCAAAAGAGGCATGTTAGGGACAAAGGTCAGACTTGGAGCTTACTCCAGTTGCCCTGTGCCTGACTTCCAGGACCAGGCATCTTTCCTGTTCATTTGCTTCTATCAGCTTTAACTAGAAATCTTCCAGACAGTTCCAGCTTTTATATGACCCTGCTTTGTCTGTGCAATATTCTCTTTATGCAGCTGTAAGAATCACTCCCCCAGGACACTCATGGGGGGTCGTCTGGTAGAAACAAGTAGTTAAGAGCCCAGATGCTGGCGTCAGACTACCTGAGCTTTAATCCTGGCTCCCCCCACCCCCTTCTCTGTGGCCTTAATGAGGTTACTACACTCCTGTGTCTCAGTTTCCCCATTTGTAAAATGGGTTAATAACACTATGTACCTCCTAGGTGGAAGACTAAGTAACTAAGTGTAAGGCACTGAGGACCGCAAACCCCAGCTGCCGTTAGTACCAGACTCCTAGTGCAAAGATGGGTTTTACCACCACCACCACTGGCCCTCTCTGCTTAACTCTGCCCTCCTACTCCAGGGCCATAGAGGCAGAAAGAACTATGCTCAACATTTGTGTCTCCTTCTATGCCACTGTGGTCCACATACATGATCGTCAGCCTAGCTTTCTCATCTTAGACCTTCATGGGCTGCTTGGTCTCAGCCAGCCACACCAACACTGCCAAGTCATAGCCACATTCACCGAGAGCACCTTGACTACTGCATGGAGCACTGGACAGCAGCAGAGGGAATCTGAAATGGGAGTGAAAACCAGATGAAGAAAAATGGGGGAGATTAAAAAAAAAGTGGATGCCTCTGCTTTGAAGCAGCATGAATTACAAGACTAAGTGTGCCCCAAATTTGTTTGATGAGTATCCGTAAACTGACCAGTTATACTTTGGCTGTTAATAAACACTGTTTAGGTCCCAACAAAGGTCACCATAAAGAGTAGATTTGCCTATCCAACAAATATTTGAATGCTCTGGACACTGGGATATAGTAGAGTGTAAACAACAGATTGCAAGAGAGAAGAAGAAAAGAAATCAATTAATGTCAAAAGAGTTAAGGGGAGTGAAAGAATGACTGGATGGTCAGGGAAGGCCTCTCTTAGGAATGGGCATTTAAAAACTTGATAAATACTGAATGAATGAGAGCCAGCCATGGTTACAGGATGAGGCCGTGAGGTGGAAATGAGCAAAGTTTATTTTTTGGTTTTTTAATCGGGAGTAAAATTAGAAAGAAAACTGTTAATCAGCAAATCTGTATCTGCTACAAAACAGCTTGGTCATGGGAGGTCATGTGATTTCTCCCAGCTCTAAAATTCTATAAGTTTATATAACCAGGGATATATCCTGGGGCTCCTAGGCGGCTCAGTCGGTTAAGCATCTGCCTTTGGCTCAGGTCATGATCTCAGGGTCCTGGGATGGAACCCTGCATCAGGCCCTATACTCGTAGAGAGTCTACTCCAAGATTCTCTCTCTCTCATTCTACCCCTCCCCCTACTCATGCTCTCGCTTACTCATTCTCTCTTTCTCAGATGAATACAATCTTTAAAAAAAAAAAAAGAAAAAGAAAAAGTAAGGTATCCATAGGCAGATTATACAGGCTCTAGAACTCTGGTCTGTTATACAAACATGCCAGAGGAAGGCCTTTCAGTAGATGACCTACACAGCAGACATCAGTCTTCATTAAAAGAATAAAGAAGATGGACTGCATTCCAGAAACTTTGTGGTGATCTACTCAGAGAAAGAGGACAGAAAGAGGAGATTAGTAGGATAATCCTCCATCTTCACATCAAAAGGACCACAGGTGGGGCACCTGGGTGACTCAGTCCATTAAGCATCTGCCTTCGGCTCTAGTCATGATGCCAGGGTCCTGAGATGGAGCCTGGCATCAGGCTCCCTACTCAGTGGAGAGCCTGCTTTTCCTTTTCCCTCTGCTGCTGCTTCTCCTGCTTGTACTCTCTCTCTCTCTCTATGTGTGTCAAATGAATAAAAAAAAAAAAATCTTTAAGTTGGAAAAAAAGGGCCACAGAACTCAGGATGGAGGCAATATGCGGAAAGTAGGACTGGAGGTTACAGAGCAGCTGGCAAGCAGATCCACGAACCACTTGGAATGTAAAAAATTATTTCAATTTTTAAATTGAAATTATTTCAATTTTTAAAGTTTAAACTCCAAAGACTGTTTAAGAGCATCAGTCAGACTATTCTGCTGGGGGCTTTGAAACAAACACCCTTTTCAACTCCCTTCTGAAAAGCTCATTTCCTATTATGAATACAACTCCAATATTTCAGGTAAAATTTCCTCTTAATGAGGAAGGAATAGAGTCTGGGGACAGATGAACTGGGTTGCTTGGCTAAGTATTTAATTTCCCACTTAGCTTTGCAAGCAGAGATAGACAGCCCTAATTCAAACATTAATATTCATGAAAAAATGGCATAATGTTTCATTTGGAGAGAAGATTTGGGAGAAATGCTACATCCAGCAACACCAGCTTAGACTTTCTGAACTGCTACCTGCTGGTGTAAGTGTGTTCCTTAATACAGAAGGAAACCTCCAATTAACATGGAATTTATTTTGTGAAAATATCTTTACAGATAAATTGCTCAAATAGATGGCTCGGAAACCATAGCAACTATATATTTTAATTAAAGTTTGCTGCTTCAAAGGAAAATCTTACATAATTGGTACCTACATGTCTTTGCTGAATTGGCTTAGCTATGGGAAATATAGGCTTTTAATAATGGGAAAAGAAAAATCTTCCCCTTTACCATCTTCCATTTACTACATGCATCTCTTATACTGCCTTAGATAGCTTGAGTTAATTTTCCAATATGCATAAAGCTAAAATTAGCCCTATGAATAGAAATTCCACTTAAACACATAACAGAAAAAAAAAATTATAATTCTGGCTTAAGAATGGGTTTCCAGGGGCACCTGGGTGGCTCAGTCATTAAGCACCTGCCTTCGGCTGAGGTCATGATCTCAGGGTCCTGGTATTGAGCCCCACATGGGGCTCCCTGCTCAGCGATGAGCCTGCTGCTCTCTCTTCCTTTCTCACTCCCCCTGCTTGTGTTCCCTCTCTCACTGTGTTTCTTTCTGTCAAATAAAGTCTTTAAAAAAAAAAAATAAAGAATGGATTTCCAGCCATGGATAAGACACACAAAAAGAAAGATATTTTAAGAACCTTTTGACAACTATTATTAATACTTCCAATTTATTGAATGTCAATGATGTCTGCTTACTATAGAAAGGTGCCATTTTGCCATTTTGTGAATAACTGCCGGAAACAGAAGTAGGACTCTTTAACCACACATTTATTTAACCAACACTTATAGGCAGTCAACCATGCTTCTGTACTGGGGAAAAAAAAAATCCTAATAGAGTATATTTAACAGAATACCTCCTTACTGTGTACTTTTGGGACACTTTGTTTTATCCCCACAACAGTATCAGGACAATTCCAAAGAGAGGTTGGATGGGATCTAGGAAAGGTTAGGGATGCCTTCCACGTCAAGCATGAAGACTGTGTCTATCCCTGCAAGCCAGTCCATGCCTTCCAAAGAACTGACCACCTAGCTTCATTGATAGCTCTTAAATTTTATAAATAATAACAAAGCCCAAAGCAAAACTCAGGTAAATCCGTAACTGATATTTCTACGCATTCAACAGGAGCAGAGGTCCTTCATATGGGCCCTTGGACACAGCTAAAACAGAACTACAATTCTAAGACTTTGCTTAACTAAATATGTAAGAGAAAAAAATGAAAGCTGCAAAAGGATCATTTAGTCCCTGACATCCAAGAACAGGTTATTAAAGAATCAGGTAAGTGTCCATATAACCATTGAAGTGATGTGACAAACATTAATGGTTAAAAAGCTACCCAAACCAGGGGTGCCTGGGTGGCTCAGTTGCTTAAGCATCCAACTCTCGGATTCGGCTCAGGTCTTGATCTAATGACTCATGGGATCGAGCCCCACATCAGTCTCCGAACTCAGCAGGAATCTGCTTGGCTTTTCTTTCCCTCTGCCCCTTCCCCATTCTTGCTTTCTTTCTCTCTCTCAAATAAATAAATCTTAAAAAAAAAAAAAAGGGGGGGGGGAGAAAGAAAAAAAATTATCCTATCCAAACCAAATTTGGCATGGGAGAGTTCTTAGGATGATTCCAAATGAAAATTTGAAATTTATTTTACTCAAAATGTATAATCTCCTTAGCAGTCAACTAATCCGACTCTCTAAGCTCTTTTAACAAACATATCACAGGAATGTATTCATTATTATGATTACTTAACTGTTAACATCACATTCCCCTGTCACCAGTCAGTTCTGGTTCCAGGTCTCCCAACACTGAGTCCACTACTGAGCAGGCTTATCTGCCCATTCCCACCAAGCTGGCAAAATTCCAACTTAACCCCAAGCAGGGAAGCTGGATTTATTACTTTCTGTCTGCAGTTACTCTGTTTACACACATTTTCCCAGGTCCTACATATCCACCTGCCACCTTCAGATGCATTCATTCCTTGAGGGCAAGAGCGTGGCTGGCACCCCACAGTGCCTGGTGCAATGTTAGACATGTGGTGTAAACGGCATGAACGCTTGCTACCTGAGTAAATATTGTCAGTCTTAAAGTCATTACCATAAGTATATTCAATCACTAAAACACAGTCACGTTTACTTCCCCCATTTATGAAATTTTCCCAGTCCCAAAAGACTGCTGGGGGAGTGGGGTGGAAGTGAGGATCAAGCTGTTCTTAAGTTATTTATGCAAAATGCAGTCTGATAAAACAATTAGTATTTTTTCCTACTCTTGATGACAAAATGTTTAAACAGATTGTATTGAGGAATTACCTCAGCCAACCCCACAGAACGTGGGGTGATGGGCTGAATTCCAGAAGCTTATTTGTAAATCAGTTGTTTAGAAAGAGGAAAACATTTTCCCACTGACAGAAATATCTGATGTGGGGGTGAGTTTTCCAAAAGCCTCTAAGAGATGAAGTTAAAGGGGCTGCAAGACAAGCAGATCTGAGGAGGCTAACTTTATACCTACCACCAGTGCTCTGAGAGGGGAAGGAGGAACAATTACAGGCACTGGCCACACCCCTTCCTCTGTGTTGTGATCTGGGAAACAGGGACCAGTGTTCCTCTGCTGAGGGACAGGAAATCCCTAACAGCAGTGGAGTCCCCACCATAACTTTCAAGAGGAGAGAGAGGATGAAAAACCAAGTTAAAAGTGAATGGAAGGAGCCATGTGTGGCTACCCAACTGGCCAGGGCATTTGTGTATCAGTGGCTTCATGAATGAATGGTAGACGAACGTGAGGGTCTGCTCAACTGACAGGCATCTGAGAAACCATAGAGCTCAGTCTTCCTCAAATTCTGCGTTTCCAAACTCTAGGCCCCCTCACCAGGTCAACGGCTGCTCTGGTGAGAAGATATTCCATGGTCAGTCAGTTTGAGAGTCACTAGGCTAAATGAAAATCAATCATAGGTCATCACTGGCTACTTTAAGATAATGATGAACATATTAAGTATTGGTGATATCAGAGGAAGATACACCATACAGCATTCCCCAAACTATTTTGACACGGAATGCTTTTCACAAAAGATAACACTATGCAGGTCATAGGTTGGAAAATGCACATCAACCTATTCTCTGCATTTTACAGATGAAACGGAGACCTAGAGAAGCACAAAGAATTTCTAGAGGTAGCAAGGTTCTATGTGAAATAGCAGGGGTCTGGACTCAGAATTTTCCTGCTCCAGGTCCATACTCCTTCTTCTACAGCAACATAGTTTCTAACTCCAGGGCTAATCACAGGTTCAATTCTGTTAGGGGGGGAGCGCCTTAGGACATTCTCTCCTTAGGACCCTGAGACTCTGCCTTCCCTTTCCTTTCATGGCTAAATGCCCACGATCAATGAAGATTGCCATTGACTACTGTCCCTAATCTATTCTGCTTAATACCTGATCCAATCTCTATCTCGAGCTCACCTGGATCTCTGCAGATCACCTGCAGCCAGAATCCCCCATCATAACGGGGCTGATCACCAGCCCAAATGCACCAGCTGCTGTTAAGGAACCTCTTCAGCAAGGATCACATCCTGCAGTGACACCATTTCCTGATACCACACACTCCCTTCGCAAGCCCAGCCCCAACTACCTTCCTAAAATGCCAACCACCCCCTCGCCCCGCAGCCGCTGCTGGGTCCATCCAGCCAAAGTCACTGCCCTCCTTGCGAATATCTGATATGTTCCATCCCTGTTCCTCCTGAGCTATTTGTTGCCACAGGCAACACCCTGTACAATGTCTGTAGGACAACCTTCTGCCACAGCAAGTATCCATGGCAACCAGATGGGGCCAGCAAATAGAATTAAAGTCCACAGATAATTCCCCAAAGTTAGCTTAGCCAATAGATGATTTATCAGAGCAGTCAATGTTTGGCAAAACAGAGTAGAGTGGGCTCCAATCCTCTTTGTTGCACCATGGTCTGCTGGGCAATGACACACCTGAAAGTGAGAGCCTGGAAGGGAGACAAAGCAGTGCGAGACTTGCCTGGCTTCAAGAACAAAACCCTGCCCCAGAAAGGAAGCAGATGAGGCAGGATGCAAATCAGGGTATCGGTCTTCCTTATTCCCGCTCCAGATTCACTGACGTTATTGATGGCCTAGGATATGCCAGGTAATATAAGGAATATAAAGAAATAGAACACACCCGAGATTTGCACAGGCTAGTTAGAAAAATAAAGCCAATATGTATAAAAAGATAAATATTCTTTAAGCGTCTACTAAAATAAAAACAGAAGACAAAGTTATCAGATAAGGGAACATGATTAATTACCAAATGGCTCCGACGAACAGTAACAGCCAGGGATGTTCCCAGCAATCAGGACAATCCCTCATCTATGAACACAACAAAAGACTTTCACAGTGCAAAGGCAGTAAGATCACAGGACTCACCCATCCTTCCTTAAAATTGGGACGCCTGGGTGGCTCAGTTGGTTAAGCAGCTGCCTTCGGCTCAGGTCATGATCCCAGCGTCCTGGGATCGAGTCCCGCATCGGGCTCCTTGCTTGGCAGGGAGCCTGCTTCTCCCTCTGCCTCTGCCTGCCACTCTGTCTGCCTGTGCTTGCTCTCGCTTCTCTCTCTATGACAAATAAATAAAATAAAAAATCTTTAAAAAAAAAAAAAAAAAAAAAAAAAAATAAAATGGGCACTTAAGACCTAAGGCATGTAAGGCTTAAGGAAGATGGTAGAGAGGAAGCATTTCAGAAGCTTACAGAGCTCTACACACCTAGCTAACACGCTTCTGTATTTCAGGATCAAACCACAGGCTAACAAGTCTATCCTTTGTACACAATACTTCAGAAAAAATACATCGACTCAGTTTTGAGACTTGTGAATATCATCAGATTTTCAAAATTTGAGACGGATTGGTATGTAGAAAGCATTCGATATCAAATAAGCATTAAAATTAAAGTGCTGTGCAGGGGCCCTGGGTGGCTCAGTGGGTTAAAGCCTCTGCCTTCAACTCAGGTCACGATCCCAGGGTTCTGGGATCAAGCCCCACATTGGGCTCTCTGCTCAGCAGGGAGTGTGCTTCCTCCTCTCTCTCTCTCTCTGTCTGCTTCTCTGCCTACTTGTGATCTCTGTCTGTAAAATAAATTAAATCTTAAAAAAAAATAAATTAAATTAAAAAAATTAAAGTGCTGTGCAGATAATATTTCCTTCTGTGACATTAAAATCCTTAAAATCACTTTGTGAAAGGGATACTCCTAAAACAAATCATCTTTCCCACTGAGAACTGTACCATAACTGGGTGTCTGTTTCTGACCAAGGATTCAGTATTACCACTGTCACAAACAGGATCTACCATCTTGTAAAAATAAAATAATCACAATTCTTTATAGCCATGGAAAGTACTAAAGGTATTCTACAAATCCTATGATATGGGCATTGATTAGACATCATAAATTGTACCCACATCACAAACTACAACCCTGTTACGCTACAAATTCAAGCCCAAGGTACTGTGGTAACTATAATGAACATTAAACAGTTATCAATGTTTTGTTTGCTTTTGCCTTTTTAGCATTTTCCCCGCGTGTTCAAACATAGCCCAAGAAATTCTGACTTAGGCCCCCATTTTCTCCTGAACCGTGTCTCATGACAGAGGCTTTCTAAATCATTTCATCAACAGAGAGCTGTCGTTGAAGAAAAAAGTGCTTGGCAGATATTTACAACAGATAACGATAGTGATGGTGGGGTTTCTACACCTCCAAACTTAGTCTGGAGGTCACCATTACTGCCACACCGCTCTTCATCTTTCCCAACCTACTGCTTCAATCAAAGCTAGAAAACCAGAAAACCAGATGCCCAACATCACACCTAAGCAAACAGTGCCACCAGGAAGCAAGGGTCCCTGAAACCTGACTGAAATCTACTGCAGTTTCCAGCTTAGTTCCCCTTAGGACTTAGTTCTCCTTGCACTATTGGTTTCCGTTTGGGGGTTGTGGGCTTGGCTGGCTGTCTTGTTGCTACTCTGTGGACTACCCCGAGAGGCCAGGCGTGAGAGCACTGGGGAAGTGGGGCTCTCTACTCCACCAGGCACCAGCTCTGAGAACTTGAACAAGTCACACAGGCTTCAGATCTGGTCTTCATCTCCAAAAGAGAAACTCTACTGCTACATTTTTGGAATTACTGTAAAGATAAACTGAATTCACATAAAAGTTTCTGACACAGAGGCACCTGGGTGGCTCAGTGGGTTAAGGTGTCTGCCTTTGGCAAGGTCATGTTCCCAGGGTCCTGGGATCTGGCCCCACATCTGGCTCTGTGCTCGGCGTGGAGCCTGCTTCCTCCTCTCTCTCTGCCTGCCTCTCTGCCTACTCGTGATCTCTGTCAAATAAATAAATAAATAAAATCTTTAAAAATAATCTGACACAGGGGCGCCTGGGTGGCTCAGTGGGTTGAAGCCTCTGCCTTCAGCTCGGGTCATGATCCCAGGGTCCTGGGATCGAGCCCCGCATCGGGCTCTCTGTTCAGCGGGGAGCCGGTTTCCCTTCCTCTCTCTCTGCCTGCCTCTCTGCCGGCTTGTGATCTCTGTCTGTCAAATAAATAAATAAATAAAAATCTTAGGAAAAAAAAAATAATAATCTGACACAGAGGATCTCATTAAACATTAGTTACCTTCCCTTTAGTGCAAAGTCACTACAAACAAGCACAACCACAATGATTAAGAGATCATTAACTCGAACTTTTAGGAGCAGTCTGGAAGCAACTCTCCCCAAAATTGCTAAAAGCTGAAAAACACCAACATTATATGTTTAATCATTGATACAAAGTGTCAAATGGAGAAAGGCATTGAGACCTGAGGAAAGGTATGAATTATGCAGTGTGAATGAGGGCAGAAGAAAAATAGGAAGCAATCAAAGAGGAAGGTTTACCCAATGATGGAATCTAAGGTTTGGGACATTCAAGTTTGTACTCGTTTTCTTTTTCTTCCCCTCAACCTCAGTACCAGAGATTACCAAGAATTCTGAAGAGTTTTAGACACTGAAACAAAATCTAAATCAAAATTATCCTTCTTTTCCTATGTTGTTATGTCAAAGCGCCAGCCTGTAACAGTAATGTATCCACAGAAATGGATAAGGGCACTGCCAATGAACTTACAGGAGATTTGGGCGGAAAGGTCTGATTTCACATTTTTTCCTGAAAGTCACCAGCATCACAAGGATCAAGAGTTCCTTGAAGATCTGAATTCTGGAGAGAGACTAAAGGTTCAAGCTGTGGGAGGAGTAGGGATTCAGCAATCTCGCTTTCTGTCTTTTCAGACCTAGAAAACTGAAGTGGGAAATCAAAGAGAACTAATCCTCCCTTCCTGAAAAGCATGCACAGTTTTCTACACAACCTTGCTTCTGTTTGGCTTCCTGGAAGAATTCCTGGCTGCTGTTTTTTTTCAGTGGTTCAGAGTGCTGTATGCTTACATAGTCAGATGGTAAGGAGACAGCTGTGACAACAGAAATCCCATTTTGTTCTTTTTCCACCATTGGGGTGATTCTTAAATGGGTATTCTCAAATGCAGCCAAAGACTTAAAAAATTATCGGTCAGAGTAATGCTAAATCCAGAGAATGTGAAATCAATTAAGAATGTTCTCAGATGCTTCAATAAAATAAAGTTGAAGCAGATCAATTTTTTTTTGTTGTTGTTGTTTGTGTGCTTGACTGGTCTGGTTGATTGATTTAGTTCTTAATATAGAATCACCATTGTGGTCCAACTTTGCAAAAGCCTTGTTATAAGTTAGAATAGAGGAAATCCATTTTGTCTAAAAAGAATTACTCAGATTTTTGTTGCATCCTAGGCAAACACTGAGACTTCCTGTTGAGTCTCATAATGGCAGAGGACAGGAATAACAAAGCTAGATTCCAGCAAGAACATGGGTTGACCTCCTCAGGATCCCTATCCTGTCCTTGGTCCATCAGAAACCTTCTTGCATTGTGGGGGGCAGCTCACCACCCCACCACCTTTGTCAAAATAAGCAAACACTGCTCGAGAACCAGTAGCACAAGTGAACATGGCCATGACACTTCACCCAAGGCATGCCCCTGTCTCCCCAAGACGGGAAGTATGGGTTAAACACTGGCTGGATCCAGAGATACCAAACTACCCCTGTCACAACTGGATGGGACAGGGAGTATGTAAATCTCTTTGGGCCTCTGGTTTTTCCTATGTCAGATGGGATAAAAAGAGGTAAAAGTTGATGGTGTGAATAGTGTGACTCCTCCAGGGCCTTGTACAAATGTTTAGAGGGCCAAAAACTGAAGGAGAAAAAAAAAAAAGTAGTTTTCTCCCAGGCAAAGTACACATTATATTATAACCACGTAAGCAGCAACCATCAAGTCATCAAGTCTAGGCATGGGGCTGCCATCCAGCTGACTGTGGTGCAGTGAAGTCAGCCTCAAACCCCACTGCCATCCTTTGGGCCTTTAGCTAGCATGATGGTCAGAGTCAATGCCAACTCTTCTCACCAGGATACACCAAAGCTTACTTGTTTAAACCCTTCTTAAAGCTCTTGTCTCAGTGTGACCATCGAAAGATGAACCAACAATAAGCAGACTCATTTCCCCAGTTCACCAAACTCTCAAAGTTAATTTTCAAATGAATGTTTCACATGTTATTAGCCAGACATCATATACAATCTTGCCACCTCTTACATTAGCATCACTATTACTTTCTGAGCAGTATTTTATACTGTGGCATCAAGCAAGTTATTAGGATACCATAAAATATTTTAGAAACCAGTCTATAATGCCAGCCAGGGTCTGCGAGGATTTTGTGATTAAGCTGGCCGTGTGTCACTATGCTGTAAGCTGAAGCTCATGAAACATATGTACAAAACTGCTGTGATCAATGGAGCCACCTCTCAGGTTTAAGAGCTGAGTCAGACGTCAAGAAAAATTTAATTTTAACCATTATATCAACTCACGTCATAAACCACATTTTCTTCTGAACAGTGCTTGAGCAAGAAATAAAATCTGAAATCTTACACAGCACTTATTTTCCTATGAAAAATTTTGTTACTTAAGTTTGTATGTTAGGTTTTCTCTTTTTCTTTTTTCCTCCACAGAAGGAATGCCTAAGTCCCCATATGACCAAAATAAATTTTATTAACTCTAAGCACAAAGTTATGGTGAATAATCTTTCCCAATTTCTGGAGGAAGCCATCTTAAGATGCATTTAACAGCTTGGAACTTTGGAAGCTGGGGAATCTACCTTTCCTTTCCACCTCCAAAAGGAAGTTCTGGTTTCTGGAGAAGACTTGGGTCTTCTTCCCCGTCAGTCTTCCCACAGGTACATCCTTCTCTCTGACCCTGAAATAGCCTGTCAGTTGCAAGGCTAGGATTCCCTCTTAGGTCTGTGTGACTCCAAAGCCAAAGAAGCTAGCTTTGGGGTGCAAAATACATGCGTACAGATCAAATGAGACAGTACGTGATGTAGACCTGCCAAAGAAGAACATTTTGATGAACATAAATATCTCTCTTGTGGAAGTAGCCGGGACGTCCTTCAGTAAGTGAATGAATAAACTGTGGCACATTCAGACCATGAAGTAATTAATACTCATTGCTAACAAGAATGCACATTGCTAAGTGAAAGAAGCCTATCTGAAAACGCTACCAACTGTATGATTCCAAGTATAAGACATTCTGGAAAAGGCAAAACAATAAAGGCAGTAATACGATCAGTGGTGGCCTGGGGTGGGGTGGGAGGATGAAGAGGCAGAGCACAGGATTTTTAGGTCAGTGAAAATAACCTCTATGATATCATAAAGATAGTTACCTGTCATTATACTTTCCAAACCCAGAATGTACTACCTCAAGAATGAACCCTGAAGTGACTGTGGATGTTGGTGATTACAATGTGTCAATGTGGGTTCATCATGCATAACCCATGTGCCACACTGGTGAGGGATGTTTATAATGAGGGAGGCTATGCATGTGTTGGGGCAGGGGGGTCAATGGAAAAACTCATATCTTTCTTTCAATTTTGCTATAAATCTAAAAGTTTTCTAAAAAATAAAGTCTTTAAAAAAAAAAGTCTTGCTGGAGGGTGGGAAAAAAAGTCTGAAAATGTTGAATTACACTGGCTTTTCATGACTAGCTCAGGGACATGTCAAGATATGCTCAAGATGGTCTGGGCTGGGATCATACTGCCATGTCACTGAAGATCCTCCTTAAATATCCAGTCACACTACAAAAATAAAAACAGGATGATCTTGGAGTGAATGAACTTCAGGATGGGAGTGACTCACAGAAAACGTACTTCCTAAAGACTCTTAATTGTTTGCTATTGACAATGATGTCATCATGGCTGTGCTCAGAAACGCCTTTCTTTCCTGCATTATTACTGCCAACCAAGCTTACCTTAGCTGTCAACAGCCACTGTGCAAAGCACTCAAGAAGTCAGTGTGTGTGTGTATTTATATATTTTAGGATTTTATTTATTTACTTAGAGAGAGCGAGCATGCACGAGCAAGGAGAGGGGAAGAGGGAGAAGGAGAGAAGAACCTCAGGCAGACTCCGCAGTGAGCATGGAGCCTGGCGCAGGTCTCAATCTCATAACCCGAGATCATGACCAGAGCTGAAACCAAGAGTCTGATGCTCACCCTACTGAGCCACACAGGCACTCCAAGAAGTCACTTTTATATATGAATCATATCCACCTGTCTGTACATAACAGATGTATTTGGAAAAGATCTATCTGTGTAAATCAAAGTTCCTATATACCAAGCCATTGTTTACCACGTGGTGTTTCTTTTTGTCACAGGTGTCATATCTTCAGCAGCAATACCAGAAGCAGACAAGAACATCATGGCATTGGACGCAGAACTGTCAACGATTACAGGCTATTCCACCAACTTTGCTTCCCTGCAGGCCACTGCTGGAGTACCCTTGAGCTATACGAGCAACCCAAGCTATCCCTGGGTAGGCCATCTTGCCTTGCCAAGGTGAAGCGTTGCATGTGAGCAAGGCACCAGCTTTGATGCCGTGGATACACTGGTTCTCCTCCTGAGCTGTTATTAGAACACAACTTTAGGTAAATTTTAACTGCCTTGGTTTCCTCACCTGCAAATGAAGATACTAATACTTTGTAGAATTGCTGTCAGAATAGGAAATGAATAACTGGCACAAAATAAACAATCAATGGCGTTAATTATTATTACTTTTACATGCAGACATTGGTTAAGAAGAGCAAACTCAAAGTTTCCAGGTGTGTCACTCAATATAAGAAAAAAGGCCACTTATTCAATAAATATTAGTTCATTAAATTTATATTTATACTATAACTTACACTACTATGAATTAGGCCTGCATGGAGCTTAGCTCCCAGAGAAAACTGATTTTATTGCAGGACTTGAGCCCAGCTGGGTTTTTTTTGTTTTTTGTTTTTTTTTTTTTAAATACAGATAATTTCTGCACTATGAAATTAATATATTTCATCATGGTAAACTTCATTATCTATCATTTTTCTTGCTTTGCATACTTAAAAGTAGACTATAACATGTAAGGAAAGGAAAATGAGTTAAACATTTATAATATAGTATTTATATGCAAATACTCCAATTTTTTCTATTCAAAACACAGAAAGTTAATTATAAAGATAACCCCCTAGATTTCTCTGGTTTGGGCGATGGTTTAAGAATTCTTAAAAAAAAAAAAAAATCTTTAACCTTATCTCTAGATTAAAAATCTATTTTTTTAAAAAGATTTTATTTATTTATTTGACAGACAGAGATCACAAGGAGGCAAAGATGCAGGTTGGAGGAAGGGTGGAGAAGCAGGCTCTCCGCTGAACAAAGAGCCTGATGCAGGGCTTGATCCCAGGACCCTGGGATCATGACCTGAGCCAAAGGCAGAGGCTTTAACCCACTGAGCCACCCAGGTGCTCCTAAAAATCTATATTATTAAAAGAGTCATATAAATTTTGAATCTAGCAAAACTACTCATTCTAAATTTTCAGTCAATCAACCTGAACTAGGCAAAATGCCTTTGCAACATAAGCAAGCTAGGTAAGGAAAACTGTAACCCCTTTCAGACGATGGTATCCCACTATAGCATCTTGTCCAGAAGAACCGGAGTTACCCCTTGCTCACTGCCATAAGCACCCAGGCTGGGCCTGGCACATAGTAGATTATTCAATAAATATCTTTGCCTAACCAGGGGGCAAACACGCTTATTACTTTCAGTAAGTGTAAATTTCAGTGTACTCGGCAGATCTCCAGGTAGAAACAGTATGGGGCATGCTACGGATTGAATGTGCACGTTCTCTCAAATGCCTATGGTGAAGCCCTAACCTTTAAAGTGAGGGCATTTGGAGGTGGGGCCTTTGAGCAGTAATTGGGTCATGAGGGTTGAGCCCTCATGAAGAAGATTAGTGCCCTTATAAGAAAAAACACGAGGATCACTCCTCTCTCCCTCCATCATGTAAGGAGACACAATCAAGAAAAGGGCCCTCTCCAGAATGTGACCATGTGGGCACAATCAGCCTAGACTGCCAAACTCTAGAACCCTGAAAAATAAAGTTACAGTCTTAAGTCACCCAGCCTATGTTATTACTGTGAGAGCAGCACAACTGCTAAGCCATGATATGCAGTTACTATATAAAATAAATAAAAAGAAAGTGTTTCTAATTCATACTTTTTACAAATTTAAACTGATACCACAATTTCTCTCATTAAACTGGATGTAGGATTATGTATGTGGTTACATAAAGAGTTAAAATTTTATTATTCCTGTAAAACATTTTCAACCCAACTGAAAAATTGTTGTTTAGGAAGATGTCCTTTCTTGCTGTTCTGTAATTGTCACAGAACTTACAACACAGGGGAGAGACTGCACCCTTCCTGTTCATGTTTGTTGTTGTAGCCCTATCATTTTGTACAGCTCTGGCACATGGCAAGCATTTAATACAATTTTGGGGAAGAAAGTAGAAAAAAAGGAAAAGGCAGCAAGAGAGAGGAGGGAATCTCTTTTTGAAAAACTTTATAGTTTAACTGAAAAGAAATGTATCAATCTTGAAATTGTCATTTTGGGTACTGAATATCATTATCTGGGAAACAAGAGTACTTGATTATTAAATCAGCAATGCTGATTACAGAATCAGAAGTACTTTATGCTGAATTAAATTCAGCAATTAATCAAAGCCAATGTGCCTGCTTGTAAATATCAATATTGAATTTTAAGCATACAAACCAGCCTATCGATTAACACTAAGGCCATGAATTTAATCAGTGAATGTTGAGATATAATTTGCTGATTTCTGCAAGTAATGAAACCAAAGTCATTGCTGAAGCCTGATAAAAGGTAAACTGAGGCAAATTAAAACTTTTGAAAAGATTATTTGAAAAAACATCAATCGAAATCAGGCAGCATCAAACCAAAAGTGGTTAGGAGCATTCCACCACCAACAACTAGGGGCAAGGTTTTTATAGTGAAGATGTGGTTAACAGAGCAAAGATATTATTTGACTGCTTAGAACTTAAGCAATTCCTTTATTTGGCCAAGTCCAGTTAGCGGTTTGTAAATGGCTATTCTCAAATTTTGTTTTCTCATATTCAAGTGTATTGACTGATTTAAGTTTTGGTTCACTTATGTAGCTGAGCAAGACATCAGGCAACTTGAGTAATGGTCTCCTTTAAAAACTTTTACAAGCTTGATCTTGGCTGCCTTTGAGGCAGATACTGAAATTATAGAATCCTTTAGAGTCATCATTTACTGACTATGCCCTTGCTTTTTTTTTTTTTTTTTAAGATTTTATTTATTCATTTGACAGAGAGAGAGAGCAAGCATAAGCAGGGGGAGCAGCAGAGGGAGAGGGAGAAGCAGGCTCTCCCTTGAGCAAGGAGACCTAGGACCCTGGGATCATGACCTGAGCTGAAGGCAGATGCTTAATCAACTGAGCCACCCAGGCGCCCCTGCCCTTGCCTTTTGAATAAATCTGGAAGTAGAGGTTGTGTACTACAAAGATTATACTCTCAATTGCAGACACAGAGCAATATATTTTAGTGTTTTAAAGCACAGGAACCAAGAAGCAAGTGTTGGCAAGGATGTGGAGCAAAAGAAACTCTTCGCACACTGTTGGTGGGAATGCAAGCTGATGCAGTACTATGGAAAATACTACAGAGGTTCCTCAAAAAGTTAAAAATAGAATTATCCTATGATCCAGTAATTCCACTACTGGCTATTAACCCAAAGAATACAAAAATACTAACTCAAAGGGATCTACCTGATATTTATTGAAGCATCATTTACAATAGCCAAACTATGGAAGTAACCCCAGTGTCACAGATGATGGATAAAGAAGATACAGCATATACAAAATGGAGTATTACTCAGCTGTACAAAATTTCAGTCCATCATTTGCAAAAACATAGATGGGTGTAGAAAATGCAATGCTAAGTGAAACATGTCAGAGAAAGACAGATACCAAATGATTTCACCCATATGTGGAATTCAAGAAACAAACCAAATGAATAAAGAAAAATGAGGCAAACCAAAAAAAAGACTTAACTCTAGAAAACAAACACATGGTTACCAGAGGGGAGGTTGGTGTGGGCACAGGTGAAATAGTTCCTAGGGAGTAAGAGTACACTTACCATGATGAGCATGGAGTTATGTACAGAATTGTTGAGTCACTATATTGTACACCTGAAAGTAATGTAACACTGTATGTTAATTATACTTCAATTAAACACAGGAACTGGAGACTGCCCAAGTTCAAATCTCAACTCCTATACTCACTAGCCATGTGACCTAGGACACGTCACTTGACATCTCTGTTTCAATAACATGGGGTTAATACCTACTTCACATAATTGCTGGAAAATCTAGTTAATATCTGTGAACACTGAAAATAGTATCTGCTAAACTGTGACTGTTCAGTAAATGGTAGCCATTACTAAAAAAGACCTATGTATTCACCTCCATGCCTTAAAGTGACAATGTGTCAGTAGCATTATGTACTAAATATACTCATGAAAACCATTATTACTCTTTAAATTTTCTTTATAATCCTGAAGGTAATCTTCCATGGATTTCTAAAATAAATATTTAAAAAATTTTAAACATTAAACATTAAAATTAAAAATTAAAATTCAAACATTAAACATTAAACATAAGGAAGCTTAACGAAAGTTAGTCATTTTCTTTAAAGTATTTCGGATATGTTTCTATCTCCTAGATTCTCCCATGGATTAAAACTTAGAGGGAGCATCAGATGAATTTTTTTTTTTTTTTTTTTGCACATTTGTTATTTCAACATTTCTGAGTTTCATTTTCATCATAACATTGCTGTGGGTAGCCTGACAATTCTTTCCATAATTTGGATTTCCTATTCTGCTACCAGCACAGACGCAAATAAAATCATGAGTGTTATTTCACCTCATAATTAAGTCTATGTGGTCTGCTGAACTCTCATATAAATGTACCAGCCCTAGAGGAATTAGCGACGCCACTGCACAAAAGTCAGTCTTGCCTGCATATCGTGTTCATCAGATTTAAAAACCATCTCATGGGCACCTGGGTGGCTCAGTGGGTTAAAGCCTCTGCCTTCGGCTCAGGTCATGATCCCGGGGTCCTGAGATTGAGCCCTGCATTGGGCTCTCTGCTCAGCGGGGAGCCTGCTTCCTTTTCTCTCTCTGCCTGCCTCTTTGTCCACTTGTGATCTCTCTCTGTCAAATAAATAAATAAAATCCTAAAAAAAAAAAAAAAAAAAAAAAAAAAAACCATCTCAGAGCCCATCGTCAGCGCCATTGTTTAGTGGGAGTGTGAGAGTGTTTCAAAAACATGATGTATTTGAATTAACAGTTCTGTGAATTCTTCTTAAGTCCAGAAAGCCCAAATGATAAGTGCTATCTTCCATTCAACTGCAAACTCAAAGGTGACTTTTACTGTCGGGGGCACTGGTCATGAAGTGTGATGGGATTCCCGATAAGATGCCCTAACCCCCAATGAGAGCGCACTTATAACAGCCCAGTTCATAGCAGTGCAAGGGACCATCACAATTGCTACCTAATTGAAACAACTTATGTAATGGGTTTCATTTGATGAAAATCACCAGGAAAAACACAGAGATCTAATATCGACTCTTTCTGGTTTCTGTTCCAAAATTTATCTCTTTCACAGCTCCTTTTTGCTTTATTTGAGAATAGGAACTTCCTCAACTTCCTCAGCTCTTAATGATGTCAGATCCCAAAAATGTCCTTGCAGGTCGTGAGCTTCTAAGCAACCTTCTCCAGGAGATACTCACATCAACCAACATACATACTGCTTGTCCATTAATGACACCAGAACACAACATACTTAATACTTACCAAATAATTGCCCCTTGCAGTCAACAAAGACAGTTCAAAACTTGTATGGACATAATTTTCTTCCTTCAATCAAAAATTTAAAAAAAAAAAAAAAGCTTATGGTATTTTCTCATCTGCACTATAAACATACCTACCAAGAAGGCAAAAAATAATGGTTCAATTCCTATAAAGACAAACTTCTCATTTTCCCCAAATTTTCTGCTCCAAGCAATTACCATCCTTTGAATGCCTTTACTGCTCAGTGCCCTTCAAAACTCCTATTTATTCTTCCAGGTTTAGGGTTTGAATCAAGTTCTTCCTACTTGTGGCAGTCCTTGCTGACCTTTCTCCTTGTGCTCATGAACAAATACCAAGCGAGCATACTCTGGGCCAGATCTCGAGCCCAGAATTGAGGGTACAACAGAGAGGAAAAGAACCAAGTGATGCCCTCTGGGTTCCTGGAGTCCAGTATGTGTCTTTTGAACTATCTTTTGTTGAGCCACAAAATCATGCACTTGTTTTCATTTAAACAGTACATACTGGTTACTTCCTCTGGCCGGGGCATGGAGATGGAGGGTTTAGAGAAGATGCCGAAGCGGTTTACTCCACATCTAGCACAGGGGATAGGCAAACAAGGACAGAATTACAATGCAATGAGATGCAATCTTTCCTGCGTGGAGGATGAGAATGCAGACGACTTCACAGCAGTCACGCACAAACAAAGGGCAAGGGCACCATGTTGGGATGTGAGCAGATGGGGCACAGAGATACGAGGGGGCAGAAGCAGTGCCAGGCAAGTGGCAGACAGGCCAGGAATAGGGGTAGAGGTCAGAAGATGAAGAATCCCCACTAATCTTGACCAGAACCTTTGGCCAATGCAATGGAGGGCCATTGAGAAGTGATGAATGGAGGAAGACTAGACCAGATTCAGGCTAAGGGTAAAACAAGTTAAGAAGCTAGTAAAATAGTTGGGAAGACAGGGTAAATAGCTGATGGGAAGGAAGAGAAAAATTCAGAGAACTGAAGGATATGAAGACAGAGTCCACATTGGGGTGGGGGGGGCAGGATGGTGGCATGGTGAAGGAGGAAGATGCTGAGCCTGAGAACTGCATTCCCATCTGTGCTTTACCTTCCATGATGGTGGGCACCATGTTTCAAACCTCTTTTGTATCACAATGCTCAATGACTACAGGGTACAGCACAGAGAAGAGAGCCTCCATACAACTTAGTCAATTGATTGTTTAAGAAAACAAACCAGGGGAGAGCCTGGGTGGCTCAGTGGGTTGGGCCTCTGACTTAGGCTCTGAGATGCAGGGTCCTGGGATTGAGCCCAGCATCCCATCAGGCGTTCTGCTCAGCAGGGAGCCTGCTTCCCCCTCTCTCTGCCCGCTGCTCTGCCTACATGTGATCTCTCTCTGTGTCAAATAAATAAATAAAATCTTAAAAACAAAACAGTGAAATACTTATTTTCACTGGTTTGAGCTCGATTGGAAGAAAAAAAAAAAAACCAACGTCACTAAGAGATGAAGAAAGAAGGGGGATGTCATTTCTACTACTAAGACACTGAATAGTAACATCACTTTCAAAGGGTTGAAATTTTCTTTTGAATAGAAAAGAAATTATTCCCTGGAAAGTTTCAGTCTCTTTCCTTATTTTTAGCCCTACAATATATATATTAAAAACATTATGGTAAGTAAGCTTTGTGGGATCTGTGATTTAGACTCCTATATATGTCCCAATTGCCTTGCATGTGGAAATCACTAAATAAAAAAGTACATACATAAAACATAATACTGTAATTATCGGAAGCATATTCAATCAGAAATCTCTAAACCCACTAAAGATCGTCTACTTTGCAATCATTAGCCTGTCCTACAAGTTAGATACTATAATCAGCCTCTCAGAAGACAGACAGTACATTTGGATGTCACACAAGAGGAAGAAAGGCCCATTGAGTACTCACATTAGCAACATTTTATCCCAGAAAAATGTTATCTAGACAGCCTCAAACAAACTTTTTTGTTTCTCTTCACCTTCTTTGCCCGCTATGCAATCTTAAATCTTATTTAGGAATACTGGGCTTCTGTTTCTCCAAAATGCGGACAGAAATAGTTCTTACCTTAGGAGGTTAACATGAGGCTTAAATAGGTCAATATGTATAAGGTGATTAGAAAGACAGTTTAAGTGTTCGACATTTTCTATAATTTTTTTTTTTTGGATGGACCTCATCCTATGACAAAAGTCCAAAGGATGTTCTAACTCTGCATTTTGTGAGAAATCTCTGACTAGAAACACAATCGCCATTGTTTCCAACAGTCCACAAGCTTTACACTTGTGTCTCAAGGACAGAATATTCCTAGAGTTCCAGAAAAGAAATCAGCAGGTCCATCCCAAGGAGGCATGGAGTGTAAAGTGGAGAAGCACTGGCCTGGGAATACTGAGGAATTCCTGGGAATCACTGACCTGACTCCTCCCTATTTTAGCCTAGCAGGACCTGGAGCACATGGCCTAGCTTCTCCCCTACTCAGGTTCTCAGCTTATATGCGCTGACTAACCCTGTTGATTTATCTCACAGGGTTCATTTGAGCATCAGATGCCAGGAAAGGGATGGAAATGCGATGTACTAAAATTCCGTTCTCAGTTCTCATAATTGGGCTGGCTGGCTGTAGAGAATGGGATAAGAGGAAGGCATGGGAGAGCTGACCCAACAGACCTTAAACACGATACCCATGCACAGTGTAAATCTCACACAGGTATTTGTAAAAATGCACTTTACAGCGCAATCACTATGTTCGTCCAAGATTAGGTTCACACCAGAGAAGAGTAGAAACAAAGAGGTCTTTGTATGGGAAAGATTGTATCTAGACACCCTAATCTCTGTCCAGATCTATTTGTACTAAGCAAACAGTACAAAAACAAATGTATTTCTCTCAGATTTTTCTCCTCCTGTAATCAAGTGGTTAGTTTTTCTAGTCCCAAATTCTGAGGGGCCAAATCGAAGTCATTTTCTGGCAGATGGCAAAGAAGAAGGAAATCTCTAGGGGCCAAAGCAGGGCAGGTTACTACCAGCGGGGTTACAACCCAATCTCCTTCCTGCCCACCACCTCAACACAAGTCAATCTCTCTCAGAAGCCCCTTGTTACATGTTACTTCATTTTATCTACCCAAGTATCTTCTTCTACTGCCCTAGGTCAAGCAAAGCCTCCATTCTTGAAGGAGCAGACCTATGTACTTTCTTTTAAACCCTACCTTTTAAACCGCTCTTTTATGCATAAAATGTCCATCTTCTGCTTTAGCACCAAGAAAAATCCAAATTTCATACCATCTATAAAGTTGCTAAACACCCCAAGCATCATCCCTGAAGACCTTTCCCTTCTCACTTCCTAGTCACTTGGTACTGATCACATATTATTAAACAAACAAACAAACAAACAAACAAAAAACATGATTAAGCCTTGTACCCTCTGTGTATCAGAATCATGGGAGGTAGGCACATGCTTATTTAAAATAGAGGTTCCCTGACTCTAGAAATTCTGACTCAAGAAATTCTGACTAGGATGATGTGGCTAAGGGAACTATTTTCGGCAGCATCCTATGAGATTCTGTCTCAAATAGCAGTGCAGTCCTACCCAGAGACAATGTGCTGCTGTAAATTCGTCCTGTGACAGAATTCTGCACACTCACATGTCTGCACACACTCAAAACCCACTCCACACCCTCACATTTAGTGATCACACAGTAATTTGATTTGCCTCATAAATATTTCATACAACACAAATGAATATCACTTCGAGTGTGAAAATACTTTAAGGCAGAGCTTTTTTTAATTTCAGCATCCAAAGTCTAGAGGTTCAATATTTTTACAAAATTTCTGGTGCAAAAACTTATTAGCAGCTTGGACAGATTTAAAAAAAGAAGAAGGGTTGAATATTGCTCTTTTGATTCATTACTGTTTATAAAATAAAACCAGTGTTTCAAAATCCACATTACTTAAGTACTGCTCTAGGATGAACTCTAGAGTTAGTGTTTGTAGGAAAAATTATTGTGATTAAATGTGACTCAAAGCACAGACTTATAAAGCAAGATTCATGGACCTTCCCAAGGCAAACATCATAAATGCCATCATACTCGCAAAAAAACACCATCCCCACATGAGAGATGACAAGAATGGACCAGCCCATCCACACTGATTGCAATGGCCAATGCTGTCAACTGTTTTTATCACATCGGGTTATGTTGTACATACTTTGATTCCTCAGGTGTTCTGAGGAAAAAAATTAAAGTATAAATTCGCTGAGTTTACAAACAGAAAAGGAGTCCATCTTTGACAGTCAGCAGTGTGCTGGGGTAACCTGTGTTTTCTGTATATTTCTTTGCCAACCAACAAGAACAACTTGATTAGACATGAGCCAGCTCCTCCCGCAACCTGGCTCAGCCTTGTCCCCACGTGACTAAAGTTGCCCATCAGTCAGGGATGGGGAGAGAGGATTGGGGGGGGGGGGGAGATCTCAGTCAACTCACTAAGAAATGAGCATTAAATTTCATTTGCTGATACACTACATGGAATCTGGTTCTAGCTCAAGAAATGCTGTTCAAGTTCATTCACCTTTTCAACAAATATTTACTTAGAACCTATTTTATATAATGTCTGGTATTTACCTTCAAGGATCTTCCGATCTAGATCGTAAAGTTGAACTCCAGCCATCCCATCCCTATAGAAGAACCATGTAGTGTCCTATCTTATTCTCCTATTATCTGATGCTCTACCTTGATAACCTGTTTATTAGCAAGACAGTTCCTCCAGGTCTGGGACCTATGGAGTCCTTTCTCTGAATCCTTATCACCTAGGAGGGGTCTGAAGCTTACATTTACGTGTACTATTGGTTTCTGAATGCAGGCCACCACTAGGATACACCTTTATGTCACTCAGGTGTCTCTTCCCTGCCACTCTCTCCTGACACGCTCTCCTTTCTTTCTTAGAACAATGCTTACGGAACATGCCAAAGGCCAAGTTACTCAACCAGCTGGTCACCTCCTCCAGTTTTTCCCAATCCTGGTTAACTTTTCTAGTCCCCATCATGTCGTTTGAGTCGCTGTACCTGGGAACTCTAAGATATGTGTCCTCATACTTGAAATTAAGTATTTACTTTTAGTTAGTAAAACTCACATGCTAGCTCCATGCCAGCCCCATGCCCAACACATGCAAACACAGTGGTAGAAAGCAATGGGGCTGGTGGAGGAAGCATCAGCCACTTTCCTGAAGACAATGGCTGGGATCACAGCTAACATGACTTCAGGGATCTAATTCAGTTTGTCTTTTGGCTTAGAGTGAGGTTTTCCTCGCTCTCCCCAGTTTCCTGATTTAGCACAAGGAGTCACAGGCTATTGGCCTTTGTAATCGACAAGGCAGCTGGAGCTTCACCCTCGGATTCAGACAGACTGTAACTGACCACCCTCCATCCCCAGCATTTTCTTTCTCACATTCATGATGCTCATCCAACCATCAGCCGAACTGCCTGGAAATTTGTTTCCAGTGGCAAAGCTAGGAAACAAAAGACATCTGGGCTCCAGAATAGCAGAGCCTCGGGATCCCAAGCAGAGATTATAAATTTTAATTCTCCACTGCAGCACAGACGCACACAGGCAAGAACATTAAAACAGGCTAATCAAGGAAGAAATCAGCAGGGGGCATCGGTGCAGCAGATCACTGACAGCACTCTAAACAGCATAGCCAAGGCTAATAGCCTCCTTATATCCTCTCCTCCCATTAAAGATGCCCTGAAGACAATCTACCGAAGAATACTGCCGCAGTTATCACAGTTCCCAAATTGGCAGGTGATATCCTCTAAGTGCACTAGGCCACGAGTTGAGGATTTCCTGAGCACCCTTTACTCTTTCAGACCGAGTGCCGTTCTAAGAGGAGTAAGAGGCAAGGTACAAGCATAAATAATGCATGAGAACTACAGGTGTGGAAAGCTTTATTCAGACCTGCCACGCTAATGCATGCCTAAGCTGGGAATTTGTTACAATGTGACCAGATTTGCTCCTCTGTGTGTCCAAAATTGTACTGAGAATGACAGAGTTGAAGAATCTGTACCAGTAATCTAGTCCTTAGCCCTTTTCCAGCTGTTCTGTCCACTCTGCAGCTGTCCCTCCCAGATCTCTCCTCTCCAGAACTGGGACATCTGGTTAGGTAATAAAATCACAGCATTTCAAAGGCCACAGAAGTAAATAGAACTGATTTGTGTGCTTAAATACTCTACTAGCAAAGTCCTAGATTCTCAACCTTGCAAAGCTTTATTTGCAGGTAAGTTAGCTGTCTCTCCTATTTTCCAACTGTTCTTAAGTCTTTAGAGTAGTGATATGACAAATTAGTGATCTCTGGATTCTCGTTATCCTAGACAGAGTTGAAGAAAATCTGAAACCAGAGAAGGGATAACAGGCTTAAAGGGTTCCCCAAACTCATGTCCTCTGAGAATGCACGACACCATATATATTAAAACCACTTTCATTCAGAATTTCTGAATTAAGGAAAATTCAGATGCCCTGGAAATAGAATTCAGATCTAAACACTTCCTGGGAATATTAATATTTTCCTTTAACTAATTGTGGACCAAGATCACTTTTTCTCTATAATACAGCCTGTCATGTGGTTCAAGCAAGAGTGTTCATGCATTTAGGTTCCTTTCCATTTGAAATTCCATGATGCTTCCTGGGCAGTGCGGGTGTCTCTAGAACACACGCTCACACCAGAACCCCCCAGACTTCTACAGTGACCTCTCTATGAGATTTTGAGCACTGGGTATCATCAGATCAGTCTTGGAAATTCTCTCCTCCTGCCATTTCTCAACCCATACTACTCAGTCAGTTTCAAATTATCCAAAAAGATCTCCACAACCCCGGATGCCATCCAGCTAGTGCATGCACAAACAAGGAATCGTCATTGTTTGTCAACATTACATGAACCTCAGGAAGTTTCTGTGATTATGCAAGATAGTTCTGGTGCCTGGGGCCTGACCCTGCAAATCTATCCTGCCATCTACCTGAGATGGCCCAGCTGGAGAATCCCAGCTCAAACCTTTCCTGGAGGGGCGCCTGGGTGGCTCAGTCATTAAGCATCTGCCTTCAGCTCGGGTCATGATCTCAGGCTCCTGGGATGGAACCCTGCATTGGGCTCTCTGCTCAGCAGGAAGCCTGCTTCTCCTCTCCCACTCCCTCTGCTTCTTTCTGCCGCCTCTGTCTCAGTCAAATAAATAAATAAAACCATTAAAAAAAAAAAAAAAACTTTCCTGGAGATTAATATGTGGATGGCAGATGAGTTTCCAACAAGGAACAGGTTGGAAAATATGACCATTTCACAGTCCCCCCCCCGGTTTTATTTTATTTTATTTTTTTTTACACAGACCTAAACACTCTCAGTAGTTGATGCCAAGTTCCAGCTAACCATCTGCCCATTGCTCCCAATTTCACCAGATGGCTAAGGTTTAAGGAATCTCTGGACCCAGTTCTAAGCACCACCATCCAAAGCCATCCAGTCATCTCAGAAAGCAGGCTCTGACACTTTCCTGAATTTAGTGAACTCATATTTCTCTAACCAGTCTCTGTTATTGGAATGGGCTGAGAATAGACCACACCCTGGTCCTTAGGGACTGTCTGACACAGGAAATCTACCCGGGAAGAGCCACTTTCTATATGGCCCTCCAATGACTCCACTCGAAATACATCATCATTCAGTCGATGAGCTCTTGTTTGTTAAGTATCTACATCACAAGTGTCCCAACTCTTGGCCCCAAAACTTGAACAACTATATACACATGCTTTGGAGGGGAAAAAAAAAAGTATATATATGTATATATATATATATACATATATATATATGTATATATATATACCTATGTCACAGAGATCATGCAATGGAGCAATGGAAAACCTATGCTAGTACAAAGACTGGTGTCCAGTCTTTGGTTTTCTAAGCACAGAGCTAGAAGAGAGGCACTGCCTCTCTATTGCCCTGAGGAAGTTTTCCCAACTCCTCCACATTCTGCTTAACAAACAGGCAAGGATCCATTCCAATGAAGCAACCCTGCCTGGCTTGCTCATTTCCCTTGATCATTTTAGTGCCATTGTGGGAAGCATATGTAATGTGCTTATAGACCCGTGCCTCCACCTCTCAACAAATAAGTATTTCCTCAGTAAATCCCAGTGAGAGTACACTCTAGAAAAAGCAGTGCTTGCAAAACATCTCATGTTCATTTTTCAGAATTCAGAATGAAGTGACTAACCCCTGATATACAATAAAAATGATTAAATGCAAACACTACTGAGACTCTGTAATAAATATTTTATGTATTAATATGTTTTCAAAAGTCTTATTTCATTTTTACTGCTTTTCTGTATGGCATTATTCTATTTTAGTACATGCAACAAAATGATCTTCCACGCAAAAAAGTAGGCATTTCTGGCCCATTTTAAATAAGCAAATAGATAATTATTGTGCTATTAATTTGTTACGTAAATTGTTTAAATTGCTAACTCTTTCCTCTTTCTATAATTAGAGACAGTGTATTCCTTCCCAAGGAAAATGGAAAATTTCCTTCCAAAGTCAATGGTTTCCTTCCTTGTGCCCCAGATATACCATCCAGGTGCTCTGACCCATGACTATTTCACAAAAGCATCATAAACTCGATGAAAACCATTCAGCATAATGATAGCTTAAAGCTCACTCACTGTCAAAATCCACCAAAGTTCTCTTCCCTACTCTAGAAGCTCCCCCCTTGCTTTAGGAACTAGCGCTGGTTGGGGACTACCCAAATGCCTTCCTAGAGTAATGCCTGGGTGCTTGGGGTAATCTTGAGTTGCCTTTTCCTTTGACAGGCTTAGGTATGTTTCAATCGTCTCCCTTTCTCATTGGCTGTTTGTGGAAAAGAGAAAGAAGAAAAGTACTGCATTCTAGTAGGTATGTTAAAAAGTTATTTCCTAACATCCTGGCACAGTTTGGCAAAAAAGTCTTTTTCTAAACTAGTGATGACTCCTTGGGATAAACTTTTTACATGGCGTTGTTATGGTAAGCAAAGTGGCACAAAACACAGGGCCATCGGACCCATATGCGGAAGCTTCTATTAAGTGGGAACTATTGGGGAGGAGAGAAGAAGAAGCAATGAAAGCTATGCCCAGGAGATCCTGCCCATGTGCTGAACTTCCCAATGCTATTTTCACAGACAGAAAAGGAAAATTGCTGCTTGTAGATTTCACATTTTCAAAACTGACTTCTTTTTCATTTTTCAGGCTGCCTGCTTCCCGTCTCCTTATCGATAAGTAAGAAGGATGTCAACACTTTGCAGATTTAATTAGAAAGTAATAGAATACAATGTCAGCTGGATTTGCAGACTCCTAACACAGAAATGCTCAGGCACTCCACCCTGAAGCCCAAAGCTAGTGTGGTATGGGACCTGGAGAGATTCTCCCAAGGCACCTTCTGCTTATCCTACCCCCCAAAAGAGTTCCCTGCCATTAGATAATGATGCTAGCACTCACGGAAACAAGTTTACTACACAAACATCACCTTCTTAATTTGGACAGAAATGATTTGGAACCAGAGTGGAAGCAGAATCCCACACTCCCAAGTGGAGGGATAATGTCTCTTTTTTTTTTTTTTTTTTTTTTTTAAAGATTTTATTTATTTATTTGACAGAGAGAGATCACAAGTAGACAGAGAGGCAGGCAGAGAGAGAGGAGGAAGCAGGCTCCCTGCTGAGCAGAGAGCCCGATGCGGGACTCGATCCCAGGACCCTGAGATCATGACCTGAGCTGAAGGCAGCGGCTTAACCCACTGAGCCACCCAGGTGCCCGATAATGTCTCTTTATTGGAGACACACACATCCATTGTCCCAGTGAAGGCCCTCCGGGTAGACTCCAGCAGCATCCTTTACAAAGAGGCCAACCTCCTTGCCTTTAACCTTGTGTAGGCTGAGTTTCTGCATCACAAAGAGTGAAATTTTCAGCGTGCTAGTAAACTGTTATGCTTACCTTACTGCCCTGTGTCAGGTCTTGCCCTTTATAAAGAAACCAATCCATCTCGGAAGTCACAGTTTAACAGAACGCAAAGGAAACCTTGACAAAGGCCTTACTACACAAAAGAAAAGAAAAACAGTTCAGGATTAAGATCAGAAGCAATGTTCTAATGATCTTAAAAATAATCATAAGGGAAAAATTAATTTGGTAAGTATGCTAGTCAACTGGCTTCTTTCTTTGAAGCTGTGACTTTTTTTCCGGAGGCAGTGGCATTTAGGGAAGTGTCTGTTTCATTCAACCAAAAAAAGAAAAGAAAAATGAAAACAACTGATCTGTTTTCAAAAACATGGGCAGGAAAAACAAACTCAGCAACTAATATCTGGCATATCCCTTTAGTAGTCAGAATGTGGTAAATCCACCGTTTTGAACCCCACATTCATATCAGGTAATATACAAGATTCAGTGACTAAGGTTTCTGCTACTATGAGTTCAGTCCTCATGACTGCCTAAATTGCTGTTACCACTACCCCCGACCCCCCAACCCATCCTTGGTATTTCAGGCACGTAACAATCGGAGGTACTGCCTTAGGAACTACCAAGTACTTTCTGATTTCAACTCCCTGCAAAAACAAGTCTTATATTAGACTTAGGGTCATAATTGTGGGATTTTCCCCAAGTTCTCTCCTCCAGCCCAGCCACACGGATGTATTGTCACCTTTTCGTATTATAAATCCCCACCTATGGAAGGTGCTTAGGCAGGTGGTTCATCTGTCATCGTCAGTCAGTCCCTATGTGACCATATAGCCCCCAAGGGGTTTGGGGTGGTGGAGAGTTGGGGGAGAGATGTAAACCCTCAATTCTGAACAGTTATCTCATTGGGCTCAGCAGGTAATTCCCTGATGCTTCCTGATTTAAGGGTGTTGGGGACTGGACACCACTGACTGCAGTGATTCCTACAGAATAGGAAAAAAACCTACTGGCACATGGAAAACTGATCTTGAAGTCTCATCTCTGGTGTACCTCTGGCATTTCTCTTCACAGAATCTTCCAGACTGGACCATTCCAACTGGTACACCTGGTGGGCCGCAGTTGGGTCATGAATACGCCACGGATATCTCCGCTCTTCCCAACTGCAGCTGAGCTCAGACTCTGGTCTTCTCTGGCTGGGGATGATCTGGGCCACTGACTCCACTGCACTGGACATAGATGCTCCCTTCCTGTGTGCCATGACACAGAAAGGCTGCAGTGCTATTTTGTTCTGACCTCTTCCTCTCCCACTGGGCTATCGATTAGGTTCATAAGGTTATCCACTCTATTTAAAATATCTGGGAAAAGTGACACCTTTATAGGCTTGCATACTACCTCATTTTCAGCTTCTTTTTATAGACAGTTTCATCAACGTTAGCCATAATGTGATGGGAGGATACCTAGCCAGGAGCCAAAGTGCACAACGCCTACATCCTGTCCTGGCTGTCAAGGCCTTCATGGCAGCTTTGGAAGACAGATGTAGAAACGGCGTTTCTAAGGGAACTGTGCACCAAGGGTGCACCTGGTAACACACAGCGCATCACGTGGAGAACTTCCATTTAATTCTGCCCAGGTCTGAGGTGGGTCCACGTGACCTGCCAACAACACAAGCAGACCACACCAGGTCTGCTCCCTCATCCTGCCTTAAATCCAACAGCAGGAATCAGACTGAGCTGCCAACATGCAAATCAGATGCTGTCACCCCCTCCTTAATTCTCTAATTCTCCAAAGGGTTCTTTTTTTTTTTCCTAAGATAAAAGCGAAACTGGTAACTCTGTCTGCACCGTCTGACATTTTCCATCTCCATAGACAACCTCACGGCATGCAGGGCAAGTATGAGTCTGCAAAACTCCAACCACCTCGGGCTCTGAAGGCTCTTCAAATATTCTTTCCCAGGGCTGCAGTGCTTGCTTGCTCGTCCTCTGATCTTCTCCCCAGTTTCCAAGGGGATATAAGCCTTTCATCCTTGAGGTTTCGGCCTAAACATCTACTCAGAGAGGCCTTCTCTGCCCACACTAGCCAAACAGCCCTGGTCTCCCTCCCGGCCACAGTCGGGCTCTTCACAGCACCTAACCTGCTGTTTGCATTATCTCCAGAAGGCTTCAGTCCTTTAAATCTTCAACTCCCTCACTAATGTCCTATCGTCCACTTTTCTGTCCCTAGTGCCCAGTACAGTGCCCCCCGCAGTGAAGGACCCTCTCAGAACTTGTTCAATGACTGATCCAGGAATAAAGGAGAACCCACAATATGGCTGGATCTATCTACACATATTAAAGCTCCAAAAGAATTATCGTAGAGAAACCTGATTAACTGTGCCTAACCCAAGATTTTCCATAGTTGTTTGACAACAGAACCCCTTTTTTTAAAAAACCACTACCAATTAATAGCCCCAAGGACTATTACTTCCAAGAATACATTTTAGAAACAATTTTCAGATAAGTATATAGAATAAAATGTCAAATATTGTGTTTTTTTTTTTTTTTTTTTTTTTTTTTTTTTTTTTTTTTT